>NW_010973132.1:4140148-4179330 GCF_000737465.1 Haliaeetus leucocephalus | reverse complement strand
GGGCGGGCCTGTCGCCGGCGGCGCCTGTGGAGAGGCCGGACGGACGGAGCTGGTGCCCCGGGCCGCGGCAGAAAGGGCCGTCGGGGCTCTCACGGAGGCGGCCCGCGGTGCTTGAGAAGGCGGGCGCTCGGGACAGGCTGCGGTCCCTCAGCCCGTGGCCCTCGGGGGCGGCGGGGAGGGCGCGGGCGGTCGCCTGGGAGGGCTGCGCTCCCTCTCCGTTCCCACTGAGGAGCTGGACAATAGCGGGAAACGCCTGAGCTACCTTCCCTCGTCCCTTTTATTTCCAATATTAAACGGCTAGGGTTTATGTGGGAAAGGGTCTGAAATTTTGGCCTCGCTTAAGCACCGAGCCGAGGTTGGAGAACGTCGCAGGGGCCGGCCGTGGGGAAGGGCATCCGGAAAGATTCCCACAGGGGCGGTTTCCCAGGTGGGAAATAGCATTAATCTTGCATGGATCTCTACTGTAGTTTCCTGGGAGAACCGAGTCCCAAGGGTTCTCCCAAGAGTAGCATTGTGACTGATTCTGTAACGTAGAGTTTTCTGTCAGATTATCTAGCTTAATCCTTCGCTGTGTACTTGGCAATCCTACAGTCATCTCCTCAACCCACTCCCCAAAAGCTCCCAGGGAAGTGGGTCAGCATCTCCAGACGATGTTTCTGTCAGACACTCGGTGAGGTTCTGCACTGCCGGCTGACTAGAAGGCAGCACTGTGACCCTTCAGTTTATGCACATACTGAATGAGCCATGCTTCAATTATTCATTCTGGTGCTATTGCAACCTTCTGCAGTTTCTCTTCTCCAGGGACATGATGTGTAACAAGACTTTGAAATACTTTGCCAATGAGGCTGTAATCCTATCTAGGCATATGGCAGCTGTTTGCTTGTCTAGCCGTTCTTAAGGGTTAATTTATGGCAGTAAAAGGTATGTCAAAGAAGAATGAGGATTCCCAGTAGGGCAGCATTACCCTCTACATTCATCCTGTTCCCCTCTAGAAAGCTGCAATTCAGAGTACTGAATGGTTAGTGGACTAGGCTCTACAAATGAGTTTCATATTTTCCATCTGGAAGAAGCAATACCTTCGAAGTACATTTGGTCTCCATAATGGAGGACCTATGACTTCAACACGGAATTGATTTAAATCTGATAATTTGTCAGTGTGGTAGACATTTGCTGTTCTGTAGATGAAGAAACAGATGCAGAAATTAAATACATTGGAACTAGAGATTTGGCGGCAAAACTTGGAATCCCATTTGTTGTTATTTATGTTTTACTAGTGTGATCATCTGTCCATTGTGCTGTGCTCTCCAGAGAGTGCTCGTTGATAAACTGAGAACCATTCATATTTTCCAAATACAGGAGGCTGGGTAGACCCACAATGGCAGCAGCTGTACTTATGGAAATACAGGATCACTAAACTGTCACCTGTACTCAAGTAGGTGTATGATAGCTTTTATATTCTCCATTTTAATAATAGACATATTTCCAAACAGCGGCAAGGCCGACTGTTGATCGCCAGTTCTTGGAATACTCACTCTTGTATCAAACAGTAATCTAGATGAACACAGGCACACAGAGAAATACTGTATGTCTAAGGTGTGAAGAGCCAATATAGTTTGAACCTTCTGTGCATAGCACCTGATAATACGAAGACCAAAAAAAAAGAGGCCAGTGCTTGTGGAAAGTGAACATGCAGTGAGCCTCCAAGCGATCACTGCCATTCAGCCAAAATTTCCACATTCTTATGGTTAGTTATAGGCCAAGAACATTGAAATGAACTAATCTGCTAGTGATCGTAGATTTCCGAGATGGAGAGTACCTCTGAGAATATAATATTCTCAGCTGAGAAATGTCTGCCTCCAAGAGATGCTCATCTCTGCATTGACTCTAAGGCATGAGAACAGAGAAAAAATAGGGCTTAAAATTGCTAGAGTCTTAAAAATGTTGAAGTCTAGGGTTTTGTTATCAGCATCTGAGGTCAGATGTTAGGATCTGATGGGTTTTACTCCCAAACTCTTCCATTCACCCATCCTTTTAAACATCCAACATATGAAGTGTACGTTCTACTCCAAGGTGCCCAGTTAAGGAAAATGATGTTCCACTTGCCTTAGAATTACAGCTTACTGACTAGTCTGTAGGGGCGAGGATCTTTGTTCTATCTTGGAAGACATATTAAGGCTTGGCAATTTGATAGTCCATCATACAGTATTTGAAAGACTGACTCCAGTTTTCACCCAGTAGAGATTAAAAGCTTCAGCTCTTACTTCTTGATTGACACCCAGAAATTTAGTGTAGATCCCATTGCCCAGCAGATCCAAGCTGAAATAAAGTCGGGACTTTGTTTTTCCTTCCAGCTTTCCTTTACCTTTTCCTTTGCCCCTATCACCAGAAAGGAAATTTGCCTGATGCCCAAATGAGATAAGCCGGTAATACACAGCTGCTGTGCTGCTGGCTCTCTTGTCAATCCCTTGTCTACCTCTGAGTGCTTTCTTGTCCCTGTAAAGCCTCTCTCTAGTTGCATACTTCCTCCAGACAGGTTAGAGAACAAAGGAGGAATTCCTGCTGTATCTAATCAAAGGTCTGAGGTTTCCAGCAGAGGTAACACAGCCAGAATCAGGAGATGATCACAGAGCAAGCAGTAAGTGGCTACTCCAGAGGCTAATAATTGATTACTAGGGCCCCACTGGGAAACAGTACAAATTCATAATGTCCTATTTCTCCCTCTTCACCCTCCAGCTGGCTAATTCATCCCATGCATGTTTTCTGCTGTGCCAGGGCCTCAGCCACAGTGCCAGGAAAACCATCCATATTGGGTTAAGGAATCTGGGGACACTATGGTAGTGGTTACTGGAATGAGAGCCAGAGCCAGATGAGAAAGTCAAGCCACTGTTGTCAGGAGGAATACCAGATCAGCTTTATTCCTTTTACTCCGTACACAAAGGCTTACTATCTGTTATGTGCCTGCTTGTGACCACCACAGCCGGCGTTTGAGCTCTGAGGAAAGGAACCTGCAGTCCTTTGGTCAAGGGCAGATGCAAAGAAAATGTTTAGTCCGTTGAAATTAACTAGCTGCCTCGGTGCATCCCTTCCACTGTGTACTGCTGGGCTAACTACAGTGAATGTAAAAAATTACAACATGTCTAATATAACCCCAAGTTATATTAGAAGAGAGCTGGTCACATCTTTCCCATTCATTGTTTCAGTATTCCAGCAGGTTCTAACAGAACTGGCTTTTGTTCATTTTACATATTAAAAGATATCTGTGGCATAAGAGTGAGAGATTTAATTTGGTTTTTTTTAAGTAAAAGTTGAAATTCTTGACTGTGGTTGCACATTAATTTAAATATTTGCTTTGGTGAGGCACAGTGCATAGCAGGTAAAGGAGTCTATAAACTGGGTAAACATGATTTTCTGAACAGGAAGGTCTTCTTTAAATAATATCAGAAGATTCAGAGCTCATAATCTGTGTGCTTTTAGTCTGTGCCAGTCCTTCAGAGAGGCCACAAGCTGCTTAAAACTGATATGATAGCTGTGTCGGTGTGTCCTGGATATGGTTTTGTTCAGTGTTTTCTTAGATGACCTGGATGGTAATATAAAGAGTGGGTAATATAAAGAGAGGGACATAAAACTGTGAGACTTGAAATATGCTGGAGGAAAAGATCAGAATTCAAAATTATTCCAAGAAACTGGAAGAACTGCTAGGAAAAGAACTGGATGAAATTCAGTAGGGATAAATGCAAGGTACTACAATAAGGCAGGAATAAATCAACTGTATAAGCACAAGAGAGAAGTAAATGACTAGGTTGCAACTCTGCAGAAAAGAATCTGAGTGTTATGATAGATCACAAGCTGAACATGAGTCAACGTCATGCTGTTGCAAATGGAGGCAAACATCTTGCTAGGATATATAAAAGACATATAGCCTGGAAGACATGTGAAGCAATCCTCCTGCTCTGTTCAGCATTGCTAAAGCCTCAGCTTGGAAGCTGGGTGAAGTTTTGGTTATTACACATCGAGACAGGTGCAATTCAGTCAGAGAGAGTCCAGAGAAGGGCAGCAGGACTCATCACAGGTCAGAAAAACGTGACCTGCAAGATGATTTGAAATAACTGAAATTATGTAGCCCAAAGACCAGAAAGCTGGCAGGGGAATATTACAGTCTTCAGATACAAAATAGAGGAGGGAATGATCTTTTCTTTGGGCTCATGGTGGATGGAGCAGAAAGCAAGAAGTAGCAGAAAGAAAGATTATTTTAGACTGCAGGAATAATTTTCTAGGACCTGGGATAATAAAAACTGTTGAATTTTTGGTCTGGGGAGGTTGTGAAGACTCCATCATTTTAAGAACAAGTTAGACAATTATCTGTGAAGAATGAAATTAGGCTAGTGATCCTATCATGGGAAAGCACCTTGGACTGTCTGACATCTTAACTTCTCTTCTAGACCATTCTTCTATCATTTTATGAAGGCAACATGCTCATTTCATGTATATGAAATAAAAGCTGTCTGTGGGCCCTGTTCTGATGTTTATCTGATATTCAGGGATAGCACAGCACCAAGAACACAGTGCAGCTCTTCCTGAAAAGAGCCTGAAAGAAAAGTAAGAGCTTACTAGAAGCTGGTTAAAAGAGGTCTCTCTTTTTGAAGAAGACATAGGGAACGGGACGTTCTGATTTCCCTGGAGCAGATGCTTGACTGAGTTTATGAATGCTGAAAACAACGATACAGAAGAAGAAAAATGAATGAGGATTAGCAGTTAGCAAAGTCATCTGAACTGAAAATACAAACTCTTCTAGTATTTTACTCCTTGAATGAAATATCGTAGTCCAAAAATGCTATTTTAGAGATAAAATTAAATAAAATAATGGAATTCAGAGTAGGAATAAAATAAAGCATCATTCTACAATTGATGTCTTTAGGCCTTTCTCCAGGGAGAGAAAATCTAGGTCCTGTAGTATTCACGGTTTAACATATATTGTTTAATATAAATGGAACAGAGGATCCCCTGTGCATGGTGAAAAAATGCTGGATCTCTGTGAGGAGACAGGTAGAAAGAAATAAGAGAGCAATGATCAACTCTTTTGGATGCTGCAGTGGAGACCTGCACATAAGATCCTAAATAGAAAAAGTTTTGAGTCCAACCAAAGACTTTTTTAATTCTCTAAAGGGAGAAGGATTTTTCTCTCTCCACAAGCTTTAGATCTTTCCACTCAGACAAAAAGAAAAGCTCTTGGAGAAGTTAAAGACATACTAGGAGGAGTGGAGTGGTTTTTATACCAACCAGGCAATAGGGAATTTTTTTCTATGAAAACAGGTACTCTCTGGAACTGAAAGTCTGCAAAACAACTGCTGGAAAGAATCTGTGTTGAATGAACAAAACAAGGAGAAAATGAAGAATTAGGCTGTGCTTTTTAGAAGGCTGTTTTCATGGAGCTGTTGCTCAGTGAACTGTAGCATATTAGCATTATAATCTGGTGTCATTTAAACACTCTTACACTGGAATTATCCATAAATTAATGGAAATCCTCATATTTTTATTTACTCTGGGAGATGTGACACCATGTAAGCTCTGATTGCTTTTCCCCCCACCCCCATCTTCCATTGCTGCTTGAATAACTTTGGGAAAAATAATGGTTTGCTTAGAAAGCCAGTCACTTGATGCCCCAGATATTTCCAAGTAAATTCACATCCCTTCCACCCAAGGACTCACCAGTGCTTCACGTTAGCTTGTATTGCTTTGCCTGAGTTTATTTCATCGCTCCCTCTCCCATCCTTCCCTTTGCTTTCTTTACTTCTTATATGAGTATATGAAACCGAGTCTTTATGTGGGAAGCAGAAAGGGTATCCAAAAGAAGACTTACTGTGACCTGATGCTAAAGGAGGTTCACCTTTGGAATAAGGTGGTTCTGGAAGGGGATAAAGCAAAGGGTAGCTGATGTAAAAAATCTCCTTTGTACTAGTAGGAGGAGGCAACAAGGTGGAGGGGTCGTTCTGTAGGAAACTTGGGAGGAAATCCGAGACAGGCTGGGCAGAAGACTACTGAACATGCTGGAGGGAGTTCTGCAGATGGTAGTCTGTTGGAAGCTGTTGATAATTGTCTTGAAAAGGAAAGGTGTTCGACAGAAGTAGCTAGAAGGAAGGTAGGGGGCTGAAAGAATTTGAGTAGAGGGAAAACTGGCTTGAAATATGAACTGAATGTGAACATTTGGGTTTAGGGTGCATGGCTGAAATTTCTCAGTGTGGTTGTGAGGAAATTGTGTAGGCTATTGCAAATGGCACTTCTGTCAGTATGAGCTGTGTATTTAATGCAATGTAATGATATCCAAGCCTGCTTTAAATAAAGCATCTGCATAACAGTGTTCAGAGCAGCCATACCCTTCATGTTAATTCTTTTTTTTCTTTTCTATTATGTCCAGTTAGCGTCTAAAAGTTACATAAAACCTGCCAGTGGGTTGCTGCAGTCATTAGTTCAGTATTTTAGCAAAATTCCTTTCCTATAAGCAAAATCAGAGGTAGCAGCTTCAAGCTGTCAAAGACAATTTTGCCTAGGAGGAAACTGGCTGGTCACACAGATGAGCCTGGAATCTGAGAACACTCGACAGGCTCTGAGCGCTTTCTCACTGTGAATGAGGAACTGATGAGTGAACAGCAGTGTCCAGCAGCGCTTTTTGATGGTAATGCTACAGCCTTTTACCAGCAGCTTCCCAGTGCAGATGGAGCTTTACAGAAATAGTCACACAAGCATTTCTACTGCCATTATGAGGGGACTGGCATTTTTTAAATACTGGAAACAATATAAAGCCAGAAAGCAGATATGGGAAAACTTTGTAAAACTATGTGTGTATTGAGGAGATTGTTCAGCAAATGCTTCTCACTGTCCCTCCAGCCAGGGCAGTAGACTCTGCCTTGTGGGCAGCAGTACCTCTGTGTCAGATTGTCACAGAAAAAAAACAAGTACAAAAGCACAACTGTGAAAGCTTGACTTGTACAGGATTTAAGGGAGGAACTTCATAGCTCACTGTTGAAGAAGTTGACAAGCTGATCAAATCCCTGGACCAAAATAGAATTTAAAAAGTGGAATCAGAAACTGGGGTTTTCCTGAAGATATCAGCTATCAATTCACAGCCTTGGGATGTCTCATTTGCACCACCTATAGCCTTCTGAGAAATAGTTGTTAGTAAAATGGTTAAAAAATTGAAAGGGCCCAGGTTCCAGCTGTCTACAGGCATTCCTCAGAGAGGTCTCATTACAAGGGATTTGGCAGGAAAGAGCGCTGGAAATGGGGAACTGCACATTGCTGATTGTGAAGGGTCAGTATTAACAAACGTGACAATGACTAACTTTGCTAACTTGCTTTGCTACTTTTAACAGTGTATCTGTAGACATAAAAGAAAGACTGCTACTGGGCCAAGAATTTGATAAACCTGATTCATGAAAAGCAACTGATATTGAAGAGCACTATGTGTATTGCAGAATTTCATTGTTAATCAAGAACTTCTGTATCACCCAGGGGAAGTCTGGGTCTCAAAAGACTGTCTGGTGACAAAAATAGGGGTAGTCACAAGCAATGATTATTCTTTAAATGGTTGTTTCTTGATCTGTCTACCAATTCACTGGCTATGAAAGCAACAGGATTGTCGTGTCAGACTATTAGAGAACAGGACCAGAAAAAAGACTCATTAGCGTATGTGGACTTTGACTGACAGCCTCCTTTCCCCAAACAGAGTTTGACAGAGCAGAGTTTTCATTCTGGAGTAATACTGGCCTCTGCTTTGGTGCTGAGCACATGATGCTTGTTTCTTCTCAGTTCTCCAGCTCCAGGCCTGTGTCCTGACCCAGCAGGAGGAGGAGCAGAAAGGAAGATGCCAGAGCAGAGGTGGAAGATACACAGATCTTAATGCCTTTTATCACCTTCTTCACTAAACTAGAGCTCAGTGAATTTCCAAATTGAGATGTTGCAGCATGTTGGCAGTGAAGAGCAGCACTGCAGTGCAATTCACAGTGTCCTCTGAGTATCTTCACAGTAATAAAACAGCAGGGCATGAAAAGAAATGAATGTGATTTTTTGGCTGAGTGTGATGGCAGATGTTAAAAGACAGCATGCTTTCCTGCCTTAACCTGTCAAGACAAGAAAAAAAACTCCCAGGGAAAGCAGCATTCCTGTAGGTAGATGCCCCAGTACAGATAGAGTTTTTTCAGATGGATTTGCAAAGCCTACTGTCAGAAAATACCAGTCAATAGCATGGGATATTTTCTCAAAGTATGTTACAGGACAGCCTTTGGTGGATAAAAAGACCAAAGCAATTATATTTCCATTGATGAAACATAGTGTTACAAGTTGATCTGCCAAGCAAAGGGAAATTATTCCTTCCTAAAAGTTTTCTGCTAACTGCAGGTAGTCAAGAGGGGGGGGCCCAGAGTTACCCAACTTGTGAACATCTTTGGTTGCATTGCTGTATCAGCTCTTAGCAGTCAGTGAACTCAGACTTGAGTAGTGTTGTGGTTTAAGCCCAGCCAGCAACAAAGCACCATGACGCCACTCGTGTGCTCCTCCCACCTGGGTGGGATGGGGAGGAGAAAATATAAAGAAAAGCTCGTGGGTCGAGACAAGAATAGGTGGATCACTCACCAGTTATGGTCACAGGTAAAAAATAGAGTCAACTTAGGGAAAAAACAAAATTAATTTAATTTACTACCAATCAAATCAAAACAAAGATACTGAGAAGTAAAACCAAACCTTAGAACACTGTAAGAGACTGAATTCTTATCCTGAACCATTTGCCTCAAAGATTGTCAGGTGTGGGGGACTGGACCATCATCTCAAGGAACTGTGAACTGCTTATCTTGAGCCCTTTGTCTCTAAGATGGCCTGTTTAAGCAGGACACTCCTGTCGATAAGGTCGATTACCAGGCCATTGAGGCATCCAGAGGAGGAAACGGGGCTGGAGCTGATAAGATACTGGTTTCTGGTGTTGATCACGCGAAGGTCCTGTGATGAACGAAACCTGCAGCGCATGACATCATTGAAATATGCCCTATAAAAAACTCATAGAGACAAGCTGTGGCGGGGCCTTCTTCACCACCAAAGAATTGAAGACTGAGGACCAACGGGACGCCGCTGGATCCGTGGTGGTGACCGTCCTTGCAACCCCCTCCACCGACTGCTAGCCTGAGGACCAACAGGACGCCGCTGGATCCGTGGTGGTGACTATTCTAGCAATCCTATCCCGACTGCTTGCTTAATTTCTACCTTTTCTTCCATTCTATCCTATCGCTACCATTTTGATACTTTTGATAATAAAACCTATTTTGACTATACGGCATTTGACCTCGTTTGTGTCTTAATCTCACTCTTGGGATCATATCGAAACCTTCCCCGACACTGGATCAGGACAAACACCTTCCCCCCACCCCTCCCTCCTTCCCAGCCTCAACTTCACTCCTGATTTTCTCTGCCTCCTCCCCACCAGTAGCACAAGGGGACCGGGAATGGGGGTTACAATCAGTTCATCACACATTGTCTCTGCCGCTCCTTCCTCCTCGGGGCAGGACTCCTCACTCTTCCCCTGCTCCAGCGTGGGGTCTCTCCCATGGGAGACAGTTCTTCACAAGCTTCTCCAATGTAAGCCCTTTCCATGGGCTGCAGTCCTTCAGGAGCTGCTCCAGCGTGGGTCCTTTCTGCAGGCCACAGTCCTTCAGTCACAGACTGCCCCAGCACGGGCTTTCCCAGGGAGTCCTGGCCATCTTGGGGGGCATCCATCCCCCTGCTCCGGCGTGGGCTCCTCTCTCCCTGGGCTGCAGGTGGGCATCTGCTCCCCCGCTCCCCTCTGTGGGCTGGGGGGGGACAGCCTGCCGCCTCACCATGGGTTGCAGGGGCATGCCCTTCTCCCCATCCTTCCTCACCGACCTTGGTGTCTCCACAGGGGTTTCTCTCACATCCCACTGCCCTCTCCGCTGCAGGTTTTCCCTTCTTAAATCTGTTCTCCCAGATGTGCTACCACCACCGCTGACTGGGTCAGCCTTGGCCAGCGGCATGTCCAGCTTGGAGCCAGGGAAGCTTCTAGCAGTTTCTCACAGAAGCTACCCCTGCAGCCCCTCCCCTGCTACCAAAACCCCACCACACAAACCCAAAACAACTAGGGAACAAAAATGCTTTTTGTTGTCATTGCATGTAACCCCAGCTGGCACTCAGCTATCCATTAATTCCCTTAGGGGATGACTGCTGGACTCCACAGGCTCATCCTAACTTGTGATGTGATGATCAACTAGAAAGAAGCAACACATTCCCTTTAGCTTTTACCCAGGTGGGTGATGTGGCAGGTCTTAGAGCAATGACCGGAGGGCAGCATTCCAGTGAGTGGGGGAATGGGTCAGAAGCCACAACTGCAGGCACAGAGTTCCAGGAAAAATGAGAATTATGTGCCCACTGAAGTGAAAGAGAGAAAGAGAAGGTGTGGCTATGCAGCTAAAGAAGAAAACAGACAAGAAAATCTAAAACTTGGTCCTTTTTTTGATTAGGACCTTACATAGCTGTTAAATTAAAATCATATATTGGCTGATACAAAGTGCAGGAGTGCAGACTCACAGAAAGGAAATTGAGGACATAAAACCACTACCGAGAGGACAATGAACAAACCTTGAGTACACCACACATTCCAATACCTCTTATAATATCTCCACAATCTCATGTACAACAGTCTTCAACAGGAAGGTATAACACAAAAGTTGTGATTCCTGTAATGTATAGACAGTCCTATGTAGTGCACCTTCTTGGGTGTCAGCTTCCACAGGTTCCTATTAGTTCCTGGACAAATAAACCTACAGTTGGTTTCATTCTTAATGAGGGGATGAGAGGAGAACATGAAAGGATCACTGCAAGATTTTTCCCAACTGATGGTGCTGTACCTGACAGGTTTGCTGAATGACTGGGCATGTGAATGAAAGTGGCAGTGTGGAACAGGAAGGAAAGCCAGTATAACCAGTATTTAACTGGAACACTTACTCTCATCCTGATGAAATATCCTTTAATGTCTGTAAGTATTAGTTACAACCAAGGACTGAAAGAAAATTGACAAATAGGGCATCAACTCTGAGAACAGCGTAGGAACCTGGTCTACGTGGTTGGAGAATAAAAATATTCATTCAGCTGCGTTAAAGGAAGCTGCTGCTTGGATGCATAGAGGAAAGTGTGGTTTAAAAAAATCAGACAATAACTACCTATACTGTAGACACCTACCTGTAGTAAATACTGTAAATACCTACCTATAATCTCTGAACTGTTGCTAGACTTCCATTTGTTAACAGGAGGAGTGGGGATTATCCCAAGAGCTAAACTTTCCTTCACTGGAAGGAAGTGGGGTAGAAAAACTGAGCCACGATATGTAACAATAAGACAGGAAGAATAAAGGCTTAGAATCTGAGCTGATTCCAGAGTACTGATTCTAGTGTCATTCTGCCTAGCTAGTGTTTCCACTTTGTCACTCACGGCTCAGTTTACCCTATTGATTATAACGCAGAGATGTTTTAAAAAAAAAAAGTCCCAAAGGATGTGAGCTACACCACCACTTCAGGAAAACCTAAGAACAAGCTTGTGTTCAGTGGAGCTGTCTAAACAGCCTTTTCATTCTTTATCAACCCTTTAAAGTCCCCATGCTTCATTAGTTCTTGGGGAAAACATTCATCTTTTTCCTGCCCAAACTCTTACTAAAAGAGAAAAATTACAAGCGTAGTCTGTGATGCTGAACCCATCTGCATCTTCCTTAGGTACCCAGTATTTGTCTCCAACTCAGAAATGTCTTCTGCAAACACTTCTAAACTTTCTCCCTCATTGTTTCTTAAGAGAGCCTCCCATGGTCTGTATAGCCATTACCTTTGTCTTCACATTCTCCTTTAGCACTGCTGTGGTGCTAACTGGATCTTGCTTGTTGATTCCAGCTGGTCAGATGATGAAATGAAACTCTTATTTGCTGACTCTTTCATTTTAGCACCTTTAATCCTGCAGGGTTTGGTTGGGTTTTTTTCCAGACTATATAATAGCATCGTAAAAGTAAAATCTTATGCTACATTTGCTTGTTATTACCCATGTCCCCTATCCTATGTCTTCTAGACTATAAGCATCTTTTAAAAGCTCTTCTATGGAGTCCAGTAACGTGCAGTTCAGCAGGCTACCAGCTTCTTTGCAGACTACCATAGTTTAAATATCTTAAACCAGGTGGAACTTTAAAATAAAATCATTCCTGTAACTAATTCTCATTCATTTTTAAATAATAATTTCCCATTTGCCTTTGGAATAGCCTGAAATGCACTGCTTGTGCTCAGCATTCTTCCTCATAAAGTGTCTGTCACTCCAGTAGGTCTGTTGCTGGGGCAGTCTGTCTGGCAGTGTCCCTGTGCTTCATATGGTTTTACTTCCATAGCCAAAGCAAAAAAACCAGGATTTCTGTGAAAAAGGCCTCCCGCTACATGGCTTCCAGCCCAGCCACGTGAACAATAAAATTGCCCTCTACTCCATTCTCTGAGTTCTCTGTGCCTTTCTCTCTCTTTAGAGCTAGCTTTTGCACTGGACAGTCTGCCTTTTGGGGCCTTCCTCTCTCTCTGTCTTAACTGATATCTTTATGGTATATGCTGCCAAAGTGTCAGTTACTTTCTTTTACCTATCAAAATACCTCCTGGCATTCCAGGCCAGACTGTCTCTGTTAATCCTTTATGGCAGTGTGATCTGCCTTCTGGTGCAGCAATCCGGTTCCTCCTGGAGAGATGGGATGCTTCAACAAAGCCTTGTGCTGCAGGCTCAGCATCTCTTGTGCGCACCAGGAGAAAGAAATGCACACATAAACCAGGCTAAAAAAGGAAATTAGGTTTGGGGGTGGGAAAAGAGATGGTTTAACTTTGGCATTACTGTAACTGTAACTGTATCCATGCAAAAATTCCTACTGTTGAAATGGTCTCGGTGTTTTATGTCTAAAGGTAGCAGTGCTAAATAAACACTATACAGCAACAGACTTCTGCCTTGCTCAAGCTGTGGTTTCCAGGCTTCTCTGGCCTATGCTTCCACAGAAACCATTTATCACTGAACTCATTCCCAGCAATGGCTAGGTTTTTTCACTACTTACTGATGGTGTAATTTCAATGACAGTTTATCAACAGTTTGTTTGGCTGTGTGTACAGAACAACTTGATAGTATTAACACATTTTATGAACTACAGTTTAAACTCAAGTATTCTAACAATGTTTTCTGCTCTTCCACTCCTGAGCAGTGTTAGAGTATTTTTCTTTGCTTTGCAGTTTTTAGCCTTGTTTGCTTGAGGAGTGTGTATGTGGTGGAGAGTTGGATTTGTGTAATTTGTTCATTTAGAAAAGGATGTAAAAAAAATTATATTACATTTTAAAGCATTAGTCTGTTAGAATAACTCCTTGCTCCCACCTAGAGTTTATTCAGCTGTCTTCTCTACTAAAATACCACTTTGACTGTCAAAATGAATATTTTTTTAAATATACATAGTAGCCAAAACTAGAAGACACAGTGTGTCACCCTGGCACTTCAAATGTGTGTAACAAATTTCCTTGAATGCTGTTATAGGAAGAAAATTCTTGATGTCAGAACTATCATGTTTCTATTTTGATCAGAGAATAGACATCACCTTATACAACATGATTTTATCTTAAACAGAGTTGTTAGGGCTTCCATTGAAATATAGCAGCTTTAATTAATATTCTGAAGTGCAGGCTAACATTAGAGGCTTATGCCAAAACACAGTCTCTCCATTTCCTTTTCCTGAGTATGGCTGGAGTTGAGACACTTCAAAAGAATTTTTGTCTCTCCACAGATCTTTGAGTATACAGAAGCTGGTTTATTATGTTAAACGACTCCCTTGACTCAAGGAAACATTTAAAATTAAGTACTTTCTATACTAATGCCATACAGTTCTGTCATCCAAAGTGTGGCGTATAGTTTCCAAAAAGCATCCTAAATGCTTCAGAAAATGTTTTACCTCTCAGGATTGTTCCAGAGTTCAAAAAACCACATTCATCAAAAGCAGAGAAAGGCCAAATCCGTAAGTGAATCCCTGATTTTGTCACATAGTACTCCTTATACAGATTTTGCTTTTGAGGATCTGCTACAATAAATTTCTCCTTGATGTCGGAAAAAGTGATGCATTTGCATCATTATCTGATGCTCTTAATCTGTATCCGATGAATGGAACAGACAGTATGTGGTATCTGGGGAAAAAATCTTGCTAACTGTAGTCTAAGAAGGCTGTTCATTACACAGGCTTTCACTGATTCAAATAATTGAAACATTTGCAGCTGTCCTTAAATATTAGAGTGAGAGCTGGGAAAAACAGGGCTTTGCTCTTGTGGTTTACAGGATTTTAAGAACTTTTACTAACAGTTAATCCAACTGCGCTGCTTCACTTTTGTTTCATATCTCATTCTTCAGTGATCTTCTGGGTAAAACTCCCACTGAAATTAGAGGACTCTTGCCTAAGGTAGGACTAGGGAATCTAGCTCATTAATATTTTGGAATAGAAAGAAAACCCTTGTGAGTTTTACAAGAAGATCTGGCCTGCAAGTCTAGAAATGGGGTGACCTTTCTATTATTGAAAGTCCTTTTGTAAATCCATGGATTTCAGTAGAAGAGTAAAGCTAATTGTCTTTCCACTGGTGGATTGATTCTGTTCCAGGACAGAAAAATCATCTCCAGCAAGCACAAAGCTATTAATGTTTCTTGGGTCCTGCAAAAGGTGAATTATGTCTCTTTCTTTTCAAAAAAGATTTGCAACTCCTGTTCTGCTATGTGAGTCACTACCATTTTAGCCCCTTCTTTTCAGGTCATTAATTTAATGTCAGTGCCTTTGAGAACGTTTAGCTCCATCATGTGTTTTGTGCCTCCTGTTCCAAAATTAGTTTCTCGATTTCTTCCTTGTGGGCTGCTGTCCCTGCTGGTACTGCCTAGCGTAAAGGCAGTAGCATACCTTGTTTATCCCTTGGGTCTACTTAATTTCATTGCATACTTCTGTGGTGTTACTACAGTAAGGAATGTGGGGACAAAGGGCCCTGATTCATATGTAAATGTAATGAGAATAACACAGCTGCTATGTATGACACACGCGTGGCGCAAGCTGAAGACCCACTTTTCACCTCTAGCTTGGGTCTTTCACCTCACTCTGCAGTTTTAAAAGTTATGCCATAGCATGCACTTAAGGCTGATACCACAGTGTCCCTGGCCAGCCTCACACCCCTGGTGCTATCTCTTCCCTGCTGGAAGAAAGCTATCCCAGTAAAAGACTTGGGCAGCAGAAGCATTTGCTGGGGGAGCAACAGAACATTTTGGAAGCTTTATCTTTCAGACTTACTACACTGATACTCAAGTCCAAGAGTTGTTGTGAGTTGCCTCTGTTTATGGCAGCCCTGTAGCTAGCTGAGTCTTCCTAATGATTGGCATATTATTCTTAGACTGGTTTCATGTGAGAGGCAGTTATTAAATACTTTCTAAATTATTTTAAAAAGATAAAGAACCTAAATAGTGCTGAAAGTGGTGAGTGGGAGCTGTCAAGGAAACAACTTGCTAATGGAAACACAGCATAATTAACTGCCTTGTTTAAACGACTTGCCAGTAAGTTGTTGGGAAGAGCTGATAAATAAGGCACTGCAGCAAGCAGAGAGTCTTTGCAACTGTAACTGAGTGATCCAACCTTTAATAAGTAACCTTATTACAGAGAAATTAGCTTTGGGACAGAAACAAGGATAGTGGTCATCTGAAGGAACATAAGGTCAGATCCACTACAGAGTTTTTTAAAATGTTTTGTCTTTTTGTGGTTTTTTGGCCAGCAGTGACGTGCTTGCAGTATATTCCCTGACTCCTGGACACACTGAGCGAGCTGTAAAGCATAAGCAGTGCTTTAGAACCAGGGTCCTGTTGTGACTAAAAACCCAAATGCCAAATCCTTTCCTGTCATTTCTTGTCTCCAGAGCGTGCCACCATGTCACAGTCATGCTGGTTCTTCATGCAGCCACACCATGGTGATCACTGGAATAACAATGGATGAGTATGAATCAGAAACTTCTAATAGCCCTTATAAGTTTGCCTTTAGGGCTTGGTTTTCTAAGCTGGAAGCTGAAATGAGCCTGCCATGCTAGATGTAGCACTCTGCACTCTGCAAAAATAATACTGCTGAACCAGAGGCTGAGCTCACAGTGTGACAGTTTGGGATTTAGTTCTTGGTGGGATGTTAGGGCCTATTAGTATTGTTTAAACGGCAGCAATGGCCAAATGCTGTACAGACATGGGAAGAGAGAGTCTTTGCCCTGAGGAGCTCACAAACTAGATGGCAAAGTGAGGAAAAATAAAGACAGCATGGAAGCAGATGCATGGCAATTAGTGATGGCTTAATAGTTCCATTGAAAATGCTTTCTTAAATTAATTTGCTGGATGAAAGATTGTCTGTCTGTCAGGCCTGCCATTAGCTGGTTAGTTCCATGTAATTGTCATGGCTAGGGTTAGTAGCGAGTGAATTTTCAACTGTGAGAAGGCAGTAGCTATGGGAATCAGTTACAGAATCAGGAATCATGACTTAGGAGGTCTCTAGTCTGACCTCCTGCTGAAAGCAGGGCCAACACTGAATGCAGACCAGGTTTCTCACAGCTTAATCCAGTCTGGTCTTGAAAACTTCCAAGGATAGAGACCTCAAAATCTCTCTGGGCAAACTGTTCCATTCTTAATTGCCCTCAGCATGAAATTGTTTCACTTATACGTGGTCTGAGCCTCCCCTTTTGGATTTTATGACCATTGTCTCTTATTCTCCCACCACGAACATCAGTGAAGAACCTAGCTCTGTCATCTCAGTAACCTCTTCATAGGTACTGGAAGGCTACTACTAGATCCCCCCAAAACTTTCTCTTCTCCAGGCTAAACAAGCCCCGTTTCCTCAGCCTCTCCTCATAGGGCAGGTGCTCCAGACCTCAGCCATCTTGGCTGCCTTCTTCTGGAGTCACGCAAGTGCCAACTAAAGGGGAATAATCACTGCCTGTGGTTACTGGCAACTTTCTGTTGATGCACCCCAGCATGCTGTTAGCCTTCATTACTTGCAGAGCACAGCACTAACTCAGGTAAAAATTATTGTTTTCCAGGACTTCTAGATCCTTTTCAGTAGCACTGCTCCCCAGCCAGTTAGTCGCCAGCCTGTACCAACACGCAGGGTTAGTCTATCCCAGGTACAGGAATTTGCATTCATCCTTGCTGAATTTCCTTTCAGTCCATTACTGAAAGCCTGTCTAGGTCCCTCTGCATAGCAGCTGTGACTCCAAGTATATTGTCAAACCCTCTGTTTTGGTGTCGTCTCTGACCTTGATGAGTGGGCATTCTGCCTTCTTCTCCAGGTCATTGGTAAAAAATATTAAAGGGGACATCTGAAATTAAACATTAGCCCTTGAGCCTGACAACTCAGCCAGTTTTTCACCTCTCTAGTAGTCCACTTATCTCGATTGTAACATCACAACCTGGATACAGGAATGTTCTGGGCGACTGTAGAAAAGCCTTGCTAAAAGGTCAGTGACATCCACTGGTCTCTTCTCACAAGAAGGCAATCAGTTTGGTTAGACGTGATCTACCCTCATCTGATCAACACATGCTAAATGTCATGTCCTTTGCCCTAGAAATGTGTTCCAAAAAGAACACTCCATAATTTTCCCAGGGACCAAAGTGAGGGGCTAACTGGTCGACTGGCCTGTAGTTCCTCAGGTTGTCTCACTTGTCCTTTCTGAAGATGGGTGCAATATTTGCCTTTCTCTAGTCACCAGGGACCTCCTTTGATCTCCATGACCTTTCAAAGATGATAGAGGGTGGCCTCAATATGACATGAGTCAGCCCTCTCAACACCCTTCATTGCAGCCCATGGGGTCCCATGGATGTGTTCAGGAGAAGCAGGCTAAGTCAGGAAAAACATTGTGAATTCAGGGGCATGGAGGAAAATATAGAGACGTTTGTGAGAGAAGTCATCTAATGTAAAATTAGGACATGGTTGGATATTTCTTTTCGTCTTTGCTAGTGTGACACTTTCACGTACTTAAGTGAGAATCTAATTCATTCTTGGGTTCATTTCTATTAGAGCTGCATTTCAGATTTCAGTTTTATTCTCAAGTGTGAAAGAGCAGGGACTGTAGGTCAAGCTGAATTCCTGTTGGTGAGTGATTCTAGGTATCACATCTTGCCAAAACAGGATCCCATTGCCACCTCACAGTATACATGGGTTTCATCTGCTTTACTTCTCTTACTAGGCCATCCCAGTTGATTCAAATATTTACCCCTTTATCCTTTTTAATTCAGGATTTGCCTTCACCCCTCCCCTCAATGAGTAGCATGTTTTGCTCCTGTTCTGCGAATTCATTGTTTGCAGGCTGGCAAGGCACCAGTTCTGGGGTGACAGATGGGGCAGACTGCAAACCAGGCAGTTGCCTCCCAGCCTGAATGATATTTTAATAAGCACAGAGAGGTGACAGAGAGAGAAGCTTCTCACTGGAATGACTGGCAGTTTTGTTTTCAGCCTGAAAGCACTAATAGATGATTTTTGGCCTCAGTCCAAAAAAAAATCACAGAAACTAGAAGCAGAAAATCCCATTAGCTCCTAACTTATCCCTCTTTTTTAAGGGTCAAAGAAGTTTTTTCTCTCTGGCTATTATCCAGACAGGGAGTTGTTTCCCTGTTTTCAGTATTTCCGTTCTCTCTCAGGGATCCTATACTTTGGGAGACTTGCCTTCTATTTATCTTTTGTTTTCCTTCTCTTCTTTTTCATTTCATTCATTTTCTCCATTGTCTTCCTTCCTTCCCCAAACACTCCCTCTTGTTCTAGTTTCTTTACACTCTTCACAGATTCATGGTGAGTAATGGGGTCTACCAACTTACTTGGCTTCCAGCTTCCACATCCTGTGAAACAGCTACTGCAGTGCTAGGCAATGGCATCTGCATGGGAACCTCTAGAGCCTATGTCCTCTTCTCCCTGCCCTTCAGCAGTATCTCAGTTGTATAATATAGGGTCTGTGTAGGGCTTTGTTTCATCCTTGGTCTTATGAATAAAAGCACTACAAAAGGGAGCTCTGGCAAAGGCCCAGCAAGCTCTGAGATCCCTCTGCATTGTGAGCAACACAGTGTTTTGCAGACAAGCTGTAGGATAGCCTGGCTTTCAAAGAAGATTCTTTTTCTTCTTACGAGTACAGGGAAAAAAGATCCAGCTCTTGCTAGGAAAAATATCAAAATAATGCTGGGATCTGAACTGAGGTATGGTCCCACGCACTGATCAGAGAATGCACTGGAAACTTCTCCATATTTGGACACAGACCTTCATGTCTATTTAGCAAGATTCAGGTCAGGGTTTCAACGGGAGAATGAGCTGGAGATTAATGGAATTCCAGCTAAAGTATGCTTCTTTTTCCTTTCAGATACAATGATGACACTGAAGGTTCAGATCCTGTTTGGTTTCCTTTGCTGCATGATTCTTCTGCCTACAGATGGCTTCCCAGCAGACACCAGTACTGAATTTCGCTCTGCTTTCTCTGTGGCCAGAACCAGCAGCATGGAAGGGAGCTCTGAGATGGTCATTACCTTTGACAAAGTGTATGTGAACATTGGCAATGACTTTGATCCCAAGACTGGGCTGTTCCGCTGTCGGATCCCTGGAGCCTACTACTTCTCCTTCACTGTTGGGAAGTACCCAAAGAAAAATTTGTCTGTCATGCTGATGAGAAACAAGAATGAAGTGCAAGTGATTGTGTATGACGAACATCACCGCAAGGAACGGAAGGTAGCCAGCCAGAGTGCCATGCTGCAGCTTGACTACGGTGACACAGTTTGGCTGCGTTTACATGGAGATCCCAAGTATGCTCTTTACAGCAATGTGGGCCCCTATACAACTTTCAATGGCTACCTAATCTATCCAGACACTTCTGCCTTCTTCCAGAATGCTCTTAGCTCTCAAGAGCTGGGGCCACACCATCACACTATTCAGCAACTTCCCGGAGAGCAGAATGAAGCTTCACAGCGACATGTTTTATCTGACCAACCGAACAGGGAACAAGATCCTCGCTCTGCATTTTCTGTTGCCCGCTCACAAAGTCTCCTGGGGACAGACGACAAGCAAACCCAGCATGAGCCGATCACGTTTGACACAGAGTTTGTGAACATTGGAAAAGATTTCAACTCCTCCACTGGCATCTTCTCATGCCGTATACCTGGTGCATACTATTTCTCCTTCACCATTGGCAAAATGCCCTTTAAGACTATGTCAGTGAAACTTATGAAGAACCACAATGAGGTGCAGGCCATGATCTATGATGACAACCACTCCAAGAGGCGGGAGATGCAGAGCCAGAGTATCATGCTGCCTCTGCAGTACGGGGACACCGTTTGGCTCTACAGCCATCAGCATGATGGCTATGGTGCCTACAGCAACCATGGCAAGTACATCACCTTCACCGGCTTCCTGATCTATTCAGAGGCTCAGCCAAAGCGGCTTCCAGGTGCCAGCTCCCCCCAAGGGTCAAATAATTAGGTGCAGATGTGAAAGGAGCGTAAGAAAAGCCAAGGTGCCATGAACTTGGGTGTAGCTCCTCTTCAAATATCATCCTCTACTTTGAGCATGCTATCATGTGTCCAGTGCTTTCCCTATGCTGCACGCTTGTGCCCTGTCTGCAGGGCCACTGCCGTGTCTGCCATTCATCCATAGAAAGGTCTTTACAGGTTGTATGTGTGTGTCCTGTGTTGGTGTTTGATTTAAGCATAAAGCATGAAGTAGTTTGGGGGCAGGGGTGGGGCAGCGTAGTGAGATGCTGAGGATCAGAGAGCCACTGCAGTAACATTACTGCAGATCCCCAGCATGCAGAAAGCAAAGGATGTGGTGACTTTCCTTGCATTTCTGGGGAGGGAATAAATGTAATGAAAATGAATGTAATAAAAATAAAAAAGATGTAAAATTTTCTCAGATTGGAATTTGTTGTTACTTGTGAGACTTGTGTGCTTGTCACTGGCTGAGGTACCAGCTCAGGAGAGAAAGAAGCATGGTGATCATATGAGCTGCAGTACGTGTTACTGAGCCAGTCTGTGTACACTCTTTTTTATCATTCGTGTGTGTGAAGTGTTGGTACCTCTTAACGATTTTATTGCAAGTTTCACAATATTTGGTGCTTTTCTTAATCTGATTTTGATGAAGTCAAGAAGCTGTGCTTGAGAATCTCAGCTTCCGTTTAATGAAAATAATACATTTAGAAACAAACAAAAAAGTAGGCTTCTAGCCCTTGTAGTAAAGGATGAGGGCTCAAATCTACAAACGGACCATCCTCTGAAAGCTCAGAAGCAAGGTAAGTAAGAAGAATAAAAAATGTATTTTTAAATGTCTTAATATTTGGGTCAGGAGCAGGCTCATAATGTGTTAATCGTGAGCAGTACCATGACATGCAATGGCAGTGTGGAGTGCAGGGGCATTACATTCTCCAGAAACGAGCTCCTTGAATACAAGGGTATGGTTAACCTGCCATATGCTGTGTTGGTAACGTACTGCAAACAGGATCGAAGGTACCAGTAAGTGATAATTTCCGCATCTGTGTTCCAGTGGTTTCTTATACCCTGTGTTCCGCCGAGCTGTAGTGCTGCTGTAGAGAGAGTGGTGTGGCTGTCAAGGGCACTTCTGTGTTCTTACAGGGCAGTTGGGACTGATGGTGGGGTCCACCGAGGTGGGTGGTAGGAAAGCAGGAGGCTGGAGATTTCATTGTAGTGCGATTGGTGCTGTTTCAGTTGAGCGAAACCCTGGTTTGCCTCCCAAAATACATAAACTTCAAAAGTGCATCATCTTGAGCATGCACGAAACTTTGTGACATCACTTGAGTTTAATTTATAAACTGCTCAACAGATAGCAATGTTTTTAAACGGATCCTAACAAAATCCTGAATTCAAAACAGTGTATTTGCATCTGAGTCACCAAGCCAACCCCTTCAACCTTTATCCAGACCTTCATATAGCTCAGACTGTATATTCTCCAGCAAGACAATATTTTCATGCACTAGTGCCATCCTAGCTCAGCTTTTTGATGATATTCTCTGCTCGAACTGGACTTGTCTGCAGCCACTCCCTGCCTCCATCGCTCCATACATATCCTAGACATTAAAGACTGGAGGCATAGTTGGGAAAAGGATGAAAGGTAGAGATTGGACGTATGTAAAGAAACAGCATAAAAATAGAAGAAAGCTGGGTGGGACACTAGTTTACTAGAAGTTAAACTTCAAATAAAATGCTAATCTTAATTCCTACATCCTTGGTGGGGGGGTGTGTTGGGAAGCAACAAACAACCTGCTTTATGAACTCTGTAAATCTATCTTCTCCTGTCACAGCCCTAACCTGACCTCTAAAACCATTCTCTGTGGCATCTTGCTTCCAGGCTTCTTATTCCTGCTTCACCATTTCTCCTCTCCATCTGTTGGGCAACAACAGCTTGGAAAAAGATTAACTAGGTCAAAAGCTAGCAGCTCCCACTTTGAATGTCACACATGCCTCCTTTGTTGAGCATGGAAAATTAAGAGTATATTGGTAGAAAGGAAGTTATGGGTCACGTCATCTAAGCACATGCAATGAATGTTCAAAATTAATGTGCCTATAATGGCAGCAGGAAACCTAGTAGAAACAAACAAACAAAAAAATCAAACCACTCCTGAGTAGATAATTACATTTATTTAATTCCACACTACTACGTGTAAGAGAGAGAAAGGTTAATGATCTCTTTCTATAAAATAGTTGTACTTCTGATTTTGAGGATAGAGATTGTGTATTTATTATGTTTGGCTTGTAAAGTGCCAGTGCTGTACAAAAAAACTTCATAGAAGGGGTAAAATCTGCTGAAGAAATAACTAGGTCATGATCCTTAGGAATTTAAATGAGATTTAAGGAAGTATATTCCAAACTGATAACTGGCACAAAGCAGTGTACATGTGTAAATATGGTGTGCAAATACTAGAAAGCTTCATGGAATACATACATTTTCAGGTTGCTTTTTAAAGAAAAATTAATACATGAGATGGGACATTACTGTGGGCACACAAAATGGGATGCCACATGAGAAGATAGCTGAAATTAAGTACGTGATCTATATCATGAAACACAACAAAATCTGCTTAGCTGGTTACTGGAGAGGAGAAAAGATACTGTATTTGGCTGAAACCACAGGGGGAATATAAGGAGGCTGAACTGAATTATCTGAAATGAAGTCAGCTAGGACACCAGTGTAACATCCTGGAAAAAAACCTGCCAGGACATCTCCCCAGTAAGCATCAGTGATCAAGATAGATAACACAACTAAATAGCACTGCCCCCTTCAGCACAGCCCACTTAAAAAAAAACAACCAAACAACCAAACAAAAAAAACCAGGAAAGGGTGAAATACACTTTAAAGTTTCATCCTATTTCATTTAAAAATAAAAGCTTGTGTACAAATCCTTAGAGGGTTGCCAGCGCAATGCAGAAAGCAGGACAAAAAGGTGTGGCGTATTTGTACAAAGTCCTGAATAATGTGGAAAGCATTCGAAATAACCAAGGATGCAGCTGAAGTCAGGTGTGTCCTTTCCTACAGTAGTGTCCCTTATTAAGTGCCTCTCTTGGTCCTGGCCAGGTTAGAATGATAGAAATGTTTCAGGGATGCTAAATGTGAAGGCTTCTCCTTCCAGGGCCAGGAAGCCAGCAGGAGGGTGGTATTTGCAGGGCAGAGCCCCTTGCACAGATCACGAAAGATTTCATCAACCAGCTGAGAGAAAAAACTAATCCAGAGATTTTTATCCAGACCCTGCATAGAGCGAACCTGATAGGCACAGTAAACACCAGTGAAAAGGAGCCGGTCAAACTCTGTTAGAGGCAAGGGAGTATCCATCAGTGAATAATATCTCAGGTGCTGCTCAATCTCTGTCGGTGTTTTGGGAACGTCATCCTCTAAAACCTGCATGAACCACCGTGCCGGGCGCAGGGAGGCCAGCTCTTCATCCCGCAGCCGGATTGTCCTGTCGGCCCGAATATCCAGCCCTCCCCAGAGCATCTGGAAGAGAAGAGCAGCATGCGCACGGGAAGCCCAGCACAAACCCTCCGCCAGTTCTAACCGAGCTGTAAAGCCATCTGCAACGCTGCCAAATCTCGGGCCAGACCGAGAGGCGGCCACTCCCTGACTCACTGCCCACAGCCCGCCTATTCCCACTCCACGTCCTTCTCCACCAGTCCCACGCCCCTTTTCTGACCGGCCCCACACCTTGGTTTCCCCATGGGACCCATCCAGCCCCTGTCTCCCACCCTGCCTCTCCCACCGCCATGGCTCCTGCCTTGGGTGGGGGGCTTGGCCGTTTGGTGAAGGATTCACCTAAACCTGCAGGGTTTGTCCCTGCCCAGAGGTAAGAGATGCCACAGAGGGGGTCAGAGCCCCCTTCAGCCGCTCCCTGCAATGGGAGGGACAACAAATGCAATCAGAGCATCCCTGAGGCGTTTTCCAGGCACTCCCAAAATCCGGCAGGGATGAGAGCAAGCAGAACGTGTGAGTTTTTACATGCAGGCAGGTGGGAGCACGGGCACTAACACTGCCTCGGCCCACGGGCCCCCAGCACCCAGGAGACCTCTAACACGACGTTGGTGTCCTCGGGGCCACGATGGTGTGTGTTGGCACCAGCACCGTCCCTGCTGCGAGGATGTTCATCTGGAAGACATCAGGCAGAGTTTGGTAGCACAAGACCGTGGCCCTTCCTGTTTATTTATGTCATTTTGTTGTCAGTAATGTCTTCAATATTTCTGAGCTGCCACTCACAGCTTGCCAAACATGACAGATGCTGACCACGGGATTTTGATGAGCAAAACAAGCTTTTTTAAGAGACGCACAAGTGGTTAAGGGAGGCGAGTGTAAGTTTTGGATATGACGGCCCTTAATCCTGCCAACAGAGCTAAAGCGTACAGCAGCAAAGGCACTTGCTTTGACAGGCAGCAAGGAAGTCCCTCATACCGAGTATGGGTGGGTTTTAAACTGATGGGTTTTGGTTGCTTGACAGTTTTTGCTGGAGAAAGTAATGCTGCCCAATGGAAGAAGGGTGCTGGGAGGTTCCTCGACCTGCTGGTGGAAACATAACCTGATGCATATCCTGGTTTTATACTTTTTCCCTGAGCATCTGCTGCTGGTGGGGACAGAGTGTGAGGGTAAAAGAAAGCCAGTTGGATCCACTATGGCTCTTCTCATGTCCAGCTAATTCCTTCCCGGGCTACGTGACATTATTTAAACTGGGAAAAATAGATACAAGGCCAGAGGAATGAGAGATTATTAATGTGAAAGTCGCATTAATCCTAAGAATTCTTCAATTTTAATTTACTAATATTTCTAGTGCTTTAACTTTCAGCATTTATTTTGCCTTTATTATTTCTTTCTTTGTGAAAAAGGAGACGCAAGTAGTCTCGGTCCAGGACTGAGAGGGAGGCTGCATCCCCTCCCTTCTCTGTGTTGATCAGTGTAGTTGTATAGCCAAGACCCTCTTCTACTTCTTAAAGACTCATCCTTCAGGTCAAGAAACATGAAATGGAAAAAGTTTGTATAAAATAGTAAGCTTTCTGACACTTTTTTTTTTTTCATTTTTATATGGATGAAGGCTTTTTTATATAAAAAAGAGGGAGAATTTATGTGGAGTACTCCAGAGTTAAGGTCAGCAGGTGCTTATAAAAAGCAGGAAAATGATTTAATACTGTATGTGTGTGATCACTACTACCAAATCCCGCTTCCAACTTTCCATTCTTGATTAAAGCTTTTCAGGGAGATGTACGAGCTGCCTGAAGAAGTGCACTGCCACCCCCCAGGCTGTGAAGGTTTGTTTCTCTGCACAGCTGCAGGGTCCCTGATCCAAGCCAGCTGTGGCTTTGGACTGTGAGCAGTGATGTAGTCGCTCTTTCCTACTCCTCCATGGATGTGCCAGCAAGGCTTTTAGCTCAGGTAAAAATACTGCATCATCTGAAAATTTCTTTGCCGGTCTTCTCTCTGCTAACTGATCTGCTAAGTTCACAGATCCCTCTACTGAGAGATGTCTGACTGGCTGCAAAGTCAGTGAATTTGTTGAATAGCTGCCAAACTGCTGTTATTAGTAACTGTCTCATAAATATATGCCATATTAGATTTTTAAGTAAAACAAAAATTAAACAAAGCATAAAAAATGACGTATTGAAATAACAAAAGTATCCTCCAGAGATGGGAAAATGGTCCCTTACTTACTTTATCATTCAACGGGGGGGGAGGGTTCCCCCAAAAAGCATCTAGAAAATCCACAAACATTATTGCAGGAGCAGACTTTTTCAGTGGAGACCCTCCCCCTGCCACCAAAAATAGCAAGCAGCAGGTTTTCATCCTGCAAGTAGGTACCAAGTGCCTCCCCCAGTGAACAACTCCAGCCGGGACTCCAGCTGTCTCTCTCTCATGTGTCAGCACAGCTAAGCTGAAGCATTTGACCATATTTGCAGAAGCAGGCGAAGCGTTGCGCCGCCGGCATTGCACAAACCGTTTGCTAAGCCGAGAAGCCTCATCGCTAGCAGGTGCTCTTCCTACCTGTCAGCCTCTGGGATCCGGCAAACACGCACAGGATCAGCCAGGCGTTGAACTGTACCTGGGCCATAGCAGCCCTGCCCAGTAGCCGCTGCCACGTTCTGCATGGACAGTGCCGTGCCCGAAGTGAGAGCGGTTTGCCGTGGCGTCTTCCCTTGCTGTTTCTGGTCCCAGCAGCCTCTGTTGGAACAGATCCATCTTTCTGTGTTTCGGGTTGCAGTCCTGGGAAGGGCTTGCAGTTCCACTTGCTGACCCCGAAGGATATTTTCCATCATATTTTGGAAACTTGGAAGACTTGTTGTGAAGTTTTTGGCAGAATTGTTTAAGCTGCTTTTCCAAAGACTGATTTCCCACTGCAGTTTATTATAGGAAGCTATTAGTTGCAAGAAATTTCACTATACATGATTGCCTCCGAAGAAGGGAGGACCTCCTGGTCCCTTCTGACTCTGCACAGCACCTGTCACATCTCTGTGACACTTTCTGCTCAGCTCCTTGGCTTCATTTTCATGTTTCCTTTTTCCCCGAGTTTGAAAATCTGCAAACAATCCTGAAATGTTCACCAACGGATAAGGCCAGTAGTCTGTGCAGATTCATGGAAGGGCAGTAGCAGCCAAAATACACAAGCAGTCAGAAGAAATGTCACTTGTTCAGTTCTGTATCAAACCTCCTGGAGGGAGAACTCAATATACTGACTAGCAAACAGTCAGGATCAGAGCCAGCCAGGCTTTAGCACCTCATGGTCCTCTCCTGTGACGAGACTTCTGGGTTATGATGAGCACAGTCTGCCTTAGATGTTGTGAATTACGTAGATGAAACTTCATCTGATTCCTTTCACAGCAGGTATCTGTTCTCTACACATTTTTGCACTTTTATTAGTGCCCAATCCCCAGTCAAGCTGTTCTGTATTTCTACTCTGTATGGCACAGTATGGTCCTGGGTTCTCCAATAGGTTCTGGGATGCCAGGGTTATAGAAATATGTAATAATATGTATAAAGAAGTGTCATGGTTTAACCCCAGCCAGCAACTAAGCACCACGCAGCCACTCACTCAGTCCCCCCCCCACCCAGTGGGATGGGGGAGAGAATCAGGAAAAAAAAAGTAAAACTCATGGGTTGAGATAAGAATGGTTTAATAGAACAGAAAGGAAGAAACTAATAATGCTAATAATAATATTAAAATGACAATAATAATAATAAAAGGATTGGCATGTACAAGTGATGCACAATGCAATTGCTCACCACGTTCTGACTGATGCACAGTTATAGTTCCCGAGCAGCAATCCGCTCCCCCCAGGCCAACTCCCCCCAGTTTATATACTGGGCATGACGTCACATGGTATGGAATACCCCTTTGGCCAGTTTGGTTCAGCTGTCCTGGCTGTGTCCCCTCGCAGCTTCTTGTGCCCCTCCAGCCTTCTTGCTAGCTGGGCATGAGAAGCTGAAAAATCCTTGACTTTAGACTAAACACTACTTAGCAACAATTGAAAATATCAGTGTGGTATCAACATTCTTCTCATACTGAACCCAAAACAGCACTATACCAGCTACTAGGAAGAAAATTAACTCTATCCCAGCCAAAACTGGGACAAGAACTAATAAAACCACCTCCCTCAGGTTAAAGGGGGAAAGAACTCTGCCTAGAAGAGAGGGGAGTTGGATCTGAAACACATACCTTTCTCAGCAAGTTACAGTGTCAGTTTGTAGTGACTACTGTCACCAGATAGTTTACTGAGGGTAGGGATGATGTTCCAGTTAGTAAGTTGTCAGTGTGCAAAGTGGCATGTTTTCTGAAACTTCCAGGCTCTGTAGCTGTACCTGGCAATATGAGGACCTACATCAGCTATGAAGAAAAGCAGCACATAATGCAAGAATCCAAGATTTGTCACGGGAGGAGGGGCCCTCAGTATCCATAGCCATTCTTACTCCCAGTTTGGATCAAAATAAGACCAGTGGTTCCGTCATAGCCTTGGCTATCTTCAAGTCAGGCTACACTTCTTTCAGTTTTCATTACTTTCTTCTGCTTACGCTTTAGTTGCATCCCTTTCTTCTGGGATGAGATATCTTTTATTAAACTGTGAATCACATGCTACTCAAGAGGCAGACACCGATGACCCATCTGTGCAGTGAGATTGATGGTTTGTGCCAGAGTCCTTTATAATCCGCAGTGTACGCATGACTGTCTAGAAGTCACTACGCAAAAACCCTGCATCTCATGGGCCATGAAATGGCCTCCCTTTAGCGTGCAGCACATGGCACAAGGATGAGTCCAGGATTTTGGCCAACATCTGCAAAGGCCATATATGATTTTGTCAACAGGAAAATTTCCTAGGAAAAGCTTGCAGCTCAAGTGTCTAGAGGAGGATGCCCATGTTGGTGGGAGGGAGAAGAAAGGAGGCTTGGAGGCTGTGCTTAGGTGACTGGTAGAGTGGCAGGTGGGGGACAAGCATCAGTGGCAGATGATGCTTTGAGCTAGGAGGATTTTGTAGAATCGCCTCACTACCTCGCACAGAAAGGCAATTGCAGAGTGATAAACGTATGCCTTAGTTGTTTGTAAAGCCGCAGTAGTTATATGGTGCAGAGAAACAAGCCTGAGTTTCTGACGGCTGCACATAGTCCCCATGTGTACGATTGCAGTATTAGGCGGTGCGCCTGCTCCTCCTGAGGGATTTTGTCCTTGCCAGGTATTCACAGCTGAGCGTGCACAGCCCTGTCCCCCTGCACTCCCCCTGGTCATACCGTATGCCGTAGGAGCAGTTGCAAAACGTCACATCAAGCCGGGTTTCTGCAGGGGCACCTTGACTGGTTTCATCTTTTCCACGATGGACCTCCTTGAAGCAGGAGGAGGGGAAAGGGGAACAAGATATGAAGGATCAAAAACTTGCAGGAGCTGTTTGGATGCTGGTTAATACAGCACCAGAAGGGCCTCTTTGGCAAGGAGGTTTCTTTGAAATGGGACTGCAGGGAGATAGGCAGCATCTTCACAAAAGGGAAATTCTGCTCATAGAATTGGAGAAGTCTCTTGCTTCGAACATCTCGCCCAGAACTTGGGGAGACCACAGTCCCCAGCCTGGGTCTGTCTGGCAGGTGCTGAAGGGAGGAAGATGAGAAGAAGAAGGAGGTTGAGGAAAGAGGGGAAGGAAGAAGGATATACACGGCTCCCAGAGAAGGTGAGGTTTGAGTCATTGGAGGGGAAGAAAGAAGAAAACCTTGAGGGAAGTAAGAAAGAAACACTGACTGTAACCAGAGGGGACCTCCACTGTTATACTGGTATTTTCCAGTTGTGGTGCTGCTAGTCCTTATGCAAATGCTTTCCTTGTCTTTTTCTTTCAGTTTTTGCGAGCAGCATCCGCTGCTTGAAGGAGTAATGGGCTGTGTAACAGTGACAGGGAGGGCCCCATCCCACTGCACTACTGCACAAAAGGACCCCCTGTCCGGGCCTCACAGAATTGGGAGATGTCATGGGATGCAGTGTGATGGGTGATACGGGGCATGCTGTCATCCAGACTGTCCCTCACGAGTCCCATAAGCTCTGTTCTGCAGGAGTGCAAGGCCCAGCCGAAATCCCCATCTGGATTTTGACTGGAGATCAATTATAAGGGCTATCCAGACTCCGTAGCTGTGATGTGGGTGGATTACCTGATACCATCAATAGCCACATGCTCAGGGAGGAGGAGAGTCTGCTCGCCTGGCTGGAGGAAGAAATTCCAGAGTTCTGGAAAACACCAGCAAAACCTACTCAGCTGGGGAAGCTCAACATGGTGACTGTGAGTCATCACCTAAAGTCTATTTGCCCCCGCAGTACCAGAAAAATCTCTCTTCTGAATAGCGTGTCTGTAAGTCAGCTACATCTGATTTACTTAAACCTCATCCAACGTCCTCCTACAGCTGGGAAATCCAACCCCGGCAAACAAGCCTCGTGGAGGCTGGCAGTGTGGACCAGGCAGGGACAGAGGATTTGGAAGACAGCTTTGCGCTTGACCAAGCTGACCACCGCCTTGCCCAGCATGAAGCAAGTGCCCACCAGCCAGAAGGAATCCAGAACCAGCAGGTTCCATAGGCAAGAATGGCCCCTGGAGCTCCAGAGCGGAGGTAGTGTGCCAACACTGGTGGTACTTTTTGAGGCTGTGGAACCCTCTTGTGCCCTGGGATAATGCGTCTGGGTGAGCAAATCGCACTCATCATAACCGCCCAGGCTTCTCTAATGAGAAGAGATTTGGGTCCATTAGCAACTATTCCACATATTAAAGACCTGCTGGAGCCAATGCCTGTCCCCACAGGGCCGGCTACTTTTCCAGTACACACATTCTTCAATAAACCTTGCACGTTGTCTAACTTGACAGGGCATTGTGTCTAACATTTCTTGATGTTACGTCAATCAAATTCTCCCTCTGCACAAACATTATGCTTAAATGGCAGTTTTCCCTCTGTTCCTGCCACCATCACTCTTCTGACTTATTGTACTGGGAAATACAAATTTTTTATGATACACAGACCATGAGTCTTGGCATGGTACCTCAAGCAACCTGGGATGGGGGAGGGAGAATGTGGGGGGGGGGGAATGTGCTTTATAAAGAATTTTCACAGTAACAGAAGTGGTGCCAGGAACTTTTCTGTCTTGTGCAATAGGCATCGGCATGCAAAAAGAGCCACTGCAACAGAAAACAGAACCAGCTGTGGAACACGTTGTAGGAAGGACTAAAAGCACATTTCCTATTTAATTAGCTCAATTGATGGCAGATCCAAAGTGGAGCTAAGAATTGTATAAAACCCCAAACTTCTGCTGATTTCTGTTCCCTTCTCTTTCCTCTTTCCGATTAAGAGCTATAACTTTTAAGGTGAGTAGCAAACGCTATTAATTTTAACTAGAGAACACTGTTCTGAGTCATATCCCAAATACTGCCAGCCAAAGCAGCCTGAAACAAATTAAAAAAAAATAAATAAAAATTTAAGAAGCCCATGCTTACAAGGCTGGGTTGGAAACAAACATGAAACCCGATTCTTACCATACAGTTCAGCTCTTTATTCTTGAAAACAGTTCACATTCTAGCCACAATGAGTACTTGTCCCTTTTTTTTCTTAATTGATTATTGTCCCATCCCTTCCTCCATCCCATGCTCTAACATCCCCCAAATGCCTTTTTTAATTAGTGCTTTTACAATTTAAAAGCTTAAGCAGTGATTCAGGGAATCTCTACAAACAGCTTGTAAATTATTTTATGAAATCTTACAAAATACTTTTCAGATCTTAATGAGGTCAGTTTTCTGATGCATTTTCTGGACTAAGGACAAGGGACATTAATTGATGACTGCTGTAATGTAATCCCATTCAAACAGGTGGTGGGTGGACTGAAACTACAGTGTTTTTCCAGCTTTTTTGGAGAGAGATGATATTTTCCACAAGAGCAAAGATAGTGGTAATGCTATTATATCATACAGCTCAAAATAATGGGAATAGTGACAAAAAGGCATAGACTCTTCTCTATGGAACAAGGGAAGGGAGATATTTTTGACTGCTGGAAAAAGCACAATTTGAAGATGCTGGAGAAAGTAAAGACTGCTTGATTGTGAAGAAAAAGCCATCATGAGGGAGTAGCACATGAGAGGTTACCTGCAACTCCTTCTTCTGCCAGGAGAACAGGCACTGACCTAATTCCCAAGAAAAAAATGCAGAGGATTTCCACAATTGTTTTGGTCTGGATCCAGGTACATGAGTTGTCCTAATAACAACTGTATTAGAACCATTTACAAAAGCTTTGCCTGTTAGCTATATTATTATTATTATGGTCTTCCCAACATCCCTCGTGGAGCTGAGATACTGCTATCCCATTGCTTAAGCTACACAGCTGCTTCAGTACAGTCTCCGAGTGAGTGCTCAGGTTATGATGTATGCCTGCAAGGACAGCTAGCACAAGCAGTGTATATAAAGCGTCTTAGCCACAGGGAATGCCTGGACTCCATTCAATTTGCAAACCAAAAAGACAAATCCGGTGTCTTACAATTCAGAGCAGCAGATAAACATCTACCAGTGGCATTATCAGGATTGTCAAATAGCATCCCTCACCCTGTGCTTTTCATCTAGTTTGAAAACATTATTCATGTGACCACAACAGGCAAGAATCTCATATCAATTTTTATTATTATAAATACTATGTTAGAACAGAAAGGATGGTGCCATGCATCTGCTCCATTCTGCTGCTATTTTGCATCTTCTTTCTTGGCTCCGGCTTCTATTTTCAGGGGTTCTGGAGCTGCACGATAGGCAGGAAATGCCTCCCAAGGACTATTCAGATCAAACTTGCGAAATTCCTGAGATAGCTCCACAGGCTCTGCCACTACCCGTTTCACTTCATCATCATACCGCACCTAGAACAGTGCAAAGGACAAAAGCCAGTCATTTTCATACAGTCGCCATAGCATCTCTGCTATTAGCTGTACACAGCAATGACCCAGACCACCCTCCAGTACAGGCAGTCCTAGTTCTTACACCATGGATAGACCACAGACCTCTGCCACAGCTTCAGTTCTCCTCATTATTAAACAAAAGCCCTCCAGATGCCACCAAGACCTCTGGACTCCCCAGGAAAGCCCTCCTCTTTGCTACCATGTACGTACCTCAGGTGTCCTGACTAACCACCCTGAATTAGGAGTGCCCAGCCTACAGTCCACATGAAGCCCACACAGAGTAACACACTTAGTTTGTCATATGACAAAGGAATTTCTCCTGCGTCACCAAAATGAGGTGGCCTGTCCACCTGGCATAGCTGGGGACTAGTCTCCATGAATCTTTATAATATGGCAGTTTGTTTGGTTTTAGTTGTGCTTCTTAGCATAACACTCAGAGCATGGGACAAAAAGACAACCAGGGTGAAATGCGCGTGAGTACGAGACACTTCTGATTGGCTTGCTTTATCCTCACTGTTACGGTCCAGATCTCCAAACCATAGTTCAAGAGATGCTGCCTGGTCCTCACTTGCAGGACTTGCTGTTATTTCAGTTTTTCTTAAACCCCTCTGTTGCTTGCAGAACCTCACTGTTTTCTCCTGAGACTCAACTCAGTCTTAGAACTGCACCAAATGTGACTGCTTTTGCAAGGTGGTCATTTGAAACTAGACAGATACCAAAAACACTCTTTTCACTTGTGGTTTGACATACAGAGGTAAATATTTGCTAAATGGCAAGAGTCAGTTCAACTAGAGTTTTGTAATATGGGCCTACAAAAACTCAAAAAAGTGGAGTTCCAACTGCCGTTAAGATCAGTTCAGTCCCTTATTCATCTGGGAATCTCCAGTTTTGCAGTGGAATGCTTAATCTTTCAGAAGGCATGATAAAAGCAGAAGCACTTTCTCTGCCAAATGTCTTTGGCACACAGCACATGAAATTTGCTCAATGCCTCTGACCTTAGGCTGCCTTATCACGGATGATACTTTGTGATGACTTCAAATTTCCATGCAGGAAATCTATACAGCTCCTCTGGAATACAGACATGTGAAACATCCTTAGTGCCTTTCGGACAAAGGATTGTAAAGCAGTCACATCTCTGTACCTGTCATGGTTTAAGCCCAGACAGCGACTAGGCACCACACAGCTGCTCACTCACTCCCTGTCCCCCCCAGTAAGATGGGGAGGAGCATTGGGGAAAAAGCAAGTAAAACTCGTAGGTTGAGAAAAGAACAATTTAATAACTGAAGTGAAATAAAATGTAATACTACTACTACTAATAATAATAATAGTAATGAAAAGGAATATAATAAAATAAAATAATAATAATTTTTAAAAAATGAGAAGAAAAGACAAGCAATGCACAATGTAATTGCTCACCACCTGCTGACCACTGACTGATGCCTGAGCAGCGATCCCCCCCTCCTGGCCAATTCCCCCCAGTTTATACACTGAACATGACATTCTATGGTATGGAATATCCCTTTGGCTAGTTCAGGTCAGTGTCCTGGTTTCAGCTGGGATAGAGTTAACTGTCTTCCTAGTAGCTGGTGCAGTGCTATGTTTTGAGTTCAGTATGTGAAGAATGTTGATAACACTGATGTTTTCAGTTGTTGCTCAGTAGTGTTTAGACTATAGTCAAGGATTTTTCAGCTTCTCATGCCCAGCCAGGGCACCTGGCCCAAACTGGCCAACAGTGTATTCCATACCATGTGATGTCCCATCTAGTTTAGGAACTGGGAAGTGGAGGGCAGGGATTCGCCGCTAGGGGACTGGCTGGGTGTCGGTCGGCAGGTGGTGAGCAATTGCCCTGCGCATCATTTGTACATTTCAATCCTTTTATTACTACTGTTGTCATTTTATTAGTGTTATCATTATCATTATTAGTTTCTTCTTTTCTGTTCTATTAAACCGTTCTTATCTCAACCCAGGAGTTTTACTTCTTCTCCTGATTTTCTCCCCCATCCCACTGGATGGGGGGGGGAGTGAGTGAGCGGCTGCGTGGTGCTTAGTTGCTGGCTGGGGTTAAACCACGACAGTCAGCTGTCCTGGCAATGGTCTCTCCCAGCTTCCTGTACACCTGCTTGCTGGCAGAGCATGGGAAACTGAAAAATCCTTAACTTTGGATAAGTGCTACTTAGCAACAACTAAAACATCAGCATGTTATCAACATTATTCTCACAATAAATCCAAAACACACTGTATCAACCACTAAGAAGAAAATTAACTCTATCCCAGCGAAAACCAGGACAGTACCGAAACTCAGATAAGTATTGGAGAGATTTGGTAACTTTAGACACGAGCGTGTCTCCTACCTCCACGTAACCAGAGAGTGGAAAGTCCTTCCGGAAAGGATGGCCCTCAAACCCATAGTCTGTGAGGATTCGCCTTAGATCAGGGTGGTTGGCAAAGAAAACACCATACATGTCCCAAACCTAAATGAAAGGGAGCCAAGCAAGCTGCATTAGATTAGGGAAAAAAAAAAAAAAAAAACCTTCATGTATTATGTTCATAAAATTTCAGTTACATGCCTGGCTTTGTGCGGTGCCAGCGAAACTGATGCAGAAACTCATTCAAAAAGCAAATCACCCTTTTATCTCCTACTCTGGAAAGGCAGCCAGGGAAACACTTCTTTCTTTCTCAGGGCCCTGGGAATCAGTTTAATCAGGAAAACACAGCTCCTCTCCACAAAGACCCTACTCCCAAGTACGCCGGCACTCACCTCTCTCTCATACCAGTTTGCTGCCTTGTGCACAGACACTGCTGAGTCAACAGGTGTCAGCTCATCAGTGTATGTTTTCACACGGATCCGACTGTTGAACCGCAGAGACAGGAGATTGTACACAATCTGAAGCAGAATAAAAGAAGGCATTGGTCTTGCACGGCATTTATGGATCTCTTTGCAGTACAGTACTGGCTAAGCAAAGGCACACAAAGACTATTTCAAATATTCTTCATCAGCAGAATGACATTCAGCATTTCAGAGCTGGGCACTAAAAGACACTATTACAACTGAGGTTCCAATAGCTTATCACTTTGGCCCCTAGAAGTGTAACAAAAATGATGTGAGATTTAGAAAACATGACCAATGAAGAAGAGCTGAAGTAAAGAGGGATACTAAACCTTAAAAAAAGAAAATACTGAAGGGATGGAGACACTTGACAATAGTCTTTCAAGAGTCTGTCACAAAGAAAATGGCTATCAATTACCCTCAGCATCCAGTGGGAGAAAGCTAAGAAGAAAAACACTTAGTTTTCAGCAAAGAAGTTGTATACCAGGGAAAATTTCTAACTCTTCTGGTGATGAAGTACTAATAAGAAGGCTGCTTATGAGGATTACTAGAACCTCCGAGAGAGGATGGGGTGGGGGATACTTAATACAAGCTGAAAAAAAACCCCCAAACCTTTGTAAGAAATTGTGTAGCCTTGTTTGATACTGCCTCTGTGAAGATGGCTGAAAAAGGTGGACTCATGAAGGTCTATATTATTTCTATGAATCTACTACCTTAATTTTTGAAAGGAAAATCCTGAATTAAAAAATCTTCAACTTCTTCAGAGACTGAAGGCCTTTGAGTTAAAGAAACTCTCTCTATAACTCAGGATTTTTGCCTAATCATGAGTTACATCACTAAAAGTCAAAGCTGTTATTAGCAAAGCAAGAACGAGCTGTATTTGAAAACAACAGACATCCGATTAGCTAATACAGATAAGGCAAACCTGCCACCCCTCACCTTCTGAGTAGCTGTTGGTAAGTGATTTAATACCACAAAGGGGGAAAACAAATCAGCTACTACTCATTATCCTTGTTACTTGCTGGGAACTAAAAAATCTACCAATTCACTTCTCTGTCCAATCTGGGCAGACGGTCTTTTGGGCAAAAGGAACACAGACATCACTTTGTCCATAAGGCTGCCTAACCATAGTCAGCCGCCTACAGCATGTGAGCCCTAGGTATTTTCTGCCACTGCCTTTTACGGATTTTCCTAAGTTAAACTACAATAATGTCTTTGCAACAATACTGTGAACAAAGCTTTCTAATGGTAGGTGAGAAGACAACATGCCGAGTGTGTGGTTTGCCCAAAGACGTATCTCTTCTTTTTCTATTTGCAACTGCAATTTTTCTGCAGTTGAAAAGCTATACAGTGTGATATTCAAAAGCATGTGTTGGAATCAAATCTCCAATATTCTCTGAAAGTCAGTGAAAGTGCAGTGCCCAAAATCTTCTGAGAGCTTTCTGAAAATATGCCTCATGTCCTGTGTAGTCCTGACATTCAGGGAATGTTTTTAAAACAACTAATTAGTTTTTTGCTTTGGTTTGTTTTTTTAAAAGAGGAAAATTGTTAAGAAGATTGATGGGGTTTAAAGAAAAATGTGGTCAGTTTTGTCAACAGCAGCTGACAGGCTTAAGTGGAAAAAGGAAGAGCACCAATTCACGTCTGGCCAGAAAGAAGTCTCTAGACACTTTGGTAAAACCAAAACAAAACAACAAAAAAAAGAAAACAAACAAACAAACAAAAAAGAAAAGGAAGACAGAGACTTTCAGCAGAGCACAAAAGGAAAGCCAGACTAAGAACCCATGCAGTATCAGTTCTGCTACTGCTTCCATGATCCACAGAGTAAACAAAATCCAGCATTTCAGAGTGGATTTTCTGTTCACTGTCAGAAAGCAAAAAATGTGGTCAGAGCCGCAACAGCACCCGCAGCCACCAGCACTTGTGAAACTCTCCAACTCCTGCACCTATGAGCAGTTCTTACCTCAAAGCGGTACTGCCGAGATGGGACATCAACAGCAGTCAAGTCAGCCAAGGATTTGAACTGAGCATTAGTGTGATCTCGAAGGAAGGTCAGAACTGGAATGATCCCATCTGGATGGATCAATAGTTCCAGCTCATTGAAACAGGTCACCTGTTGAAAACAGCAGAAAGGGCATGAGTACAAACACCAACAGGACTGAACATTACACTGAATCCAGCAGAACACCCAAACAAAGAGACTATATGGTACAGCAGACACATAATGACATCAGATAAAGGGGCTTAACAATAGCGGTAACTTTCATGTAATTCTGACAATCTTTCTTGCCCAGAAGAACTTCTGAAAACAACTAACAAACAAGTAGTGTGTTCACTGGGTCCTGTCCCCCCCGCCACATGAACGATTTCTCAAAGAGCACCTACCTGTACTTGCTGGATATACTTGGGCAGAATCTCAGCCACATACTCTCCAAAAGCACAGAGCTGCTTCTGTTCTACTTCATTTTTTGGTCTGACAGTAGCTAAAGAGAAAAATAAAGTTCCCAAGATTATGGCATGGAAAACAGAAAGCTACAGAAAGAAGAGTAGCAACTCGCATGCCTGGCTTAAAAATCCCTTTAACCAGTCTTGCTGTCTCTCAGCAGCTCTGGCAGAAGCCAGGCAGCTTCAGGTTCAGGTAACCCGCAAAGTTTATTTATGGTAAATCCGAAGCTAAACACAACATATATGTATAGCAGAACATACAGGATGCTGCAGTAGAGACTAGACCATAGCAACATACATGTGTTGTGGTACACAGAACACGGAACTAGAGACTTTGATAAGGAAGAACGTTTGTGTCAGTGCTAGACAGAATTTTTTTCGTGCACTGTAAACAGAGCAGGAGGAACAGTCCAACAAGATAACGGGAAAGCAAATAACAAGATGAAAGAGAGGCAGAGATGACAGAACAATCTGAACTTAGATACTGCTCATGACATTCAGCCTGGGTCTGGAAGGAATCTTTTTTTCCTAGACAAAATAATCCTGGTTTTGTCTGATGTGCCAGCACCTAAGCAACCCCCTCAGAATCAAACCACCCCAGGATCTCCTGTTGCTTTTTTGTCGTTGTTCCGATTACAAATACTCCTCAAGCTTCAGGGCAACGAAGCCGTTCCCCAGGCACGACTCCGCACAGAACAAGCGAAGGATGCGAAGGGGAACCCCGAGCGAGCACGCTTATCGCCAGAGCCGCTTTTCCACGCAAAACGCGGGTTTACGCCCGACAGGCACCAACCGTGTTCCGATACACCGGCTCAAAACGGTTGCATCGCACCGAAACTTCCCAAAGCCCACAAATACCGGGAACTGACCGGGACACAACCGCACCCCTCGGTCTCTTCCACTGCCCCCCACAACCGCAAGACCCCCCCCC
>NW_010973132.1:4139713-4140014 GCF_000737465.1 Haliaeetus leucocephalus | reverse complement strand
CCCCGGGCACCCTCACCTCGCAGCGCGGCCCGCGTCAGCCACCGACCCGCCGCCGCCAACATCCCCGCCGGGACAGGGACGGGCAAGGGCACGGACCGGAAGCGGAAAGCGTCGTTGCGCTTCCTCGGGCGGGAGGCGGAAGCGCGCGCGGAGCTGCCCGGGGGCGCTTCCGGGTGGGTGGCCGGAAAGCGGCGGGTGCCTGTCGCAGGGTGAGGGGGAAGTGGAGGAGCTGCTGGGGCACCCCGGGGCGGCGGGAGGAGGAGGAGGAGGAGGAGGAGGAGGAGGAGGAGGAGGTGGAGGA
>NW_010973132.1:4129077-4139703 GCF_000737465.1 Haliaeetus leucocephalus | reverse complement strand
CCCCCCCGGGCTACAGCAGCGCTGTGGGGGCGAGGTAACTCTCTGGCGGTTTTCGTAACGGCAGTGTGGCCCCAATGAGGGTCTTTGCTTTCCGGAGAATTAGGTTTTCTTTCTTCCTCCGCCGCCCCCGAAGCGTGAAGTCGTTGTCGGTTGTGTATAGCGTGGGCTCCCTGGTCCCAGGCACTGTCATGGCACCCACGGCCCTGTCAGGAGCAAGGAAGGAGGTGTGCCAGGTTGTCACCTATCACCTGGCGTTCGGCGGGTCATTGGTAATGAAAAATATGCATGGAGTGTCAGATTTTGCTTTATGGGACACTTTACTGTTCCCGCAGCTCTTTCTTTATAGTGGAGATGCCGTGGATGCAAAGGGGAACATTGTGTTTACAAAGAAGGATGTGAGATTTGTCGGTATTTCTTTTGTGACTTGGCACCAGTCCTCCGGAAATCGTGCGGGGCAGCGGGGGCAGCTGGTTCTGCCGTGCCAAGAGGGCAGAGGAGTTCATCCATCCATGTCCTGGTGCTCTGCATCATCACTTAGGTGTTCTGGGCTGCAGCTTCTGAGCACCTTGGCTGTGAGGATCAAGAGCTTTAACTGAAGTGGGAGCCAGTTTGCAGGATAGGTTTGTACTTGGTAAAGCTGGAAAAATAGTACCGATGTGTTCTGTACTAATTGCAGTTCCTCGGTCTCTTACAGACTAATGTGGAGGTACTTTTCAGACAGACCAGAACTATTGTAAAATCACAAGAAGGGTATAATTAAGGCAGGCTGTCATCAGGGATGGGACGGACTTGTCTAGCCAATTAGGGATGTAGACACTACTTCCCGTGAACAGAACTTGAGCAAAGAACTTAGGAGGCCTCCTGTATCAAACAGAGCTATTGTAAGAAAATGCACGTTTGAGCATGGAAGAGTAACTCTGAATCTCCTGGAGAAAAATCCTGTCTTTGGGAAACATTGTAGTGGAAATCATGTTCAGTAATAACTGAAGAAATTTGTGGCATCAGTCACCATGGCTGATAATTAAGATGTAAAAATAAGTTTAAAGTGAATGCAGATGAGCATCTGTTTGCTCCTAATGCTGTCAAGAGCCATGTTAAAAAAGAGCTCTTTTCTACAGCAGTCCTTCTCTGATTCAGAAGTTTTCTCGACCCACAAACTGCTCGGAGCTCTGCAGACAATCTCTGGTACCTACTAAGAGGCATTATCTTTTAAATTGAGTTCTCCTTGCCACTTGGGAAACAGTGACTAACAACATCTAACAGGTTATTTTGCATGCTGAAGGTGTCTGGCACATTAACAAACTGAGTATAACCATCAGTTATCTCATTTGGTTAGCTTGAAGGACTGCTGGTTACGTCTGGCAGACTTCTCGCACATCTTTTTGGTAAAAGCAAGTTCACCTTACTTGATACCACTGCACAGATTCATCATGTTGGTTTTGGATGGTAATTAACTCCTTCTGATGGGTTTTGGATGGTAATTAACTCCTTCCAATATGAATTGCTGTCTACGCTCTTTGTTAGTATGATCTGGAATCCTTTTTCCACCTAGCCCAGCTATGGTGCTGCCACATTCTTTTGGCTTCACGAGTTTCCTAGGGCGGTTGCTGGACTTTCCACTTGAATAACTGTTGCTGCATTTCTTTGTGTCAGTGAAATGAGTGGTGAAAAGATGTGTGCATCTCCCAGTTCTGCTGGGATGTGATGCTCACTGTACTGGAAGTTTGGTATATATTATAATTTTAATTATGCCAACTTCTCATTTGTTGTTTGAGATTTTGAAGCTCAAGCAGAAGTTTCTGGCTGCGCTATTTATATTCAGTCTAAAATATGCTGGCCTCTTACCAATGTTTGATTTTTCCCTGTACCCTGAAGTACTGCATAATCTTGTTAGTGGAGAGAGAAGGCCATATAATTATTGTGATTTTACAGATTGCTGGAGGTCTGATCTGTGCAGCACCATGGACTCGTCAGAAGAGACTGGAGGCTCCTCTGCAGAAGAAAACTACTTTGTGAACTACACCTTCACTGACCGCTCCCACTCAGGCCGTGTGGCCCAGGGTATTATGAAATTATGCTTGGAGGATGAGCTCTTTGCTGATGTTACAATATCAGTGGAAGGCAAAGAATTCCAGCTACACCGTTTGGTCCTCTCAGCTCAGAGTTGCTTTTTTCGTTCTATGTTCACTTCCAACCTAAAGGAGGCCCACAACCGGGTCATTGAGCTGCAGGACGTTAGCGAGAGTGTGTTTCAGCTCCTTGTGGACTATATTTACCATGGGACTGTAAAGCTGAGGGCAGAGGAGTTGCAGGAAACCTATGAAGTGGCAGACATGTACCAGCTGACTGCCCTTTTTGAAGAGTGCTCCCGTTTTCTGGCCCGTACAGTGCAGGTTAGGAACTGTCTGCAGGTCATGTGGTTGGCAGATCAACACAGTGACATGGAGCTCTACACAGCTGCCAAACACTGTGCAAAGTCACATTTGTCTCAACTGCAAGACACAGAGGAGTTCCTACACCTGCCTCTCCGCCTGCTGACGGACATCCTTACAGGTAAGGAGTTCTTGAGACTAGCCAGGTTGTGGATGTAGAAAGAGACTTTCAGAGAGTCTATCGGGGATTGAATAAAATAGATGGAAGAATCCAAGCTTTCATAACCACTGTCTATTCAGAGGCTTAGCTAAGCTAAGCAAAGCAAAACATTCTGGATAACTTAATCAGAAAAAAACCTATTAATTGTTACTGGACATAAAGCATCTGAGCTATAGAAAAGGGACATAGAGGATGCTGGTATTTCCCAGTAGTTCCTGGATCAACAGGTAGAAGTATTACACGTTTTTTTAAATGTAACTTAGTAACTTTCAACAACTTGTTGTGTTTTTGTTTGCAGTAAAAGTAAAAGAAAGAAGCCTTACCAGAAATGAACATCTTATGAAAGTTTTTTTTCTTTAGTTCATAATCATTTAACATAGTAATGCAACAACTCAACATTTGTAAGAAGGCTTGAGCACAAGCCATATTTTTAGACTATATTAAGTGTTTTTAACAATTGTATATAATTGTTAGGATTATTTAGGCTAGGCACTCATCTGACTGAAATAGAGGCATTGTAACATCTTAGGTAGTACAGTAATTACCCTTCTTGTAAAGGTAATAGCCTTCCACAGTAATGGATGCAATGACTCAGTGTTGTCAAGGATGTGTCAACACATCAACAAGTTAGTCCAACTGCCACCAATCCTTAAAGATTCTCTGCTGCCCTAGCAGGTGCAGCCAGTACTTGAAAACTTCTTCATGATGCTGCAGTCACAACTCCATTTTTGTGCATCATTCCTAGAGGAAGCAAGAATGTAGAAGAAGGTCATACATTCAAATGTGCTGGACCTGGGACCAGAGAGATTGCTCCTTTCTTGCTTTAATTAAATAATTTTGTAAATGACTAAATAACTATACTTTGTGTGTAATGTGTTTTATACTGTTACAGCAATAAACCTGCCATGACTGGCTTCTTTGGAATAATGGCAAATTTGTCTGTAAGACTTAAAATAGCTTCTAAAGTTGCTGCTATGCATATGAGAGTCTTTACAGATATTGCATTGTATTATCTCTATTGCATCTAAAGAAATTCACAGACAAAAACCTATTGAGAATATGTACTGATAGCTCAGAAAGACTATGATAAAATTAGAGTAATTTTGATAACTATCTAGCTAAAGCTTTTAAACCAAGTTGTGAGTTCATTAAAAAAACCCCAAATTCCTAAAATCATGAAATAAAGCTATAGAGGTCAATCACCCTTAACTTCCTAGGGATTCCATGTAGTAACCATAGTTTTAGGACTACGGCCATTAGTGTTTGTGGTCCTAAATTAAAATCATTGCTCAATAAAACTTTTTTCCATGCATCATCTATTTACATATATAGAATCACATTACTCAATATCTATGCTGAAACTTAGCTCATAAAACGGATTAAAATCTGAAATACACTCCTACTGCTGGTAGGGAAAATCTTTCCCTTTTGCAGTTCCTGCATCTCTATTTAGTTAATGGAGAATTAAATAGAGGAAGCTGTTAGTGGCAAGGATTAAAATTAATTTCATGAAATAGTAATTTGTTAAGCTTACCTTTTGTTGCACACTAGGACCCATTTCAAAATCAAAGTTTTTCCATTCAACCACTACCTGTGATGGATAGCTTATGGAAATCCCTTTTACTAATAAACAGTTTTGAAATACCTGCTTTTGTGCCACGCTTTTTCTCCTCCCTTCCTTTCAGTACAGAGAAAAATGTTGGAATTTGTCTGATGCCTTTAGCATCACTGAATTTGGGGTTTGTCATGAGAGCAGACTACAGAATCAGGGCACCTTCATAGGGAAGCCTCTCAATGAATATAGGTGTAATTGCTGGCTTTTAAACTGGAAGTAAATGCCTGAAATCTAGGAAATGTACTGATAACGATGATGCAATAGTTTGTGGCATAACCAAAACTTCTAATCGCATCTGGAAACAAACTGAAATCTGATGCAGTCTGTGGAGTGTTTCCTACTGTCACACTGCAAAGGAAAGCTATAGTAGCTCATTGGGGATTTCCAAAAGTTAAGAGGATAGCAGCGACACCAGATGTTCAGTCTTGAGGGTCAGCTGTCTGACAGTGCTCAGAGAAGGAAAATTTCTGCAGATGACTTTTGCTAGACAGGTTTCTAGGACCAGCCAGAAAGAAAGGCAGCTGCTGAGATTCTCAAATAAGAGAATCTTTTTGCCTAAATGCTTAAATAAGAAAATATTTTTCATCGTCACAAAGCATGTAAGTTCTCTTTTCTGCCCTCTTTCTCTTGGACATAGGTTCCTTTGTTGAAACTCATCCAAAGTGCTTAAGATCTGGCAGCTCTGTCTTCTGATATTTATACAAACTAATTTCATGTAGATGTCTGGCTGGCGGTGCTGATTATGCCTGCCAAAATCTATAAACCTCTCTATCTTTCTTCCCTCTCTAGAAAGTAGGGTTTGTGGTGGGAATGGGGGGAGGGAGTCACAGGAAAAGGATGTTCCTGAGTACGTACACCTTTGTCTAGATACTATAAATGCCTTTCTGTCTCCAAACCGCAGATGGCGTTCCATGTTCTCAGAATCCAACAGTTGCCATAGAAACCTGGATCAACTTCAACAAGGAGGAGCGAGCGGGCTTTTCAGAGACACTGCGATCGAGTCTGAAGGTATAAAAAGACCTTCTGTTCCGGGGTTGGTGTAGCACTTGCTGGTTTCACACTTCCCAAGGCAGGGTATTCTGCTCACAGGTGTGACTTGAAAGTCACAAAACACAAATGCCAATGAAATTCATGGTCCTTGCGTGAGGAATACTTTCATTGTCATAAATAGCAACCCCACTGACAGCTTTTTTAATTTAACCTGAGGCTGCTTTCACTAGTGATTGGAGCAATGCCACAAATAACTTATTTCACCAGATGCTCAGTTACCAGAGAGACCATTCAGAAATCTGTGTTTGGCATTCCCCTTACAATAACTCTACTTCATCAGTGATGTAGCCAGCCCTTACCTCAACTGCGGACACTTGGGTTCCAGTGAAGTCTGTTGCTATTTTGCTATGTCAGATATGACCATTATCGTGAAAAGGCTTTGAGGCTCTGAATCCTGAACGCTGCCGGGTGGCAGGACTTGGGAAGCAGGTCACACACCCCAGGCCCACAGGTGGGTCCTAAGCTGAAAAATTCAGTCTTAGGCATCACTGATGTTTGTGTAAAGAGGTCCAGTTCTGCTGACACACTCCTCTTTTCTTTCAGGTGATTGGAGAAAATGTTCACATCTACCTGATTGGAAAGGAGTCGTCACGTACACATTCACTTGCTGTCTCTCTGCATTGTGCTGATGATGACTCCATAAGCGTGAGCGGACAGAACAGCCTGTGTCACCAGATCACCGCAGCCTGCAAGCATGGTAGTGACCTATACGTTGTTGGTGGCTCCATTCCACGACGCATGTGGAAATGCAACAATGCGACTATAGACTGGGAATGGTGTGCCCCTCTGCCCCGTGACCGGCTCCAACATACCCTTGTCTCCGTGCCAAGCAAGGATGCAATATATTCACTGGGGGGGAAAACTCTACAGGACACTCTCTCTAATGCTGTCATATATTACAGAGTACGAGACAATGTCTGGACAGAGACCAGCCAGTTGGAAGTGGCAGTCTCTGGAGCTGCAGGTGTAAACCTTAATGGTGTCATTTACCTGCTGGGTGGGGAGGAAAATGACTTGGACTTCTTCACCAAGCCCTCTCGGCTAATTCAGTGCTATGATACCAACACAGAGAAATGCCACGTGAAGCCATATGTACTGCCTTTTGCAGGCCGCATGCATGCTGCTGTACACAAGGATGTGGTGTTCATTGTAGCCGAGGGGGATTCACTGCTATGCTATAATCCCCTACTGGATAGCTTCACCCGGCTATGCCTGCCAGATGCTTGGAGCTCGGTACCATCCCTCTGGAAAATTGCCAGCTGCAATGGCAGCATCTACGTCTTTCGTGATCGCTATAAAAAGGGTGATGCAAATACTTTTAAACTTAACCCAGCCACCTCTGTTGTAACAGTCACAAGTGGCATCAAAGTGCTGCTCACTAACCTGCAGTTTGTCCTGGCCTAAGCGGGAAAAACAGGCCATGATAGAAAGGGCAGCAACGGTGTTCTGCTGTGCAGCTCACAGGCACCCACCACCCTCAGCACCAGTCCCAATTACTACGAGATCACAACATCCAGTAAAGACCCCATCCTCTATACCTGTGCAGAGGAAGTACAGGCTTTCTGGCTGTGGGCCTATTCTTTTACATAGCACTATTAAAGTTGAACTGCTGCATCTTAGATTTCAGATGGACTAAATGGTATTACTTTGATCCCTTGATGATAAACTGCTTGCATTTGAGGCCCAAACTGCAGCAAATGGCTTTTTTAGCCTGGAACCAATCCACTGGTAACAAATCCTATGGCATATGGACAACATCTTCCTTGGCCCAGACTGCTAGTTTTAACTGCCTGGGAGACCGTGTTGCTGCCATGTCAGTCACAGAGTTAGATGTGCGCTCCAGGGATGTCCCCATTTAAACATTCCTGTGTCCCTACTGCAGAAGGGATTGGCAGAAATATTTACAGCAGACAGATTCCAGAGCTGACCCCAGGACCTTTAGTAAGTTGCATTATTCAGCACTTGTCCTAGAGGAGTGGTAACAAACTGGGAACTTGCTTACTGCTCTGTCATCACCTAGCATAAAGAGAGAGATTGTTTTTACGAGCATTGGCTTCCTTTACTGTACAAGGAATCCCCACCTGTAATCATAACATAGTGTTGGTGAAAGACAGAATTAAGACCACTTCCTCCTATGCCTTTCTGTTGACACTGTAACAGTAATTTGGGTAAGATCTGAATAAAGTCTCTGCTGAGACAAAGTTTTATTTTCCTTTGCTGCAAATATTATAGAACTTCCTGTGGACTGCAGTTCGGCAAGCACCGATACTGTGTGTGGGAGAGAAGAACTGTGGGGCTCCAAGAGAACTAAGATATCAGCCATAAGGAAAGCAAGCTGTAATGAAACAGCCCAACCTCCCCTTTACTGTAATTTATGTAAAAACTTCTTTATTGCTGGTCAGGACGTACAGCGCTTAAGTCTCTGTTAGATCATTAAAACATAAGGTTTTTTTACAGCAGCCGAGACAGAGATTTTGATAGTTCTTACTGACACTATGCAGCTGTCCCAGCAGTCATGTTCCTGTGAAATGCCTCCAGGACCTGGACTTGCTTGTGCCGAACGATGATGTGGGGACGGATCTTGGCAATAGCCTCTATTGCTTCCTGAGGGCTCCAGTGATGTAGCTGAAAAGGCAGAAACCCTGCAAGTGAAAATCTATTCCATCCCTGCACCAGTTAGTGGAGCCTTCCTGGAGGCTACAGGCAACATTAGAGTTGTTAGAAAACTTGCTGCTTTGCTCTTTCTGTTTACTCCATGTTCCTCAGAGGGGCCTGAATGTCAATGCAACTTCATGAAATGAGTCCCTCGAAGAGGGGTGGCTGCTGCCTGCGACCTCCATTTTCTGGCTCACTCATGCTTCCATGATGTTGTGAATAGTTTCCTGTCCTAGTCCCACCAGACCAGAGCAAAAGTGCAGCTTGCTTTTTTTTATTTTTTTAAAACTTTACTAGTACTCCTATCGCACTTCAGCACTTGGCGAGAAAATTTTCCCTTCAGTACTAAGGGAAAATTTTCCAGGGAGCACTTAGTAACACTTGCAGAAGAATCCACCGGTGGGATTTTGTTCTTAGTGCTGGCTTACCCAGTTGGGTCTGTAGAAGAACTCAGAAAACCAACGTCACTTCTCTTGATCCTGAATTATATTTATTGAAAAACTTAGGACAGCTCGCCATTTCAGTTAACCAAGGAGAAAATCTGAACAACAAAAATGAATGTTTATCTGCTCAGTGAACCTACCCTCACAAGTGACTTGTTATTCCCATCTCAATCTGTTCCTCCATAGAGAGAGTTAGGAACAGCAGAATCATTCAAAACCTGTTGAGAACTTACTATATTAAAGGCCCAGAAAACTGAGCAGCTTCCTGAATTCTGACTGATATGTCAGAACCAGCAACTGATCCTACCAGACCACGCGTTTCAAGGCTTTTTTGCAACAACAGTTTGTCTTTCCCATAAGGTAGAACATCTTTGCAGGTGCCTGTGCTAATAAGTGACCTGGCAGAGGCAGACCATACAGATGAATGAAAAGAATACTTACAGTGGCAGCTATATTGCAGCTTCACCACTACCTCACTGCCAGGGAGCATTATCTTGACAGTATCATGAGTGCAGATGAACAAGGTGTGCAAAGAAAACTAGATTATCAAAGAAAGCTTAGACCACAGTTCAGCAAACATTTAAGTTTTGCTTGTTCCTTTACCCTGCATTTGCCACGTTGTACAAACAGCAATGTAAGTTTGGGGCCCAGCTACCTACCTCTCTCAAAATGGGTCTCCAGTCCAAACTCTGTAAAATCATGGAATATTACATGCTCAGGCTTCCTGAGCAAAAGCATATTCTAAAGGTTGGCTGTATTCGCCCAGACTGTATGAAAATAAACCCTACTTAGTATAGAATCCTTCTTACGTGAATTAAATATGCTGCCACCATGGTGGCACTGCGGGAGCGTCCTGCCTTGCAGTGCACATAGACACTGTTACCGTAGGCTCGGTGTTTCAGTATGAAGTCAACACCCTTGTGGAGGTCTTCCAAGGTGGGGACTCCGGTTAGATCCACGGTGCTGAGACGCAGTTGCTCCACTCCCATTGCCTCCCATTCCTGAAACGGACATAGCAGATTCGGTCAGTTAACTTTTTGGTGTTTTGTTTGTTGGGTTTTGGTGAGTTTTTTTCAGAAAGAAAACCCAGAACCTGTTGAGAGAGTTGGGAAATTCAGCAGGGTTGTAAGCAGACTTTGAATGTCAATCCTTTAAATCAGATGTAGGAAAACTTTAGTGCTGGCTATCAGAAAGGAGAAATTAAAGGGAACTGAAAAGAAGTGGTTCAGCTGAAGGAGGGGAGGGCAGCTGGGGTCCCCTCCCGAAACAAAAGGCATTCTTGTATTTGCATAGTGATGTACGTGGATTTAATGCTCCCCGTCCCCCCCTCCGCCACTGTAGCTGTAACAATTCACTTGCACCCTCGCGTTTTACTGGCTTGTCGCATCAGTTTTAGAAGTCAGCTTAGCTACGAAGAAGCCACGTCTCCGCTGTCACAGGGCTTGGCGGTCGCTGCCGGCATCACGGCTAAAGCCTCACCTGCACCGGGACAGGCGGAGCGACAAGAGACCCTTACCGGGACGGGACGGGACGGGGGGCACCGGCAAGCCCCCCCCCACCCCGGCTCACCTGAGCGGAGCAACAGAGAAAGCGGGTCTCGTACTCCTCGTTGAGGGTCACCACGGCGCGTACGTTCTCCTCCGCCACCAGCTGCGGGCACAGCCACCGGTCAGGCACGGCCGGGCCGCCCTCGCCTCACCTCGCCTCGCCCCGCCCGCCTTACCCGACGGCTGCGTCCCTTCAGCGGCAGCGCCCCCAGCAGCACGGAACCGTCGATACGGTGGAACCAGGGCCGGCGGGACCCGGGTAGCCGCGCCCGGGCCGCCGTGTACAGCAGCGTCGGGTAGAAAAGCAGCCGCGCCGCCCCAGCGCCCAGCGCCTCCGCCACCCCCATCGCGGGCAACGCCGCGCCGGCCGAGGGGCGGGGGAGCGCCGCGGACCAGCACACTTGGCGTGAGGAGAAGGGGGAACCTTTGCGGCGGGTTGGTGGCGGGAACGGAGGGAGCCGGGCGGGGCGGGTGGCTCCGACCCCTCCACCTCGGACTTGCCGTGGTTTCTCCCGGAAGCGCCGCCATCTTGCGGAGCCGGCCTGAAGCGGCGCAGGGAGCCGAGCGGGACGCGGGTGGATTCCCGGAGGCAGGTGAGGGCGGCGGCCGCCAGGAGGAGCTCGGGCCGGGCAGGACAGGGACGGCGGGGGGCGGAGCGGAGCCGAGCCCGCAGGGAGCGAGATCCGCCTAGCGCAGGTAACGGCTCTCCTCCGCCTTCCCCCCC
>NW_010973132.1:4031635-4128896 GCF_000737465.1 Haliaeetus leucocephalus | reverse complement strand
GCGGTTCCCCCGGGCTACGGTCGCCGTCAGCCTGGCGGGCTGGGCGGCTGAAGTGCCGCGGAACGTCCCGGGGGCTTATCCCAGGAACCTGGGGTGCGGTTACGTGTCGGGGGGGACACGGTAGGGGTTGTGTCTTTGGGACTGGTGAAACGTATGCTGGTATACGAGGGGGTAGAGGCAAGTCGGGTGTACGAGAAGCAGGGGAAGTGGAGTTCGGCACAGTGTGAGGGTTTGCAGTCTCGAGTGGGAGAAGGCGTGACAGACGCTACTGGAATGAAGTAGGAAGAGAGATGTAAAAACCAGGAGAGACTGAACGTGAAATGAATGATGAAAACGTCAAGAAGCGATAAAGGTTGATAACAAAATGAGATTTTTCACAGGACTGTTTATGAGTAGGAAGTTGAGAGGCAGCGTTATAATAAAGTGTGCAACCTTCACTCCTTTAAATTCCTGAGGAATTGTGGCCCAGACGTTTTCAACTTTTAGGCACAGGCATTCTCTTCTGCCAGAAGTTGTCAGGGAGGGTTTTTCAAATGTTGCAGCTTTATTGTATGTACTGCTTGAGTGTGATCATTGCGTGTGTTTCACTGGGAGCTCGCTTGATTTAGAAGGATATTTGGTAGGGATTTATATCTTGAAGTACGCTTTGCTTCTGGTCTACAAGAGCTTGGACTTTCTGAGTATCTTGAATATATTTATTTCTTTATTTTCTTTTGTGTGTGTGTCTGTCTGTCCTTCCAGTCTTACTCTGTGTACTAGTGATCACAGTAATTGCTAAATTATCTCCTGGTGCTTTTTGCTGTCTTCTTTGTTGCTTTTCTATAGATTAGTTCATCAGATAGATTTTACTGCACTGACTTGGCATTGCATATCCGTAATAAACCTATCACATTTTTTTTCTTCCCCTCAGCTATGTTCTTGGGAGCTCTCCGTAATGTGAGATACTGTGCCTCCTAGAGTTGTGTCTGGACCTGAGTCTTTAAGAGGCAGCCTTGTTGGAAATACTACTGCTGTGGTAGATGTTTAAAAATACTACTTACGCCTTTACACTGATAGGAAATGTTAAGGTGGGTGCAGTTTGCATCCTGCAACTTAATATGTGCAGTTGCATTCCTCCTCATGAAGAGTCCCCACGGCAGGAGCACAGTTCTTATATCTGCTCTGGGACATGGGTACAGATGTAGTCACGAGTAAAATCCCTAAATAGGGATTTTAAAATATGACGATGTAAAGGATTTTTTATTTTTTTTAAAGGTGCTTACTGTTCTCTTTCAGCCTGTGCTCACTTTCAAAATTATTGCTGATATTTATTCAGGGAAAGTACATGCTCTTTTGTGGAGTGTGTTCACCCTTTCTGAATGATCACTCTTGGATGGCTGTGTTTTTCCTTTCCCTGTCAAAGTTTCTAATGTTAATATTACAGAAAAATCAGTCCCAGATCCTACCTCCTTAGTTACATGCTTGCCCTTAGATATCTGCTTCTTTTTTGTGTGTGAAACAAAATAATAGATGCGGGTTTAGGAAATTGTGTTTACAGGCAAAAGAAAGCAGGAGCACAGTGTCTGTGGAAAAGTAGACAATTGAAAAGTGACTGTTGTAAAATCATGAACACTAAACACGAAGATTTATGTGTTATGTAGTTTTGTTTTGAAAGTATATAGCTTACAATAATGAGAAGGACTTACCTGTCTTTCACAATGGGAGGTAAAGAACTTAACAATAGTACTGTGTACTTATTACTGTATTCACCTTTTTGCTAGTCCTTCAAAACTAGATGCACTTGTAAGATTATCATTACATGGTGGAGGGGAAGGTGTCTCTAACTTTTTCTTCTGCTGCGAGTAGGGATTCTGAAGATGCGCTGCCTGGCACTACTCCTCTAAAGGGAAAGGCAAGAAAGGTGGCTACGTCATAGATATGCAATAATTTTACATCTCGTCAATAATAAATCCATAATTTGCAAGATCCCTTGCAAGTAACCTTTACATCAATTGAAGAATCATTAGATGAAACAAATTATGGCACTTTGACATAAGAGAAATATTTATATCATTGTGTAACTTTTCTTTTGAAATTACTGCAAAAAATATTATGCTAAATTAGTTGAACTTCATAAAAGATAGATGTTTATGTGGTTCTTAAATATTTAGACTCGCATTGAGTTAAGTAAACAGTAAAAAACCCCTGTAATCCAGTCTCTAAGTGAACTTGGTAAGAAACTTTGTTATGAGCAGGTTGTTCCTTAACTATTTCTTGCATCTTTTCCTGAAATATGGTTATTATCAGTTACTATGTTTCTTAATTTCATCTGTTTGCCTTCTGGGTCTTCTGCTGCAACTCTCTTCAGAGGGCCTGCTCTAATTTTTTCTTCAGTGCTTTTTTTAGGCTAGGTGGGAAGTGATACAGATTCTCCTTGGTTTTGAGATTTTCTGACTCTAACTGTGGTATGTAAGAAGAACCCACTGTTCTGGCTGTTGAAATAGGGACTGTTGTTCAGCGATATGTCTGTGAAGCAGTCCAGTTTTCCAAGTCATAATGTGAGTTTTGCTACTGAAACAGCAGCAATAGTCCAGCAGGCTGAGGTTTATATTTCTGCATTCTTATTTATCATTCTTGCCGTGTCGTAAATGTTTTATTTCAATCTAGGCATGTTCAGTATTGCTTCTTGTCCTTTAGTTTACCATTCCCCAAGGCTATGTGCAGAGTTATTCACTGTGTTGGTAACTGCCTTCAGGCAAGAAAGTATCATTTTTATCCATTGATCGGTTATTGGGCAGGGGAAAAAAACAGTATAAATCAAAGCAGAGTAAAATACTTGAGGGTTTATTAGAATGGGAGTTGTAAATTGAGAAAAGTTATCTAGGCCCTCTAATGTGTGTCACAACACAGCACGGTATCTTGAGTTGAGATCCTGTTACAAGATTTCTTGAGGCAAGAGAGATTATCTTGATTGGAAAAAAAGTGACCAGTAGTTTTAATGCCCTTCTTCCTGTCATTAGAGATGCCTGTGTTATATGAAAAAAATGCAAGGTAGCACCTTTTCTGCTGATGCTGTCTACGCCTATTTTAGATTGTCCTGCCAAGACACTTTGTGTTTGGGGCATAACAGTGAAAAGAGAGCACTTTAGTATTCACATTTTCAAGAGGAGATTTCCCAAATGTCAACTGAACATCATCTTGTTTGCACCTGATGCAAGATTCAAGCATGTAAAGCTAAAATATATACTAGGTCAAAGCAGGAAATTTGGACAGAGCAAGGGAGAAAATTTAATGCTTTAAAGCTTCAGTGCAAATTAGCCTGCACGTGCTTTGCTGTAAGGATGAATAGCTCACAAGTCTGAATTGTGATAGACAGAGCAGGCTTATTTGTTTGACAGCAGTATAGTATGGCACAGTCATCATCCCAGGTAAAGGAAGTCGTCTTTCTGACATCTTGAGTAGCATGAAACTTCCAGCCATCTTAGGTCTGTGCATTTTGAAAGAAAAGGCATTGTTGCTAACTGAATTTAGGATGAACAGTGAGCAAGTAGATAGCTGAACAAAAGTCTTCAGTAGTTTTCAACTCTTAGCGAAAAATTTCAGTTTAGGTGATACAGTTTGTGGCACAGGTATATGTGTGTGGAAGCTTTATGCCAGAAGTGGAATCATTGTCCATAAGCTGTCTTCTCTGTCCTGTGTATGCATATTATCCTTCTGTCTTCGGTGTTCTGACTTAATATATCATGGTCTGGTTTTTTTGTTTTGTTTTTAGAAAAGATATGCTGGTTTACTAGCTGCTCTGTTAGACACAGAGTACTAGCTGCAAACTGACAAAGTGCAAGTTTTGGTAATGAGTCTGTACTGATTTTAGAGTAGATTTATAACTGATCTAATGGCTTGGCTTGCAGTGGTAAAGTTCCAGGTAGACTAAGATTATATAAACTGGTCTTTAAATTATATCTCTCGGATTTTTACATTGGTTTAACTAAATTACTTGTAAATATAACTTGGAATAACTGGCTTGGGTATGGCTGAAATTCATGCAAATGAGCAGGCACTTTGGGTTCTTTGTCCTTTTCAGCAGCACACCTCAAGGAGATCTTGAATGAGCATGTGGATAACAGGATGAGTGTTCCTCAAGTATCCATTGTCATGCTGATATGATATCTGGCAGGCTTTCCTTTGCAGACAAATTTTTTTTTTATGGTTGCGTGTGTTCTCTCAACTGAATTCTCTCCCGATTCTTATAAGAACTTCTGTGATGTCTTATATTGTTTTCACTTGAAATTAATTAGAGTTTTTCAAGACCTTGGCTGCTTTTTACCTCCATCAAAATTGCTCTTTCTGGTAGCTTTCATTTTTATCTGCAGGCTGTTTTCATACTGCACCTTTCACAAAAATAATATAGTTCTTATCCACTAGATTTCAGTATTTCACATGTCAAAGTAAAACTATTGTTCTTCAAACATCTTATCATTTAGAATTTAGATTTTCACTGAATCCATTAATATTCTGTGCTATTTTTGCCCTAAACTATGCAGTTTAAAAGATATTCCAACATATGCACGCTATCCACAAATCCTTCAGCATCTGTTGGAAAGGGAATGTTCATGTCTTTTTTTTTTTTTTTTTTTTCCCCCAAAGCAGAGGATTTGGTTATATATGAAGTCTGTAATTTGAATGAAGTATTTAGCAGACAATGTCCAAGTCTACAGGCAAAAATGACAGCATTTTTCTTAATTTACTATATGTAGAGATTCGCAGGATGGACACCAGGCATCTTAATATCTCTGCAAAGTCTTACAAGATACGGCTTTGATAAATGATCCTTCAGAAGGCAATGAAATATTGGTCTCTCAGGAAGAGAGAATATATTTTGAATGTCACATCTAGCTCTTGCATTTCCTGTAGGCACATCACAGTGTAAAAGTAATTCTTCTCTCATTTATAGTCTTAGATTCCTAAGCAGAGCACCATCTCAAAATCTTTTTACCAGCTCACCTGTGCCTCCTTGTTATTTGCCTTCCAAAAATTCCCATTTTCCATTTTAACTTATAATTTAAAAAAACATACATCTTGGTGACAGGTCAACTTAGTGAAGAATTGTATTTCTTCTGGTTCTTTTTGTCTTGCCCATCATTGTGTTATGACTGTACAATGTCTAGCACAATTTGAGTGAAACAGTAAAGGTTCCTTGCACAGTCGTAAATGACATTAGAAGTGATATTGCCGTTGAAAATTATCAATATGCAAAATCTTTGGGGAGAAAAAGGGTTGTATATTTACTTCTCTAAAGCAGTTTTGATTGCTCAGAAATCTGTGGTCATATGCTTGGTGACTTAGGAAAAGAAAAGTGAGAATATTCTGATATTTATGGAGTAAAGCCACCCATATTACATTTTGGATTGTGCATTCAGTGCCAGAATTTGATCACTAACAGAGACTGGCTGTAGGTGGTACTGTCTGTATTTCACAGTGTGGAAGCTGCTATGACACATCAGAATCGATGCAGAAATTGCTCTAGAATTTCTTTGGGGTTTATAGTATTTTTCATTTAATTCAAGATTAAGTTTAATAGGCATTTCATAACTGCTTTCAGGGGAGCAGGACTAGGACACATATTCATGGTCCTTTTTTGTGAGGAAAATAATTCAGGATATGCTTAGGCATACAGCTAATTCTGAGTATGCTAGTGTCTTCCTGAATTTGCAGGGAGCCTAAACCATTATCTCAGTCATGAGAAATTTGAAAAATATTGAGATTGTTTGTCTAAATACCAGCACTTTTATATCTACTTGCAAGTCACGTTACAGAACTACCTGACTAGTGCACTTCTCAGAGTTCTGAGTTGGTTAGTACATTTCTGATATAGCTGATAGTTGCAACTTCCACTTAATTGTACGAGAGAACTTTTCTGGTAACTTCTGTAAGATAGTTTTGTATCACCACATAAATGTGGGATACGCTAAGTATAAGAAGCAGGCAGCAGCATCGGGTAATAAATATCTCTTACAAAAAATTATGCTTTTGTATGTAAATGAAACTGCTTTCGAGTTTGCAGACTGTCATATCTGTGTACTAAAAAAATCAGGGACTATGCCACTTTTTTTTTTAATACCTAGGGACTTGTGGTTTTAGTTACACTAATTTTGTGCTCGCTCTTTGCCAGAACATGAAAAGGGGGGCGGGGTGAAGGGAGGGGAGGGGATGCTGCATAGAAGTGGATTTCTTCTGTTTTCAAGAAGAATGCATAGAAAAATATTTGGGTTTTGTTTAAACACTGGCAAAAACGACTACTGGGAAAGCAGACGCGATATGGCAGGTCACCATAGTAGTTGGTGTCAACCAATGGGAAAGGTCATGCTTACTGGTTGTCGTGGTTTAACCCTAGCCAGCAGCTAAGCACCACGCAGCTGCTGACTCACTCCCCCACCACCCAGTGGGATGGGGGAGAGAATTGGGGGGGGGGGGGAGTAAAACTCATGGATTGAGATAAGAACGGTTTAATAGAACAGTAAGGAAGAAACTAATAATGATAATAATAACAATAGAATAATAATAATAATTTTAAAAGGATTGGAATATACAAAACAAGTGATGCACAATGCAATTGCTCACCAGTCACCAACCAATGCCCAGTTAGTTCCCAAGTGGCGATTCCCCCCAGCCTCACTCCCCCCAGTTTATTTACTAGACATGACGTCACATGGTATGGAATACCCGTTTGGCCAGTTGGTTCAGCTGTCCTGGCTGTGTCCCCTCCCAGCTTCTTGTGCCCCTCCAGCCTTCTTGCTGGCTGGGCATGAGAAGCTGAAAAACCCTTGACTTTCGACTAAAAATTACTTAGCAACAACTGAAAACATCAGTGTGTTATCAACATTCTTCTCATACTGAACCCAAAACATAACACTATACCAGCTACTAGGAAGACAGTTAACTCTATCCCAGCTGAAACTAGGACACTGGTTTAGGGAAATATTTTTTAAAAGGGAGAGGGTTTAAAAAGATGGCTATAATTCAGTTTGTGGGGGGACGGGAAGGTCAAACCAAGAGCTTAGTATGTGGATGTGTGCGTCCAAAAGCAACAAGGAAGACCTGACCAGTTCAGTAGTTCTTGAACTGCTGGTGTATGTGGGGATTCCCTGGAAGGGAGATTTTTGTCTTGTGAGTTGCTGCCCAGATTCTGTTGGATGAAGAGTGTTGGACATTTCTGCATTATTAAGGTGGGCTCAAGCAAAATTAACTTGGAACCAATTTCAAAACAGTAACTCCTTTTAAGTTTGTACACTCTAATTCTTTTCTTCCCCTGTGCAGTGTGACAGTGAATGAGGATGTGCATGTGTAAAGGAACTTGTCTTAGCAATGGTCTCTTTCAGAGACCATGTATGGGTAAAGCAGTTTGGCTGGTTCAGCTCTCTGCTCCTCCCTCTCAGAGAGCTGAGCAGAATCCCTTCTGCTGAAACGGTTGTTCCACTTTCTGCTTTCTATATTTGTACAGCAGCAGCACACTAGCTAACTAGGCAGTGTGGCTGGCCTTGTGTGCCTTCGGCATTTGCTGAGCAGAATTGAGAGCCAGGTCTTACAGTCAGTCTCTGTTGTTAGGTCCGTCTGTATGTCTGTCTGCGTCTCTGGGGAGGACTGGCGTTCCAAGTGAAAGGTGATCTGTTTGTGGATGTTTTCTTTTTTTGTAAAATGCAGTTCATCCAAGTTGGGAGTCTAGGGACCGGGAGTGGAGGAGGGAAGGCAGTTGTCTTGCAGGGAGAGTATGTAGTGGGTGGCAGTGGCATCAGAAAGATACAGCTTTAACCTCCAAAAGAGCTGCTGTCTTCTGGGATGAGGATTTTAATGTCCCTGCCTGCTTTGGGGAGTGATTAACCAGGGCCTGTATCTTCCCATGTAAGGTCTGTTGTCACTGTCTGCCATGAAGATTAATGAAAGCTAGATCCTGTCCTGGAAGAACTGAGTGCTGTCTTTGCTTGTTATGGGCAAGGGGGATTAATGAGGAGCTAGACCCTGGCCAGCCTAGTTTGGAATAAGGAGTTGGTGCTGAGGAATGGGGTTGTAGGAAATACCTTGTTAGGAAGAGCTGGAAACTTTTAACTACAACTTCCCTGGCTGTGCGTTTGCATAAACTTTGTATTAAGGCCCCGCAAACATCAGGATGACTATTTGCTTTTCTTTAGTAGATCAGGTGAACAAACAGTGCAACAAGTCTGTTAGCTGCTGACACTGTAGTAAACTGTTGATATGATGTTCTTTGAGTAGCAGAAAGGTGCTCAAAACAGTGGCAGCAACTGGATCCACCATTAACTTTGGCAATAAATTTTTTGAGGGGGAGAAAGAGGGGAAATAGGCTATATGGTACTTTTCTGTCTTTTAGGGGATGCTGTCCACTTACAAATTCTGCTGCCTTTTGAATATCTGTGCAAATAGGCATCCGGCCTTTTGTTTCTGGAATTTAAGCGAGGAAAACATTTTCACTTGTGAAACAGAAGGTAGCATCTTGCTAAAATCATTCTTGAGGACCACGTTCCATAAACTCGGCCTGAATTATTTTTCTTTCCTACAACTGCAGCGTCTTCAGTGTCTTTCCTCTTGAGAAAGCTATGGGTATTTCGAACTTGGAAGAAGCAAATTTTGGAGGCAAATTGAGGGATCTCAGCTGCGTGGCAATGTCCAAGTTGCACTGTATCTGCAGGCAGGGAACTGTGATTGATGTGTGACAGAGGGTCATCTCATTCTTGAACTGCTTGAACTCAAGCAACTTTGTTGTGTGGCTGTTTTCTCATCATTCTTTGTTTAACAAGGACACACCACAGTAGTTGTTCCATCTTCTTCATCTGGAAAACCTATGGAATTCATTGTGAATATGCAGCTTCTGGGACATTAAGCTACTTAAGTGGCCTGTACGTTTCCCAATTCTCACATCCTCTTAAAGCCTTCTGCCTTTCTTTCTTCCCACTTTTCTGCTTCCTGACTTGCCAGTTGACATCCTTTTGTTTATACTAGCCAGAGCGAAGTGGCAAAAACATGATCTAAACTGTTTCCGCATTTACAACACCAGTTAAAAGCAAATCCTGGTACTGCTTGATGCCAGTGATTGGGCTTGTACAATTCCTCTGAAGTGTTTTCTGGTAGCATACTTAATTTTTGCTTGTAGTCTTGTAGCAGGAATATGATTAGGCAGTTTCAAAGACCTCTTGGAAGTACACTATTGCATGTTCAAAAAATATTGTTTGTCCATTCTTTGAAAGATGTCATGGTAAATGGGTAGAACACTGAAGAAATCTGTGTTCACCAAGTGCACTGTGTAGATGAGAGATAAAGCCAGGCTGTAAAATGGCACTAGGGGTTTTAAATCTTCCATTTTGTAAGAATATTCCTAAGGGCAATATGTAAGGAAGTGACATTGTTCAGAGCTAAGCTAAGCTGTTTCATCAAGGTTGGAGGCAAGTGAGAAATTAACTTCATTCTGACATCCTTTTGAAGGTCGTGAAATTCTACAGGAAGGGGTAACTTTTTGTTTTCTTCTTACCTTACTGCTTACTGCTTTTATTCTTTATGAAAAGAATTCTTTTTTTTTTTATGTCATAGCCATGCAATTGAATAATAGAGTTGGGTTAAGGGTGGACATGTGGGAAGATTACAGGAATTCGGAATTAAGTTCAGTGTTCATCTGAAGTTAGTTAAACTTATAACTGCTGTTGAAAAGTTATTAAAGGTATTAAACTCCAGGAAGAATAAGTGAAAAGTGAAAGTTGAAAAAAATTTACTTGTGATTTTTAAAAAGCTGAATCATGTAGTTTAATCAAGGATAGGGAGTGACATGTCTTTAAATACTGGAGGCAGTCCACTGACAAAGAATTGGGACAGTAAAGGCAGTTATATGGAAGAACATGCATACACTTCTTACAAGTATAGTGTTTTCTTAACAGAAGTAGTGAAAGCTTTATTTATCACTTGAGGCTTTTAAAAAGGATTAATCAGTAGAGACTTAATTGTGTGAAATTCTGTACCTAAGTCTGATTATGTAGTTCCATGAGTAATTTGAATGAGCATGTGCCAGTATTGCTCTGAAAGAGGCTTGTTCCATCTTTCATGCATTTCCCCTTTCCTTTGTGCTGCCAAGAGCATCTTTGTCTTTGTGCAGTGAATTGAACTGGGAAACATGTCCGGGTTAAAACTATTATTTTCCTCTTGTTGGTAGGCTGGATCACACCTGGATCATGTTCTTTCTCAGGCTTGTTATACAGAGGTGGGGGTGAATAGCTTGGTGAGGAAAGAGTTGTGCTCTATTCTTTTGGCAAGAGCATTGGCTTAAACTGGATCTACAGTAAGAATATCTTGATCTATTCCTTTGTATTTCTGCCCCACTTCTATCTAGTCTTCATGGAGAGCTTATATCCAGTCTTCTCTAGTAATATAACCCCCAAAAATGAAGTAAGAATTGTTTGCATGTGTTACCTGCTGTGGCATGTATCATTTGGTTCTAGACAGGGAGGTACTAAATGTTGTCATAACATATTTCTTTATGAATGCAGTATTTGATACATGCTGTGTTTGAAGCTGCTGTACAGAGATGTGTGCTGTTCATTTAGGAAGAAACTGGTGATGATCCTCCCTGATGTGAGGACAGAGAGAAGATAATGTGCATGTAGACTGTTACATGTGAGGGCTTGATTCAGGAAGTGGTAAGGTACCTCCAGAATCTAGCTATGAGGTATAGAAACCCTGATAATCCAGCAAGATATATAAGAGGATTTTGTGTCTATTTTGAGTCCTCGTGCAGCAAAAACTGTATTTATAGCACTTGGTTTTGTCATAAAGTTTCTGGAGTTTCCTCCTGCTAGCAGTGGAAACCAGCTGATGTCATCCTGTGCCTTCCAGGAAAAGTGAATGGAAAGAATTGATGGAGAAGTGTGTAAGTGAAGAACGTCTGAAAATACGTGCATAAAACTACAAGCAAGTACTGAGTCTCTCTAGTTCTTGGCTAAGTGCGTTGACACTCTTGATCCTTCTCGCCCTTCTCCCCCCACCTAGCTAAAGTCTAAGATTGGGCAACATATCCAGCCTTGTACAGCAGGGAGGATGTCTGAGGCCTTGGGAGGCAGGAGGAGCAAGTGAAGCTATGCTGGCACAAGAGTCAGTGAGCATTAATCATCACAGGCGAGCAGCCTGGAGAGGGTGTTTCAGGGTCACAAAATGGGCCATGAGGGTAGTTTGTGGAGTAAAAGGTTGCAGATATTGGTAGGAAAGACATTCTCTTAGTCATCTTTAGATGTTCATAACTAAGAATGAAAGTTAGGCTTCTTCAGAGAGAAAAGTTCATCTTAAGTGTGATGTTACATTTGTGAATGGTATTCAGACAAAAATAATGCTTCAAGGTGCTGCATGTGTTTATGCATTGGTCTGTTTTCAGTAGGTATTAGGTTGTAAATTAATGCAGAATTTTTTTCTTTTTTTTTCTGTATTATTTACAGTGGTTTGTATGCTTCAGGTACTATATAAAAATATTGAAGAGGGGAGTAAATATTGCAGAAAAGAAACCAAAGTATATACAAATGGTGCTGCAAATGATGACAAATGAGAAATGAGAGAGCTTGAGGAGAAGCTTAGGAAGGCTGCTTTGCAGTAAAATGGTTAGATTTTTATGTCATTTGGGCTTTTGAACAAAAGTCAGGACATTCCTAAGTTCACGTTTCCACAGCAACGCCAGTGTTTGCCTCTGATGAAGAAAAAGAAATAGTAAGAAATATTTTTTTAAAGCTTCAGCTCTACACACCCAATATTAAATCTCTTGAAGTGTTAATGAAAATTACTTGCTGTTGAAAGTGATTTGAATCAATATTCATTCCTTAAAATAGAGCATTGACTCCAATTCTTTGCAGATATAAATGAGTGTAATTTGAGATTTGTATCCATTTACTTCTGCAAAGGATTTGACCGTGTGCCTATTACAAAAAAAAAAAAAATAATTGAGCATATTTTTACTCTTTGGTTTGCAGGCGTGGCAATGGCAGATTCTGCACGGTAGAGTTCATGGCAAGTATTTGTCTAATATAAGACAAGCAAGAGACACATACAAGTTTAAGGTAAATCAGTCTTTCTTAGTCATGCTTCTTTGAAATAAAATATAAATGTTTCTACTTAAACATTTTGCAAATACAGAATTTCAGGCCTACTCAGAATTTGTATCCAGTTCAATTCTGATCTTTCAAAATTGGGACACCTCAAAATTATTTTCCCTCCGAAGCTGGCAGTAGATGCTGGAAATGGTCATATGCACTGTGTCCTCTTTTAGTAATTTAGGTGTAATAGTACAGAATAGTGATTGCATTTGAGGATCTTTGTGGGGAGACCTGCAGTACATCTTTATTCTCTCTTTGGATTTGAATCTATTCTCTTTTGTGCAATCGAAAGAAGTGTGCAAGTACCTTGATATCATTATAAAATTATTTTAACACAGAGCTATGCAAACTGTGTCTGTCTAAACACTGCACGGGGATGATTTTCTCACTGAAATTTTATTATCTTGCCTTTAGGGGTAGGTAAGTGAAAGTGTTAGTATTTGAATCTAGCGGCCGAGATGGATGAGGTTGTTAAAGTTCAGCTAGTGTTGTTGCTTCTAGGAGTAGGCTTAGTGGTTAAACTGAGAATACTGTTTCTGTTTGCTACACCTCAGTCTTTTCCCCAAAAGAAGTTATAAAACTCTGTGCTACATCTGATAGGTCTTCCTGTGGCGTGTACAGTATCCAAAAAGCAAAACATGAATGCGTGTTTTCTGAATATTTTGGATCCTCATTCAAAAAGTAAATAAAATGTTGTGTGGGTGTGTGTACCTTCTGTATTTGCAACTCTGGAGGTATTTTGAGAGTCCCTTAATGCCATGATCTGGAAGGATATAGCAGGCTTAAATCTTTTGTTGGTGAGATTCTTTGTTTTTTATTAACAGGCAAATGTTTTGTGGAAACTTTTTTTTTATGAGATTGTTTACTAGGTTTTCAGCTGAGATGCACTTTTAACAATGTGATGATACTCTGTGACTCGTGTTGAATACATTCTGTCACTAGTTCTCAAAATACCTTTTCACAAAGAAAACAAATAAGATGATAATACTCTACAAATGGAAACTCTTAGTACCATAAAGTGACTTGTCCAATGCTATTCAGTCCTGTAGCTAGTAACAGAACTCATGTCTTCTAAGTTCCTGTCTCATGTTTTCAGCAGTAGACCATAGGATTGTTTTGCATTCTCAAAGTGTGTCTCTTGACACTTTCATTATGGGTTGTAAGACTAATGATCAACCTTGGGAATGTTTAAGCTGTAATTGCTTACTGGGCCTGGAACAGACATTGCAGATATGGTCTACATCCCAAATGTTAAGTATTTTATGATGGTCTCATTACAGTAACTCAAAGCATGGCATTTAAAATGTTCCCTTCCCCCCCCCCCCCCCTTTTTTTTTTTTTTTTTCCTTAATCTGCAGTGGTCCGAAAATGCGCACCTCTTCTATTCTTCATTCTGTTCTTCCTGTTATATCTTAAGTTGAACAAACTTACATCATGATAGTTGAACATGCTGTTGTGAGTAATTTAACTGGTCTACTTACTAACTGTACAGATTGTCTGCTAACCTGTACGCACATTAGTACTTGTGCTGGTGACACTGAAGAAAACAGTGTTAGATGGCCCTGTCTGCAAAAATAAAGTGAGCAGGCACAGTGACTAGGAGCTGTTGGCTTACACTGAGCAAGTAGCTTTTGGTGCTGAGAGGTTTGGGTGGTGTAGATAGCAGTAGAATGGCATTTCTCAGATAAGAAAGTATGGCTGCTTCCTTCATAAGGTTTTGGCACTGTAGGAGCCTCTCATTGCTATCTCTGTTGTCTTGCTGTCTCATTAGTAAAGTTTACTAGAAAGTGACACACTTTCTGTGGGTTGTGACCTAAGCTGTACAGTAATTGATACTTAATCTGGTTTGTATAGGCCTCTGTATTCGTAATCTGATTTATCTAGTGCACTTGCTCCTTCGCTCTCTGATGCATCGTTATCTCCCTCCTGCGCTTCCTCCAGAGAAATAGTTATTTCTATATTTCCAGATTTTTACTTTGGCCATATTGGTACTTGAAAGTATGTAAATCCGCAGTGAGTTCAGACTGAATGTTGATTTATGTGAGAGAGAGACCGTTGATGCCAGGATGTATCTGAGGTTGAGCTATGTGGTCTGGTTTATCTGTTAGCCTCCTTAATTGTCAGTGATAATCTTGACATCCCACAAACATTAATTCCTGGAAAATGTAATGAGAAATCAGAACTAACTGGTCTAGACAAGTGCTGACTGTGACAGTAACTTCATTGATCAGAATCCATTAAATGATCTGGTATTCTCTTACAGATGGTCCTAAGTGCTGGTGAGACTGAAGTTTTGCAACTGAGTATCAAAGCAGTATCACTGGATTTATTGGGCTTATATGCATTGTCTAGTAGTTAGTGGTTAGAGCCACTTGTTTTCATTACCAGCTGCAGTTCTATTTATATTATATTGCATACCAGAAGTTAAAACTGTTTGTTTATCAGCAAGAGTGTATTTTGTCACTCTTAGATCTGGCAGGGCTAAGTGTTAAATCTAAATGTTAAACCTTCATTTTTCTATGTGTAATTGTCAGGTGCTGTCATGGTTCCTCCCAGCTTTCTACAGAAGAAGTTGGAAGTGACATTTGTACTCACTGTGCTGGACTTTAGTCAGGGGGGCAACTTCAGGAGAAATCTTCTTTGCAAAAGCTGTGATGAGATGTCCCAATTTACACCTGTTAATTGTTTTGCTGTCCCCACTAAGAACCTACACTGATGCAACTATGAAAACAGTTCACTATCAGTGTCTAACGTTGGGCTGGGGTGAATCTGCAGTTTGCACAAGAGCTTACTGCCATGTCAGTTAATTACAGTAATTGCTATGCTACACACATAGCTAGCAGCATGCCAGCTGTATGTACTTTGATCTGAGGTATCCAAGTTCTGATTTCTTCTGAGAAGAAATACATATGTCAGATTCTTTGGCCTTTGGGCCAGGTTTGTCTGATGTATAAACTTGGATAAAGTATTTGATTTATTTATGTTCTGCATGCAATTAAATGAACCATACTGAAACAATTTTGTTTTGAGAAACATTTATGATTTAAGAGCATTCTCCCAGGCTTTCTACAGGTGATTGTCAGATTTGCTGCTTGCTTTTTAAAGTTTTTATTGTCTTGGATTTTGCCTTTGATTCAGTGAGGTGTATATTTTTTTCCCAAAGGTATCCAAGAGTTATGGGTTCCTTTGGCTATGTTAGCTGTACTTTTGGTTCCTTTGAAGTTTTTAAATTAATTCTCTAGAGTGTTACATAGTTACTCATGCAAAGGGAAGATTTTCTTTTTAACATTAAAAAGTTGTTTACAAGTTTATTCTTAAGCATTTATAAGATCAATGAGCTGTGTATTTAATTTTTTTTCTGAAAGCTGATTATCACAGAAATAGAACTTGGCATTTATGACAACTTCCATAGGGCTTAAATACCTGGCAAAGGTCAGGTTTAAAAGGAAGAAAACAAAAATCTTGTGTTACATGATGTTTTGAAGCCAGGTCTGTCAGCAGGAATCTGAGACCATTTTTTGGCCATAAACAAATATTCTTTAATTAGACTTCAAAAAAGCAAAGGAATGTGGGCGAGGTGGAAGGAGGTGCTCTCAGGTAACATATTTGCCTGAATTGCTAGTAGGAGCTTCATCATCCAGAATGTTATTGTGAAACAGAACAAAAATAAGTATGTAAAGTGTTCCCTGACCAATAGTCAGTTTTCAGTAATATTCTAGAAGAGATAAATTCATAATTTTGAAAATACATATTTTGGATAACTGATTTATGTTTCTCAGGATTCATGGATTTATTGTTCTTAACTAGTATTATAAGGAAATTATTTTTTGTTGTTGTGTTTAGAATTCTGTGTTCCTTTAGAGGGTATAATATTTTATTGAATCAGTTGAACAAATTAGGAAGAAATTAGAACAATTGAAAATTATTATTAAATAGTGATAAAAAATTCCCAAGAGATTTCTGTCTGGAAAAGAGGGCATGAATGCATGTGATAAACATTAATATTACAAGACAACTTACAAGAGGATATGGATCACTTATCCATGCTTCTCAAAGAATATAGAACAAAGGTTATGAAGGGCCTGCGAAGCAGTGAAAATGTGGGAACTCAAATAGCCTTGTATAACTCTTCTCCTTGCAGACAAATGCAGGTTTTGGTTTGGTATCTGTAGACAGGTAAATGGATTTGGATTTTCTGTAAAATACTGCTAGACTACCATGAGTGTAGTTCTGCAAAATAACCTAGGAGGAAGCAGAGAAGAAAGTCTTAAAAAAACAAACAAAAAAACCCAACCCCACAACACCAAAAACCAAACAACAACAAAAAAATCACAACAAACCCCCCCCCAGAGAACTAAAAAATCCAAAGTTTGTATTTAAATATATGCTAGCTTGTGTTGTGGGTCAATTACTGAATCTGCAGAAAGAGAACCCTGAATCACAGAGTAGCATCCCCTACTTATGAGGTGCTAGTACAGAAAGTCTGTATGGTTCTTGGTTGATGACTTGTTTAAGATGTAGAAATAACATTTTTTTTCCATGTGTTGTTAGTTGTGTTCCCTAATTCAGACCTTTTTCATACATTTCCATCTATGCTATCTTAAAGACTTCCCATCTGCAGCTTCATTGTCATCTCTTAGTGCTGCTGCTGTTGAAATAGTGTAAGAGCTTAGGATTGTGGGTACTGCTGTTGGTAACTGCTTCTGTCATAAGAGCCAAAAAGCCAGATGGGTAGGATAAGTCCACTGAATGTTATTAGGAAGCTACAAGACTTGTGTTTTCAGCCATGTTATGTTTGCAGTCCTTTCTTTTGCACCCTTTCATTTATTCTCTGTATCTTTGAAATGTGTAACTTCATTTTTGAGTCTAATGAGGGTTGTTACCACCTCATGATGACTTCTGTTGTTAGAAATATGCTTTACTTTCACAGTCCTCAGCATTGTACAAGATGGAGTTCATGTTAAAATGATTGTTATTATCTGATTTTAACTCTGGGGTACTCAATGTCTGTTTTTTCCTTACCTTTTAGAGTGAAGACTGGAACAGCTAGAGCGAGGTGCGTAGCTGCAGGTATGGACTAACTACAGTTGTATCCCTCAGTTACATATTGGAGCTTCCTTTCAAAGGTTTAGAGAGAAGTTGTTTTTACTTTCAGTGATGAAAGCAGTCATTTTTCACTGCAGTGAGCAGTGGTCCCTGAACCTTAAACTCTTCGCAGTTTCCTGCATTTGTACTGCTAGAGGGGTTTGGGAGTGTTAACAACTTAGGACTGTGAGTACCAAGTCAATAGGCTTCTTTAGCTCCATCTGTAATTTAATAATTTTAGAAACATAACTACAGAGTAGAAATGTGTGTCTTCATAGTAATTTCTTGACCAGAACAATTCTGAAGTACTCTGTAGTACATGAGACCCTAAAGGTGAGTATTACTGAAACAACTCCTTATGGGCTGAGACAAATTTGATTATGTGCAGCAGAATAGGAGCATAGTCTAGTGTGAAAATGCTTGGAGCCAAATGCGAGGATCTTCTGGTGCAATTTTCTTAATGCCTGAAGTCCAGTAAGGGTGTAGTTTCATGAGACACCTGAGACAATTCCCCCTTCCTGTCTTATTCACTTTCCAACTGAGTAGTCCAGTGTCCTTTGGTTATGCTTGGTTGTTGTGGTATTTTGACTGCATGGTAGACAAAGTCGGCTTGATAACCCAATAAAAAGGCTCTTTTGTGATCAAGTTGTTATTTCGCAAGTTTAGCAAGTTGGCATGATTTACTCTGTGGTCAAAGGAGTACCAAAAAAATATATCAGACTGTAACTGTGCGTCTTAAGAGTTTCAGTTCACTTCTGAGGACAATTGACCTGTAACTGCTGTGTTAAGTAACACTGTCATGCTCAGAGTGTGGTGCTAGTTGCTCTTCTGATGAATCGCCTCTGCTATGGCAGAAATATTTAAGGTGTGCTTTAGGCTGTAGACAACCAGGGAGAGTTGAGGTTTGATATTGTCTTGAGGAAACACTTGTTTTCTACTATGGTCAGACATTTGCTACAGTTTTCATAAATACATCGGAAAGGATTTAGTCATATCTATATCAGAAAGAAAATCGAATTTGTCTTTGAAGTGCAGGGTATCCTGTGTCTCCATAGGTTGCTCATCAGGGTAGAAAGAGCTAAAGTTGGATTAAGAAATCCAGGAACATCTTCGTTTTCAAGTGATTTTTAGAGAATTGGTGATTGACCTCTGTGTTTGGAAGTACTGGTTTGAGGGCATTTGTCTCCAGGCATTGTGGGTGTTGCAAAACAATCAACTTCTTTCCTAAATGACTGGTGCTCTGTACTTTGCCATTCCTGCTCCTTTGCTGCTCCATTAGGACCATACAGAAGATAGGAAAGAGAATGCTGGTCATTATATTTGTGGTTTTTTATGAAGAGTTTGTATCTTTTGAGACAGACTAATCTGTGATTAGACCTAGTTTTTCAAACTTTTGGGATTCTGCCAATTACAAAACACAGGTCCAGAATCAATAATTTTGGATTACTTAAATAACAAAATGCATTGCGTTTGTGTGGCAGGGTTTTGGTAGCGAGGGAGAGGGCTATAGGGGTGGCTTCTGTGAGAAGCTGCTAGAAGCTTCCCCGGCTCCAAGTCGGACCTGCTGCTGGCCAAGGCTGACCCAATCAGTGACGGTGGTAGTGCCTCCGGGAGAACGTATTTAAGGAGGGGAGTGGGATGTGAGAGAAACCCCTGTGCAGACACCCAGGTCAGTGAAGAAGGAGGGGGAAGGAGGTGTGCCAGAGGAGGGGATGCCCCTGCAGCCCGGGGAGGAAGACACCAGAGCAGGGAGATGCCCCCCCAAGATGTCTGTGACTCCACAGGAAAGCCCGAGCTGGGGCAGTCTGTGCCTGAAGGACTGCAGCCCGTGGAAAGGACCCACGCTGGAGCAGTTTGTGAAGAGCTGCAGCCCTTGGGAAGGACTCACATTGGAGAAGTTCGTGGAGAACTGTCTCCCGTGGGAGGGACCCCACGCTGGAGCAGGGGAAGAATGAGGAGTCCTGCCCCTGAGGAGGAAGGAGTGGCAGAGACAATGTGTGATGAACTGATTGTAAACCCCATCCCCCATCCCCCTGTGCTACTGGTGGGGAGGAGGCAGAGAAAATCAGGAGTGAAGTTGTCCCTGGGAAGAAGGGAGGGGTGGGGAGAAGGTGTTTTAAGATTTGGTTTTACTTCCTATTATTCTGTTGTGATTTAATTGGTAGTAAATTAAATTGGTTTTGGTTTTTCCCCAAGTTGAGCCTGTCTTTTGCCTGTGACCATAATTGGTGAGTGATCCCTCCCTGTCCTTGTGTCACAAGCTTTTTCTTTATATTTTCTCCTCCCCATCCCACCACGAGGGGAGGAGTGAGCAAGTGGCCTTGGGTGCTTTGTTGCCAGATGGGCTTAAACTACAACAGTCTTTTTTTTGTTTGGTTGGTTTTTGTTTGAGATAAGGACAGTTTACTGGGACAACACAAGGAGAGAAGTTACAATAATAACAATAGTACTAATAAAAGAATATACAAAACAAGTGATGCACAATGCAGTTGCTCACCACATGGAACCTGATGCTCCTTCACTTCCCCTGCTGCGATATCACACTGACCCCTGCAGCCTGCTCCCCAGTTATATACTGAGCATGACATCACACAGTATGGAATATTCCCATGGCTAGTTCGGGTCAGCTGTCCTGGCTGTGCCCCCTCCCAGCTTCCTGTGAAAATTAACTCCATCCCAGCCAAACCCAGGGCACAAACCAATCAGATTATTTAAATAGCAAAACAGTCATCAAATTTATGGTTGCTGAAAATAAGTCACGAAACAGAACGCTTCCATTTGGTGCAAGATCCATGGTTTCTCATCTTAAGAGCAATATAAAGTTGAATTCCTTTTCCTTAATGTGAATGTAGAAAGGTGTCCAAATGAAAGAGGATTGTCTTTTCTTGAACATCTGGTAATGGTATGTAAAATTGTTTGTATGCAGCCCAGTATGAAATGCCTCTGATGATTAACTCCATAAATTAAGTACACATATACATATCAGAATGAAATAATGGCATTCCGCTTCTGGTCTGGTACAGAGAACAAAATTGAGGAGGAGTCAGCTTTGCTTTGAGATAAGGAATCAATAAGCCTTTGAAATACCACTTGGTTTTGTCCCCCACTCTTCTGGTAGCTGCCGTCTTTAACCGGACAAGTTTTTGCATAGAGAGTTTACTCTGAGACTTGGGATTGCTTCTTGTATTTGGAAATTTATATGCCACTTTGCCAAAGCAGATTAAACAGTTATTCTTCTGTCAAATATTACTGTCTTAAAAGTGCCTTATGAGCATTGACAGTTTCAAGACCAAGGAACTCCTACTTCTGTATTGACTCTTGTCATATCCACATTCACCATGCTGATATTCTGCTGGAGGAGAAAAATGCCTTTATACTGTTTAAATGATCTGTGAATAGAGAGCACTGTAGTGTTCATATTGTTCTTACTGCCCTGCCCCTCCTTTAGGGTGATCCTCTTGTTTTCCTGAAGGTAAGCTTTCATGAAAACTCCATTGAGACAGATCTGTGGGCATGTTGTGTGATTAAGAATAGCAACTTAGCTGTTTTTACCTGAAATGTGTCTGTGTTCAAATAAAATTTCTGCAGATCTGAGCCCCTTCCAAAATAGAAGTCTTTGGCATGGAGATGAAAATAGGCATTAAAAGATTGTAGATTTGTCTACTTGGAAGGAACTTCTGTTCTGCCATAAGTTAATTATTCCTCAATACTTCTAAAGCCATTTATAGTTCAGGAAAGTAGATGTAAATTTCTTTGGTTATGGATTTATTTGTTTGTTTGGAGGGACTGTTCTGGATCAAAGTAGTATTCAGTCTTTCTGGGCTTCGCTCTTCCTGAAGTTGAAACCTACTATAGTATCTAATCTAATGGTTATTTAGACCTTATTAAAGAGGAAATTTTTAGATAGACATGGCTGTATTTTCTTAGCTGATTAGGAAAGCTGAGGCACGTATATCATACTGTTTCTCTTTTGGTTCTAGAGGCTTGGAAAGTTTAGATATTTTTCAGAAACATACTCTGACATTATGGTCCTGCATGTGTAGCTTAAAAGCTAGCGAAGTTTTGCGGGTGGCTGCTGTATTGGGTTTGTGTAGCAAGGTTTTGGTAGTGAGGGGGTTACAGGGGTGGCTTCTGTGAGAAGTTGCAAGAAGCTTCCCCTATGTCCCATGGAGCCATTGTCAGCCAGCTCCAAGAGGGACCTGCTGCTGGCCAAGGCCGAGCCCATCAGCGATAGTGCTAGCACCTCTGTGATAACATATTTAAGAAGGGGAAAAAAGTTGTGGCGGGCACAGAAACTGCAGCCAGGGAGAGGACTGAGAACATGTAAGAGAAACAACCCTGTAGACACCAAGGTCAGTGCAGAAGGAGGGGGAGGAGGTGTTCCAGGTGCTGGAGCAGAGATTCCCCTGCAGCCCGTGGGGAAGACCACGGTGAGGCAGGCTGTCCCCCTGCAGCCCAGGGAGGTCCACAGTGGAGCAGATACCCACCTGCAGCCCGGGGAGGACCCCACGTCGGAGCAGGTGGGTGCCCGAAGGAGGCTGTGACCGCATGGGAAGCCGATACTGGGAAGGTGTTTTTAAGATTTGGTTTTATTTCTCATTATACTACTCTGATTTGATTGGCAATAAATTAAGTTAATTTTCCCTAAGTCGAGTCTGTTTTGACCATGATGGTAATTGGTGAGTGATCTCTCCCTGTTCTTATCTTGACCCACGAGCCCTTTGTTGTATTTTCTCTCCCCTTTCCAGCTGAGGAGGGGGGAGTGATAAAGCGGCTTTGGTGGGCACCTGGCGCCCAGCCAGGGTTAACCCACCACAGCTGTTTGTCCAGAATACGCAGTAGGAGTCTCAACTTTGATTAGGAGACAAGATAACAAAATGGTTGCATTCATTCTGTGCCAGGGGTGATGCTGGAGCTTCCCTTGTTGCATCTGTTAGTCTTTTCTACCCCGCAATGTATGTGGTAGATTGAATTGTTTGTCTTTCCAGGATACCACATCCCATTCCAATCTCTTCCACTCTGCTCATGGACAATACTGGAGCTATACCTTTGCAGCGTTGTGCCAAGAGCCAGGGGAAATTAGACCTTACCATGTTCTAAGTTGATGCACTAGGTAGAAGTTATTATTGCAGTGATTACTATTTTAACTGCATAGTGTGCTCTCCTGGAGCTGTCTGGGCTGCATTTGAACTCTCTTCAAGTAACATGCAACAAAAAGCTTTCATTTGGATAAACTGAAATGAGAGAGAAATAGTGAGTGAATTTTTACTGTGGTATAATATTAACTGATTCTCATTTGTATCTGGTACTGTTAGTAGAAACAATCTGAGATTAAAGGACTCCTCAAAACGGCTTGCACAACTGTCTGATGGCTGCAGAGGACAATGAAACTTGAGACTTGTTGCTTTGTTTAGTCCAAAAGATCTCTTGAAACTTAACAGGGGAAGAAAAAAAAAAAAGCCTCTATCATACTTCAGAAAGATTATTAAACAGCTCTGCTATTCTAAGACGTTTCAGTAAGGAGAGGGTTTAAAATAATAATACGAAGTTTGTTCCTTTGAGTTAAGGTTACATGTTACATTTCTTAAGTAAAAGCAGTAACATTTTACTTTACACATGCACAAGGTGTGTTGCTTGCAATAAACGTTAGTTAAAGGCTTTTTTGATTCACTGTAGTTCTCATGTAGGGTGATACAACAATCTTCATATGTGGTATTGTCCTAGAATTCTATAGCTGGTTCTGTAGTCTCCCCTGGGTCCAATATGCAACCCCGCAGCAATTTGCTGTGTAAATGTAGTTGCTTTGCCCATTGTAGTGCTTTGTGGCATGTTTGGCTTGAAAACAAGCAGACTGTTCAGAGCTTTCCAGGACCCAGTGGATTTGCAGCTCCTTAGCAGAATAACTTCTGGCTGTGTTTTAGTGGCAGAAAACTAACCTAATATGTGTAGTTGATACTTTAAAAATATCTCTAGCAAAATGTTTGCTTCCAGTGCATCTTTTTGACTAAGTACAGAGCTGCATATTCCGATAATATAGGAAGAAACAGCAAAATACAGGCCTATTTTGAAACCAGATTTCTAGGTCTTGTGTTTGTATTTACAAAGTAAAAAAGTTGAAGGAGACCTAAAGTATTCTGTTCCATAGAATTGCTTGCAGGGTTCTTTCTTATGCAAAAAGCTGAAATACCTGAAGGTAAACTTCTGGCTAATCTTAAAAAACAAAACAAACAAACAAACAAAAGTCATTTCTGTAAGCTCAGAGACAACATTTGTGCAGAGGAACAGGGGAAAGGCAGTGTAAGTGGATCTGAACCTCTGCTTTCAGGACATGAGAGCTTGCAAGCATTAGTTTTCTTATTCTGTTCTACTGAAGATTTAAGTGTTGAAGTGCAAGTGTGATTTATCATCCATACTTTCTGTGTGTCTCATGGTCTGAATTCAGTCAATAAAAAGAAAGGGGAAGGGGGGGGAAACGCTCAAATGTTCCTGCTGCCTTAAATGTTCTTCCATCCTGTCTCCTTTTAGTAGTTCTCTGTCCTTTCACAGGATAGAAATGCACATACTCCCTTCTTACACTCTCATTTCCTGCCTTGTCTTCTGTTCTGTGTTGTACTGCTGCATGTATTTCCTCTTACTATAGTGGCCAAGCCACATTTCCTAATTTCTCAAGAAATTTTTTTCTATCTACAGTGCCAAAGTGTCTACAGGTCTTTCAGATCTCTCTTAGGTACTTAAGATTTCCGTAGTTTGTCTCTTGCGAAATATAATCATTGTTGTGTTCTAGCACTGTGATGACAAAAACTCAAAATGCTTCCCAAACTATGTCTGCTGGAATGTTGGAAGATGTTTAAAAAAAATAATAATTTTTAACTGAAATTTTCTTTTGCATACCTTCCCATAGAGCTTAAACAGTACCTGAAATACACATTTTGCATCTGTTTACAAAAAACTCCCCCACGACTTACAGATAAGGATAAGAGGATTAACTTTTACAATTTTTTTTTTTTTGGTAGTTGTTTTTAATGTTTATATGTCTTCATAGAATAAGAGGAAGAAACCTATACACTACTGCTTTAAAAGCAGTTGCCCTGGGATTCATATATCAATGCTTCTTCCTCATATTAATTATTAATTGTAAAATGTCTTGCAAAGAGGGATAAACGTGATGATGACTCCTTGTCTATGATTTGCCAAAATTAATTATTCTAGGGAGCCTGTATTAAGACTTGTTGTTATCTGTTCTAGAAGTACAGATGGTCTAATATGTTATCATGCATTAATTGCTCCAAATTAATGATGTGGTCTTTTGGCAATTTGCTTCATCTGCTTATTTGCTTTGTGTCTAGTATCTTTCATAGAGTGTCTTCTGAGACCTTTGCTGTCGTCTTTGCATCACAGTAAGTTTTACTGTTATGTTTTGGGGGGGGGGGGGGGGTTGGGGTTTTTTGTTTGTTTTAAATTCACTACTACTACCAAGAAATAGCTGATAATGCTGATTTTTTGTCTCCCTCTCCATTCCTGTAGTCTGAAAAAAAAATGAGGAAATACGCAAGATAAACAAAATTTAGCTGGGAAAAACAGAAATTTAATATACATTTCAGATCGCTATTCTGAAGGTCAGTTGGGAACTTTAATGACAAAATTTAAGTCAAGCTAGAAAAGAAAATGTCTTGCACTAAAAGGGAGAGACAATCCAGGTACCTCTTGTTATATTTCTATGAAGATTAATGGAAGTCTTTAATATATCATTGGGGAACAGGTGTAAGGAGGAGATAATAAAACACCAAAGAGAAGATGGATTTTCTAGGAAAATATTTCAATTTGAAGAATTCACTTACATGGACATCTTTTATTTATTTCACTGTGCTAATCTACTAGACCATTACCCTAATGCTGCATAGGTACTCTCGTTGAAGACAGGGTGGGCAGACACTGGCTGCCTTTGGAAAAATCCAGGTAAATAATACTAACCAAAGTTGTCTGTAACTCTGTAAATGGCACTATTGCAAACTTGTGGTATTTGAAGTTCTTTGGTGTTTCTCCTTTTGTGTAAAAAAAGAATTAAATAGATACAGATTCTGAAAATAATAATTGTGATGTACCTCAAAATAATTCAAAAATATTTGAGTAATCTCAAGCCAGAGAGCTTTGGAGGCTATCAGCTTGCTTTATTCCTTGTTGCCGTAGGGTAATGAGAAATTTTGTGGTCAGAGATGGGTGTTTGAGGTCATCGCCAGGAGGCGGTTTCATGGCTAGTCTGTTCCATTTTTTTCTCTTTTTGGTAATGCCTGTGCAGGCCTTTGTAGTATCATCACTGAAGTAGCAGACATAGCTGCAGCGGGTCAGGCACTGGGTTAGCAGCCTCGTGCTGCTGTGTTAGCTGACAGCTAGGCACTAAGAAAGTAAACTTCAGGCTAGCATCGTGCAGCTGCTCTGCCCTAGAGAAGCAGATCATTGTCTGCAGAGCTGTGGGTCGCTCACATTGCAGAATTCCAATACCCACAGCCCTGTCGGTATATTCACAGCACACTCATGTCCCCTCTCAGACAAGGAGATGAGGAGGCAATGTGTCAGAGGGAGATGAGAGGAAAATTGAGGAAGTTTGGAGGCCACTGTCTTAAAGTTTGTGAATTTCGCTGGTCTGCTGTAAGAGGGTCTTAAGACCGATAATTCAGGTGGTTCTGAGTTCTTGTTAGCCGTCCTGTTACTATCGTTATTGGCAGAGCAGGACCTATTTGCAGTTTTTTTGGCTTCTCGGATTTGAACAGATGTTGTAACCTGTTCCTGGTAGATAAGCTCTTGTATTGCAGAGCTACCGTCTGCCACTTGGTCTAAGTCGTCCTCAGGAGTGAGCCAGATATTGAGGATACCACAGATTGAATTGTTTCCTCAGTTGTATGATGGCATATTGAAAGCAAGTGCAAGGCATTTTAAAAAGAGGGGAAAGTATATATACTGGTTACTATCTGTGCTGTAACATTTCCTGAAGTCCAGAGGTGTGGGTTTTGGGTTTTTTTTGTTGTGTAGTTTGTGGGGGGGTGGCAGCTGGTGTTACTTACTAAAGCGATTGAATATAGTGCTGGTAATAGCTGAGCATTTTTAATTAGCATTTACCTAGTATGAGTATAGTTTGGTTCTTGAGTAGTTTTAACAGGACAACTCTTTTTTTTCCTTAATGCTTTCTGTTTTGTCCCAGCACAAATGCATAGGCATATTCCTGCTTTTTGGTATGTTGCAGACCTATCTTTGCCATTCACAAAGGCTAATAATCTATAGTGTTTGTTTTCACCACAAAACTGACTCAGTGGTCTCAGCCTCTCTGTTTTTCAGCTCAGGAGAACCTAACCTGTTGTGGTTTGTCTGGTAGCCTCTGATGGGTCTCTTCCAGTCTGTTCTTGCACTCATGTAAGTTTATTGCATCTGCACTATCCTGCCAATAAGGAGTTCCAAAAATCTACCACCCTTTACCATCTCCTTTCCTCCTCAGAGGAGGAATGCTTCTGTATCAGTCATAAAGATTTTGTGTTCTTAGCTGTCATTTGAAAAGTTAGTTTGGAGATATTAGCTGCTTAAGAAGATAATAGCCACATATGACCTATTGCAGTTGATATGTGCATTCACTTCATTGCTTGTTGTTTGAAATAAAAGCAAGAAGGCCATCTAGACTCGTCAGACAAATAAACGTGTGGCAGTCAAAGCAGAACTGTTTGGCATCACGTTGGCATGTGAATAATACTGTAGATAAAAGTCTTACTTACTTGTTTTTGCTGTTACATTAAGGTAAGAGATGTTTCAATCAGAGCATTAGTTGATGGCTTAAAGTCACTGGCTTATCTAAAGACCTGGTGTTCTAGACGACTTTGCTGGTGCCCTTTGAAGTGCCTTTGCACTAATGCATGCAGCATGGGGAACAAACAGGAGGAACTGGATGTCTTTGTGCAGTCTGTGCTCTAATCTAGAAGTATTTTGATCTATAGTGTGGGGAGGTCAAAACAGAACATTCAGCTCTTGCCCTTTGCCCATCATTGTGCAAGTAGCTCTGAACTAGTCTGGCTGTTGGCTATGGTTTTCACCGCTAAGCAGGTAGAAGTCACTGAAGGATCTTAAGACTTATTGGATCTATTGTAAGGAGGTAAAAGACATCCATAGGAACAGCTTTTTTTAGTTCCGCTTTGGTATCTATTGGCATATTTGTGTTAAGGGTTACCTCTCTAGTGTATAGGTTTATTGTATAGCAAACAGTATTCTCAGTTCTCTGTGTCCCAGGAAAGCATCACTGCGTCCTGCTTTGCCTGTGTGACAGCTGGAAATTGGGGACCTAAGGGAAGTTGCTTGGATTTTTGCATCAGGTTGGTACAGAGCTGGGAACAGATCCTTCTTTTCTACCACAGCTTGCAATCCCTTGATGCCTCTGAAACAGCATGTTCAAGCAATTTTCTGACCAGCTTAGTTCAGAACCCCTTTATACAACAGACTTACACAGGTATAGGACTTTATATACTGTTTTGTCACCTCGTAATTGTGGTCTCAGTTGCCACAGAGAAGCAGTAATTTTTGTGGCTTTAATACAAATAATGTTTTCCATATGTATTTTCACATGAAGATTTTGTACTGGATGTGTTGATTTAGAAAGGTAGAACATGGTGACTAAGGAACTTGAGACTGCCACACTGGACACAGTCTAGTTTGTGGTTTTATTCAGATAATGCCTAGTACTGTATGCATTACACAAATGGGTCTAAAATCTTAATAATTATTGATTAGTCTGTGTTTAAAGATAAGGTTACTTAGTTGTTCCTTCCTAATGTTAACTAGAAGGTGGTAGTTCTTATGCTTGGTGTTTTGATGAATATAGCCCATGGGTTATCTGTTTAAAAAAACAATTGGGTTTTATATATATGTGCAGTAAATAAAGTGGAAAAATACATCCCTGCAAGCATCCAGTTGTGCTCAAACCCTGTCAAGCTTTGACAGGATTACAAAAGTCACTGCCACTAAATATTTATTTTATCTATGAATTTAGTAAGAAGTGTTCCCTCTTACTAGTTTCAAATTTGCCTTTGCCAGTCTCCTGCTTTGCTCATACGAACATAGGAAACTACAACTTTGTGAATTGTGTGGCAGTAGCTTCTGTTTGATGTGAATGTTGCATAGCCGTAAGAAGGCAGGAAGAACAGTAGAGCTTTCAAAAGAAGCATATGTATTTGAGGAAGCCCATAGACAATTTAAAAGAAAATGTACCTGCGTGTGTTTCCTGTCTATCTTTTTATGAGCTCTGCTGTTTAGAATTCATTACAATAACAAATTTGTTCGCTTCAGTGCAAAGTTTTACCTCCTTTTCCAGAAAAATAACACAATTCCCTCATTTTACAAAATAGGTTTTGTGTAATTTACTTTGAATCATTTGCCTTTACTATCAAATGAAAAGGTAAGTTTAGCTGCCATTTTATTTTTCCCTTTCTAAGAGTCTTTAGGGAGAGAAAACATCATCCTGTAAGCCAGAGGGACAGGTGACTTGCTGCTTCATCTGCTGGAAGAGAGCTGGGAGTCCTAGGTATTCTTCAGTCAGACAAAAGTTTAGAATTCATTCCTTTTGAGCTTTCACAGAATTAATTGGAGTAGAAGCTACAGGTAAACAGGACTTCATTCACAAACCAGAGAAGAAGGTCAAGAATGTATTGATTTACCTCAAATATTTTTTTTTTCCCCAGAAATACTTTGAGGAAGGGGAGGAAAAAAAAGCTTATTATAGGCTATTTTTAGAATAAATTTTACTCACGTAATTTGTGAAGGTCCATCTAGGTCTGGAGAGTATGGAGGAATTAAATGCTCTCGGATAAATGGATAAGAGAGCACCGTGAGACTTTGCTAGCTCTGAGATGAAAGCAATTGTCATCTCTTCCTATCCTTTTTCTCCACCTGGGAACCTCTACAAAAATTTCATATAAACAAACATGGTTTTCGGTTAGTTTAATCTGAATTGTAGGCAGCCCAAAACTTCATGTATTTTGATGGTAAATTCAACATTCTGAATGTGTCAGACTTGTGTACTCATGGTGCATAACTGTCGTAGAGATTGGCAGAGGAAGAAACTGCAGTTTTGGCAACTAGGTAAGGGGCTTTTTGTACCCAGTGAGGCATGGGGAGACAGTTTGGATTTCAACATAGGCAGAAAACATTCTGACCACATGCTTACATGATCAACAATGAAACAACAAAATATTGACAGGTAGTTACTATATTTTGATGCATGTAACCTAGGGGTTATCTGTTTAAAAACAAAACTGCAATTCAGCAACACTGTAGGGATCTGTATATGCACAGATAATACAAGGGGAAGTTTATTCTAGGACCTGTCTCCTTCAAAGCTTCACAGCGTCTGATTTCCCCATAGCCTGCATCCTTTCCCATAGTTGGCTCTCACCATCCCAGTAGTCCCTCAGCTTCAGATTTGTATATGTTGTCTGAGGTTCAGACTGTATAAAATAAAAGATGGTATTATCTTTAGCTTTCAGAGTTTATTGCTCATTGAAATGAACAAGACTTTCTTAGGAAAGAAAATGACACAGGTTTTTTGTTTTGTGGGTTGGGTTTTTTGTGGGTTTGTTTTTTTGTTTGTTTGGGGTTTTGTTTTGGTTTGGTTTTTGTTTTTTTAGGTTCTGTGCCCGAGGATGTGATGTACTTCTGTAAACTTAAAAGCAAAACTTTGAGCATTTATACTCCGCAATCTCTGAGGAGCATATATAGCGATATATTCTGCAGCATAATCTAGGGCTTCGGGAGTGTAAAAAAAGTGAGATTTAATTTGTAGTATGTAGAAGTTTTAAATGTTCATATTGTTAGATTAGCACCACATTTAAATGTGTAGCTACAGTCCATAGAGCTTGGAATTTCAGACATTGTTTCCATTATCCTTTGAATAGAAACAGTCAAAGAATGGATCTGGAAGCCAGCAGGAATTTGACATCTGAGCAAAAAATAAGTGTGTTTAGCTCTCTTATTTTTCTTTCTTTTTTTCTTTGTGAGCAATGGCTAGCATGACTTTTGTGTTTTTTATAATTTCAAAGAAACACTGCTTCCTCATTTAGTTTTTCTTATTTCTGTGCAGTAGTGAAATACCATCTTTTCCTACTCTTTCTGATATTTTCACAAGTGAAGTCTGTAAGTCTTTTAATTTCACTAGCTTGATGCCTCAGCTAAATAATGTTAAAACAAACCTGCTTGTCACTGAAATTGCCGTCATTAATGCAGAAGTATGGCACCCTGAGGCACGTGAGTCTTGGCTAGCATACCTTCAGGTATTTATTCACCATTCTAGTATTGATTCTTTCTTTCCCCCAAATTGTACATAACAGCATGTGAAATATTTTTGGCACTGCTCATTAAATGAAGTGAGCACATCACAGGAGAAATTAAAGTAAGTATAACAAGAATTAAAAACTAGTATGTAGCAGGATAGTTGCACAAAACTAATGTTTTCATTATTAAAGCCAGTAGGCTGAATTTGACCTGGAGTACAACAACGTGACAATGCCTGTAACTTGTTGCAGGCTGTCTTAATGGAACAAGCAGATATGACTTCCATTTTGAGGAGCAGAGAAATGAGGGAAAGGGTGGGTGTATGATCAAATCATAATGACTTAGTGATTTTCTTCAGTAAACTAATCAATCTCAGTAAGCTTTTTAAAACCCATTTTCTAGAGTATCTGTTGCAGCATCATCTTTCATCAAACCTACAGTGAGCATGGCTGCTGGGGTATTTTACTGGCTGCTTAAAAAAGGCTAAAGATGACTGGAAGACCAGAAGGAATGAATTCTGGTCTTCGTAGGTAAGACCAGAATTTATAGTGTTGGTCTGTAGATTTATGTGAACAGTGGCAAGAACCTCACCGTACTTCTGCTCTTTTAATCGTATATATCTGAAGTGTTTCTCTCTGTGGGCTCATTTTAGAGAAGTCCATAAAATGGGCTCCAGGCTCAATTTAACATTTGAATATGATGTGTTTTACACAACATGGCATTTCTCAAGTGGGAAGTGTGTAAGATGTGTCTGAAGGTAGATATGAACAATTTACTGAAAGCTAATAAATGGACCTGTGCTCCCTAGTGCCTGTTTGCATGCTCTTAACAGTGGTGCTTAGCAGGTAGCTTAACACCTTTTGCATTAAAGAATAAGCTTGCTTGCATTTATCACATAGTAAGAGCATGCATGAAGTAGTTACTGTTGAATATCTGATGTGTGCTAAACTCACATCCTCCCTTGTTTTGCAGTAACATGCATATCGCTTTGTATTACGAGGCCTAACTCCTTTTAATAACTTATAATTAACCTCACTGTAGGCAGAAGATTGGAAATGTTCTTTCTTTTTTTTCCCGGAAGTTGGAAATGGTTATTTATGAAAAAATAATTGACATGCTGTAACTATGCAAGCGTAAAGGAAGCTGTATATACTATATACTGGCCAGTCTAAATAACTGCAAGTGCATGTTGCAGTCGTTGACAGACAAGAAAGAAGTGATCGTAGCTGCCCCAGCATGCATTCCTTGATGCTCTAAGGGTTTATTTTGTGGTTGTATCAACCGTATACGTAAGACTTACCTGGATTCATGTTAGACTTGAATTAATTATCCCTCCTGGAGTGCTTGGACGCACCCAGCTGCCTCTGCAGCACTCACTCTGTGCAATCAAGTATTTCTGCATCTCCCAATGCATCCAGTGTTACCCAGATTATCTCCCCATTAGTTTTGGTATTGAAAATTTAACAAGAGGTCTGTATTGTGTGTATAAATACACCTCACAGTTCCCTGATCAACATGTTATTTCTGTTTTAACGATGAAGCAACTGAGGTGGTCTGATCAGTGTTTTGAAAGACTGTAAAACAGTTTTCATCAAATCACTGTGTTTTTCCCTTCCTATGTCATCTATAGGCTCTGTATATCTCTGGATTTATAGATGTGTGATAGGCAAAGTATTGTTTCCAGAACAATGTGTGTTTTGCTCCTATAAAAGGAATAGGTTTTGATGTTCTGTGGCAGTTAAGGAATTTTTCAGTAATCCAGTCTTCTTAGCTTTGATTTTTTTTGGCAGGTTCTGAGAACCATTTTAGTTGGCACTTTTCTCCCTAGAAGTTAGGACAGTGTCAAAAATAGTGCACAAGGTGAAAAGAGTGAGATCAGCCATTGAAAATGTTTATGGTGGAGGAACCTCTTGACTTCACACCTTAATATTGGTGATATGGGAAGTGTCTGTCTGAACCTCAAGGCCTTGGACTGCCATTTTGGGAGGCAAGGAGTTAGTTGGGGATGGAAAGACTGGAGTTTGTATTCTTTCTGCTCTGTTACCCATTGCTATCTTCATGGATCTGACACTCTGTTTATCTGACAGTGCACTCAGTACTGCTTCGCCAGGGAAAATTGCACAAAACAAGCCCAGTGCATCAGCATTTTCATTGTGTATTAAGCTGAGCCTCCCTTCACATGGTCACATCCCCTTTTTAATCTGGGATTCCATGTCCCTTTCCCAGTCCAGCCTGTTTCTGTGGTGTCTATTGCTGGTCTCCCTGAGCTTCTGTTTCTGTGGTTTGAGTGTTTTTTGTGTGGCTGAGTGTTAAGACCTGCAGGACTTTTGGAAGTGGTGTTGTTTGGGGGTTAGGCAATAAACTGATTTAGTGTTAGTAGTTTGTCACAAACTGAGGTGATGGCTGCGTTCAAGTTGGATTTCCTCCCAGAGATGATGGTGGACCATTGCTCCTTGAATGCTAGCCCTGTGTAAGTATTTTGTCTTCAAGTCTGAGTTTATAACTAAAGTGATAGTTGGAATTGCTGTCTCTGAAGCCTGTGCTGTCTGATGAGCTCCCCTTGGGGGGGGGAAAGGGGGGGAAGAGAGACAGGAGAGCCTGCAGTTTGTTTTCTTGAAGAAATCCTACTGGGCATTGACAATTGACATTGGATTCTGGATAGAGGGGGAAAAATGACCTGATAATTTTAGGGATGAGGGCTAAGGAGGAGTAAAGCTCTTTGGCTGTACTGTGTATAGTATGTTACAGGTACTGATATTATAAAATCAGTTATTTAAATCAATTGTTGGGAGAATAGTTTCTGTTCTTCCCTATTAATGACTCCAGACTAAACCTTTTAATTAGGAATGAAAGGTTTCTTGAATACGGCTGAGGTCATGTTAAGAGTTGCTCAGTTAACAGGAGCCGTGCTATGCTCTTGAAGCTACCCACGGCATAGAAGGCAGGGCTGAAAATTATGATTGGAAAGAGGGTAAATGATTTCCAGTTGTTCTCAACTGGACTGAAAAGAGGTAGTTTACCTCTTTGTAAAAGGTATTGTTTGCCTTGGCTATTTAGACAAGTGCTGACCCTTTCTGAGTGGAAAGGTAGAGAGGAGTGAAAGGATTTATGATTATTTCCTTCCCTTCTAGTAAGAAGCTTTGTTGTTTCTGAGGTCTGTTCATACAGCTATAAAATTATGAGCTTTCCCTGGCATCAGTTTTTTCCTTAGGTTCTGAACAGCAGCATATTGAGGGGAAAAAATAACTACACATCACCTGGTTTGGAATTTTTTTTTTTATTCTGTTCAGGGAGGAATGTGATTGCAGATGGACAGTGAGAGGAACATTGTTTGCTGTAACATGCAGTTAATAAGCTATTCAAAAACTATCTTCAAAGGAAAAAGCAGAGATGAAGAGAGCTGACTACTCTGGAAGAAAGTCACCTGTATTCTTCAATAAAGAGTTTGGGGGCGGGGGGAATCATTGTATAGTTACTATTCCACTCTCCATGCCCTTTCTAGATTATGCAGGGGTTGGTCAGCAATTTTAACCTACTAATCACTAGAGCTACAATAGGATGTTGTTACAGTCTTCCACAGAGATAGGTCTTGTGGTATACCAGGCTGTGACTACCGATAACAAGACCTCACATTGCACTTGGCAAACAATGAGGAGTCAATACAGAAAGCAGTGTATGACTGTCAGCTAGCTGGGTGGAGTATAACACGGTTTTATGAATAGGCTGTAAACTGCTTGTATGGCTAGATGTAATGCCTTGAAGCCTGTTGAAGATTCCCATTCTCAAAATTTCTGTGTTGTTGTAGTTTAAGTGACTTTTTTTTCTATGTTAACATGCTACCATTACTCAACTTGATTCAGTCTAACTACATTGCTCAATCCCAACCTGTTCATGTACAACCTAAGCCTGTTTTTTTGCCAAATATTGTTGAAAGTTCCTTAGTTTCACAAAGAGCTATTGCCCTGTAAACCTTTAATGAAGCTTCTCATCTGTTCAGTTGTACCTGTTTCTGTGTTTTAAGATGGATCTTCACCCTGGGAAGCACTTCCAGATAGTCACATTTAAAAACAACAGAAAAATGTTATCCTCTCATTTTCAGTCGTTACTGGTAACTTCAGTAGTCTGTGGGTAGACTGAGTTTAGGTTCCTTCCTGTTCTGGTGTCTTTTTCTGTAAAATCTTACATGGTTGAACTAGTAATATTTTTCAGTCATCTCAACAGATTTATGTCCTGAATCCCAGATGTTGACTACATTATAGGAACAAATGTTCAGAGAAGTTTTAAACAGCTGTGTAGAGTATTTGGTTTCCAAGTACACAGCTTGCCAATGAATGTGAATAGTGCTTCTGAATATTCTCTGGTATGCAGGACTGGGAATGTGCAAGAGTCTCTCTTTATATGTATATTTTAATCATATACACTTATATATGTGTAGAAATATTTTTTTTTTAATCTTGCTGTAAGCATGCTGCTTCTAGCTGCAATAGCATCCAGAATCTGTGGAAAGATATAAACTAGAAATTCTTTCGTGTTTTTCATAGCTCAAAGAAAATGAATGGCACACTGGATCACCCAGACCAACCTGATCTAGATGCTATCAAGATGTTTGTGGGTCAGGTCCCACGGAGCTGGTGTGAGAAGGATCTAAGAGAACTTTTTGAACAGTATGGTGCTGTCTATGAAATTAATGTCTTGAGGGACAGGAGCCAAAACCCTCCTCAAAGCAAAGGTGAGAACTTCTGTACTTCCCATGTGAGACTTGTTGTCTCAGCTGCTTTCACATAGTTAGAATCTTAACTGTTCGCTTTCTCAGACATCCCTGTGTGTTGGAGCTCTGTGTGACCAGGTGTGCATGCAAGCCCAGGCTTTACAGTCTTTAAGTGTATGTGTCTAATTGTACTTGGACTGTGATCCAGTCATTAGCTGAGCTGAGGAAATTCATAATTTTTTTTTAGAGCTCAGAAGTGATGGGGATGCTTGAAGAGTATAGATTATAAATGCAAAGCAGAACATCAAATTAATATTGTTTTGCTTCAGAGCATCATGGTGATGCTACGATAGGACCAAAACGTTGCTGGAAGAGTCACAGTTTCAGATAAAATATAAAACTGAGGTCTTAGTCGTTTGTGTACATCAGATACTTGTGTACATCAAATCCTAACTAAACGCTGTACCTGGATTTGCAGTTCAGTTATATGCAAGTTTTTGGTACTAGCAAATAATCATTGAATTTGATAATGGAATTTGGCAGATGTCCCTAAATGTTTGTTTTAATCGTGTACCGGTCATGTTGGATCAGTTCTTAATATATCCCATTTTATTACACTTAGAAATCTTTTAAACAGTCACAATCAGTAGAACCTGCCTATTTCAACATCTGACCTCTTCTACTTGTCATACATTTTGCATTGGAAGGGTAGAAGTGGGACTCACAGTTTCTGTACAGCCTGTCAAGATTCATAGTGTTCTTTCTTGGCTAGCATTTTGTTTCAATTGCAGGGTGCTGTTTTGTTACATTTTATACCCGTAAAGCTGCACTAGAAGCACAGAATGCTCTTCACAACATGAAGATCCTCCCAGGGGTAAGCAAAGAGACATGCTTTCTTCACAACTCTACCTTGTTTTTCTGAGCTCTGGCACCACTGATGTACAAACAGATGTTATTTTGCCCTCAAATAATGTTTTAAAAGAACTATTCAAAAGAGCAATGTAATGAGATTTGTATGATAACAGATCTTAAGGGAATTTTGGAGCATTTGGGAGAATAATATGGTAATGAAGTGGGTGGGCATGGCTTCTATAATACTCTCTGAGGAGGAATGATGGCATATCATTAGGAAAGCTTTTATTTCTTCTAGAAATTTATGTATTGTTACATACGCACTTCTGTAGAGGCAATTTAGGCTACCACTTCTTTATTCCACAGTTCTTGTGGGATGTATTTCATATAGTATAAAGTGAATGCATCTAGGATTAAATAATCTTTTTACATTTCAGATGCACCATCCTATCCAGATGAAACCAGCTGACAGTGAAAAGAGTAATGGTAAGCTTTACTAAAGTCTGAGTTTGGTGGCATCATTTGTGCTAATAGGGAAGCTTGAGAATTTTCCTTTTGTTGAACAGCTTCTGATGAAGTCGTCTTGAATCGGAGACCTGATTTTTTTTTTTTTTTTTTTAAAGAAAAATAGAAAAAGGTGTGTTTTCAATATAGTAGGAGGCGTAAGTGATGTCTCTAAAATTCCATGACTCAGTATCTCCCACTGCTGCTGCTTGTGGTAGAACCACATTGTCAGTTAGGGAAACATCCAGTGAGTTCTTCTTTGTACTAAGGTGGTTTAAATCTTTGTTGGGGACATGGACAGTGGGATTGAGTGCACCCTCAGCAAGTTTGCGGATGACACCAGGCTGAGTGCTGTAGTTGATACCCTAGAGGGAAGGGATGCCATCTGAAGGGACCTTGACAGGCTAGAGAGATGGGTCCATGCGAACCTCATGAAGTTCAACAAGGCCAACTGCAAGGTCTGGCACCTGGGTCGGGGCCATCCCAAACATGGACACAGGCTGGGCAATAAGTGGATTGAGAGCAGCCCTGTGGAGAAGGACTTGGGGGTATTGGTGGATGAAAAACTGAATATGAGGAGGCAATGTGTGCTTGCAGCCCAGAAAGCCCATTGTATCCTGGGCTGCATCAAAAGAAAGGCTAACAGGTTGAGGGAGGTGATTCTCTCACTCTACTCTGCTCTGCTCTCATAAGACCCCACCTGCAGTACTGTGTTCAGCTCTGGGGCCCCCAGCATAAGAAAGACATAGACCTGCTCAAGTGGGTCCAGAGGAGTGTCATGAAGATGATCAGGGGACTGGAGCACCTCCCTTAATGAGGACAGGCTGAGAGACTTCAGGTAGTTCAGCCTAGAGAAGGCTCAGGGAAGACCTTATAGCAGCCTTCCAGTAAAGAAGGCCTACAGGACAGACGGGGAGGGATTCTTTAACAGGCAGTGTAGTGACAGGACTAGGGATAATGGTTTTAAACTGAAAGAGGGTAGATTTAGGTTAGATATTGGGAAAAAATTCTTTCCTGTGAGTGTGGTGAGACACTGGAACAGGTTGCCCAGAGAGGAGGTGGATGCCCCCTCCCTGGAAGTGTTCAAGGCCAGGTTGGATGGAGCCTTGAGCAACCTGATGTGGTGGAAGGTTATCCCTGCCTATTGCAGGGGCTTGGAACTAGATGATCTTTAAGGTCTTTCCCAACCCAAACTATTCTATGAAATCCAGAAATGCTTTTTCAGGTGCTTGACCAATTTGAAGCAAAGCCTGTTGCAGCTAGGGTGGGAGTCAAAACTTCTTCTTGTAGTATATAAGGGAGACTGAGAATTCACAACAGTTCAGTAGAGAAAAAAATGTGAATATTTCTGCACATTGGCCGTTTCAGATGGATTAAGACATTTAGGATCTACCATTGGGTAGATGATGATTTAGCCATGTATTTCCATGGTGACTTTATGTATGTACATACATACATGCTCAGATGTGTGTGTCTATACATATTGCTGCAAGATAAGCAAAGAAAGTGTTTAGCATCTTGTAGTTTCAGCCTTTTTAGGCTTGGCTGAATTTTATTTTCTCCATTTGCCATAGTTACTATAAGATTAGCATTGCATCATGGAGAAGATAATCCTCGTTCCAGAAAGCTTACATCTTAAGATAATTGAAAACAGAAGATGGGATATACCAGTAACATACAGTGGGAGTAATTCCATCCAAAAATTCCTCCGTGTGTATATAGAATATGTTTCTGTGTAAATACATCTAGAAAGGAGTAACTCTTGAATATTGTTGGGAGGAGAACAGAATAGGTTCTCTAAACTAAAATTGATCTTGCATTGTACACACACACGAATATCCTGGGAAAATAATGGAAAGAGGAAAGAAGTATGTAATGGAATTTTAGGGTGACAGTTCTGAGGCTATTATATAATTATATGAGTTTTAGTAAAAGGTGTAGGTGAAAATATAGATAAGAAAGCATCAGTTTAAAAAGTATTTTAACTTGCCATTAATAAAAGGGATTCTGGATCTCTTGAACGAAAATGGACTGCAAAAAGGATTTGAAAGCAGCTTTCTGCTTTAAGAGCTTGAAAGTGAACTGGGTACAACCTTAAGATTTAATAGTCAGTTAGTCGTGTCAGCTGGAATAGTTTGGAATTTTCCTCTTCAACACCATAGAAGACTCAGCAAATAAATTGATTTCCCCTCACCATGGCACTAAATAGGAGAAGACTTTCTCTCTTGAAGCTTCAAATTGTGCTACAGCCTTCATCATATTATATTTTATATTGTGCTGAATGTTGGATTTGCAAACTGTTTTAAATTTCCAAATGGTATTCTGCATAATTTGCTTCATCCTTTAAAAGCAAGTATTTCAGAGGTGATTAGCATCCTTAAATAAGTAAAATGAGAAGTATAAAGTTCTGCTCTGTATTTGAATTTACCCCAGTCCCTTAAGTGACCTTAAACTGACATTAGTAACCACTAACTGAAAAGTTAAGAGAAATGCCTTTCTGGACCATTTATTTTAAAATAGTCTGCACACTGAAAGGTATTCTTCAACTCTAATGTATCTAGTAGCATCAGCATTTAGGAGCAAGATACAGTAACACACAGTCCATCGTTCTGATTCAAGGTGTTATTTTCGTGTTTTTGATACAGATCAGAATGGATGAATCTGAAACAGAACTAAAACTGTTCTGTTTTAGCAACTGCTGTTGCTTCCATTGTTGAGACAGGAGCATGGGGAAATGGGCAGATCTAAATTTATGTGATTGGCATGATAAAGAGCCTTTCTTGTTTAGATACAGATAGGTATGTTGGTAGTCTAAAGATAGAGGAGAGAGGATGAAAATAGTCCAATAAAATACATACAAGTCTTCCCTCACTTATCAGGAGCTGAACATAGGAGATACAGGGAAGTGCTGAATCTGATGTATTTTTCCCTTTTCTTACATTCTTGCAATTCACAGGCTTGCAAGCAAGAAACAGTCAGCAAAATGTAAACATAAAATATCATAAAACAGGCATTCTTCAGGTTCATTGAGGTATCTCCTATACATCCTCTTAAATTGAAGAGATTCCATTATTGGGAATCTGATTTTTGACAAGCCTCTACCCTAAATATAAGGGAAATAACGGCAGTTGATGGAGAAGACTTGACAAAGTAAGATCTAGTAACTGCATATTTGCTGGTAATACTGTTATCTTTTGATTTCTTAGCAGTAGAAGATAGGAAGTTGTTTATTGGAATGATATCCAAGAAGTGCAATGAAAATGATATCCGAGTGATGTTCTCCCCCTTTGGGCAGATTGAAGAATGCAGGATATTACGGGGCCCAGATGGCCTGAGCCGAGGTAAGCTTGATAGTTCAAGGTTCTCCACTGGATGCTGCCTTTTGCGACTCAAGGTAGCATTTCAGCTCTTTCTGTGATTCCTGCACCTGCCCAGGCATTTTAATTGTTTTATTCATCCCAATAATTGCAGCTGTAGTGAATTACTTGGTTCCTTTTTGTTCTTTCCCCAGGTTGTGCGTTTGTGACTTTTACAACAAGAGCCATGGCACAAACAGCAATCAAAGCAATGCACCAAGCACAAACCATGGAGGTAAAACAAGTTAGTGGGTGTCAGGAGAAGATGTAATTTGTCAGGCAGTCACTATGGAGTTTGGAGGACTAGAAAGCAGAGAGAAGGATAAGTGCAGTGTGTGTTTCTTCGCAAATGCTACTCCTGGACCTTTGTGTTTGTTCTGCTCCTATTTTTAGAGCTCAAGATAGAAACTTCATTTGCAGAGAAAATACCAAAATACAAAATAGTATTAAAAGCAAATGAGATGTTGAATCTTTAATGAATTGTTTGAATATATATACGTATGTATGCGGAGGGGGGGGAATGCTTCCAATGACTGGGTCTTAATGCAGTATTTTTGTGACTGCTGGGGATAGCAAGTATGTAATTGTTTGAATTGCTGTTTGCAGGGTTGCTCTTCCCCCATTGTGGTAAAATTTGCAGACACGCAGAAGGACAAAGAGCAGAAACGAATTGCTCAGCAACTCCAGCAACAAATGCAACAGATCAGTGCTGCCTCAGTATGGGGAAATCTGGCTGGTCTCAACACACTTGGACCCCAATACTTAGCAGTGAGTTTCTGATTTGGGTTCTTTTCGTCTCTTCAGGGATTACAGTGACTGTCTTCTAGTCTTTAATGTGTTCATTTTTAGAAGGCTCCTGATAGGTAGGAGCAGGGTTCTTAATCCCCATTTTGTGGATGAGGAGGCTGAAATTAAGTTATGTGCTAACAGCTAGTCAGGATACATTTAAGTGAGGATTTCAAGCCCAGTCACTGTATCCCTAACTACTGAAACTTTTTTCCCCTGGTCTTCTGTAGAATGACTTTGTGCTGGGAAGATTTTCTTCGTGTGTTATGGCCTCAGTGTTTACCCATATAAATGCCCTTTTCATGTCTATCTGATTACATAATTCTTGTATTCCTCTTCCATTTTTCCTTTTTCAGCCTTTATTTCTCTCATCCCCCTCCAGTGAAACCTAGAACAGTACTTGGTGCTGTCCAAACAGAAAAGGTGATCAGGTTGGAAGCACCAAGCAGCTGACAGTGCACAGTAAAAAAAAAAAAACCAAAAAACACCAGCAGCAACAAAAAAACCCTCACAGAAAATAGAGAAACCACTCTCTTTAGCAAAAATGACAGAACAGAAGGTAGTCTGCTGTTTTTCACTGATTTTAGTTGATTTTGCTGGGTCTCCAAAGGGTAAACTTTTCATAAGCTGATGTGCTCTGGCTCATATTGGTTGTCAGAGTAGCTATGAGAACTGTAGTCATGCAATACAAGGTCTGAGGAACAGAAAAGGAAAATTTCATCTCAGTCTTGGTATGGTTACTGTTGAAGTGGGGACATTCTTGCTTTTACTACCGCTTTAGGTTTGGTAGATAGGAGGGGTTTGTAACCTAGTTAATGGAGGTAGGAATAGGAAATCCCTCTAAATAGCTTCTGAGCTGAGGCTTGAAATTTCTTTCATGGCTGCTGTGCTTAAGGACAGCAGAGGGGGTTCCCTCTCATGGTGGCTCTTTGGTTTTGGTATGTCATCTGCCATTTGTCCTATGCTGGCAGCGTCAGCTGTGAAGTCTGGCTTGAAGTTGTATATCCTTAGGGGTAGCAATCCTGCCTGAGGTGCTTTGAGTAGGAGTTCCCTCACTACTGACTCTACTGTTTTTGTCTTGGTGTATTAGCTATAAACTTCCCTCAACATTGATTATGTTGAGTGAGGAAAGCATTTTGCTGTTGCTTTGCTGCAATGTGATGCATGGGCAATGTGGATTTTCACTACGGTGTGCTCTGGCTGTATTGTGTAAGGGGAATTCTCTTTACGCTTTGCTGTGATGTGGTGCATGGGCAGTGGGAATTCCCTTTGTGACGGCGCTCTGGCTGTGGTGTGATGCAGTTTCTCCCAGAAGCGGAGCCAGCCCTCACTCTCACTCTTGTTTTGTTTTTTGGTGTAATGTCTAGCTTTATTTGCAGCTCCTTCAGCAGACAGCAGCTGCGTCTTCTGGGAACCTGAACACATTGAGCAGCCTCCACCCAATGGGAGGTGAGTTTTTTTTCCACCAGAAGACAAATTCAGTGCCAAAGAAAAGAGGAGGAGGGTAGAGAAAGTAGCCAAAAGGCTGTAGACACGTTTACCTCATTTGAAATAAGTAGTCCTGAGTTTACCCACTCCTTTGGAATGACAGGAATCCTCTGCCACAAGTGTGGATGTTCCTTCTTAATCTTAGTTAACTATTGTCCCCAAGGTAAGTTGTGGTATGATGGTAATCTCCCCTGCCTCTGGCATTTAAAATTATCTTCCCTTATGGGTACAAAAAGATGTCTCTGTGTGTTTGTTTTTATCTAAACAGGTGCTACATGAAGCATTGTGTTTTGAAGTAAGCACTAATGCATGTTTCAGTGATAATGGATTCTTAGGTTTCCCATTTTAAATTCTGTGTTCTTAAATACATGAAAGTTGAAAAATGCAATGTTGGTAGGAATGTGAACTAGTCCTTCATTCAGGTTCTTTAATTCCTTCGTTTGAATTACAATTGATTACGTCATTGCTGTTAGGGAAATATCAGCTTAATAGGTATGAGCCAGCTTCCTTGCTGTGGACTGCTAGTCAGAATATTCACTAAGTATAGCAGTACTGGGACTGCAAATTGATTGTCCCTTCTGTCTTCACAGGGTAGGGAATAATAAAACACGTTAGTAACTCCATTCACCACATTGTCTAAATTCTTCTGCTGGCAGGAAAACTATAGTTTTGGTTTTAATACTGAACATTTTAAGCATTAAAATTGCCTCTTGGGGTTGTATGGTAGTTCACAATATTACATGCCCTGTCTGTGCAGAGGTTGATCTAAAAGTGTTACGAAAGTACAGTGTCTTTGTACATTTGACTTTTGTTGGTACCCCCATCAGTAACAATTACAAGCTTTTGCAAAGTGTTATGTTTTCAACTGTAAGAACTTTGATTTATACTTGAGGTTGATTCTAACCTCAGCTTCTTATGTTTACTTTTTTCATATTAGACCTCTTCAGAGCTCTTGGATCTAAGACTCTTGCCAAAAGCAATTTTTTAAAACAGTTTCACTAACATCCTGTGTGGTGGTGATTGATAACAGATTTCGTTACGTGCACAGTACTGTTTTTTTCCCCCTCTTTGTGTCTGTTTAAAAGCAAGTGGTAATAAAGGAGAAAAACAGTACTGCAGTTCATGTTAATTAGTACTACAATAAGGATTGGGGTGGGGAAGGGACTAACTAGCTGAGATTGCCTATGAAGTTTCCGGGGTAATTCTGTCTTCACTATTTAAAAAAAAAAACCACCCTAAAAATTGAGAACTCAGACGTATAACTAGCATGTTGCATGGTGTTTTGAAAGAATTATTCCAAGTCTGTGATTCTTCACAGAAAGAGTTTTAGTTTCAAAGTCCTGTTAATATTTCAGCTGATCTCCTTTCTCGAAATTCATAGAAAGAAAAATTAAGTAGGTAATTACATCCCAAATTATATCAGACTTTGTATACAAAATTTAATCTTGACGCTGTTTGAAAACAGATGGGAAAACAATGTGATGACAAGAGGACAGGTGCAGTGCGCACATGCCAAACTGCTTCAGAAAGGAAGCAAGCTGCTCTGTTCTTCACTAGCTCTAACACTTGCACTTTTAACCCTCTGTAGCACAATAAAAACAAAACCATATAACTTTTTGGTTTTAACTTCATGCTTTTGTGTTACAGTGGCACCTTGAGAGTCTAAAGGCAGAATCCTCTTCTTTCAGGCACTAAATGTGGCTAGGGAAACCCTGTCACAAAAAGAAAACAGTTGAAAAAGATAAAAAACCCAAAACAAACTATGCTAAAGGTAGTATAAGTTTTTTAGAAAATAAATAGTTTATACTATGTTGTCACTTACATTCCTATGTTGTCTGTTTACATACTTGAATTACAAAACTGAGATTTTTAATTATTTGAGATGTGTGCTTTGTCACCAAGCACTTACTAAGCATCCAAAAGATGAGGTGCCACATCCGCCTAGGACGTTGTGATGTTGTTATATGAATGGTGATTAATTTAATTTTGGTTTTAATTTTGTAGGGAAGAATTACTAGGGATTGTCTGAAGTCAGATGAAAAGAGGAGGAATTGTTAGAATAAGCAAAGGTAGAGACAAAAAAGGGAAATAAGGGAAAAGGGAAGAGAGGCAGAATTGGAAGAATGGAGCTAGCCTACTGAAGGATGGCTAAAATACAGAATTCAGAGTAATTCCATGGCAGGAAAAGAAGGCCAACTACAGTGTCAGTACTGACCGAATGGTTTCATTCAAAAATTATGACTCAAAATTAAGGTGAGTCAGATGAGTAAATTGATCATTAAAAGTTCATCAGTGCAGGGATACCTTCTTCCACCTGCAGTATTCCTGGCTGCTTACCTACAACATGCCTGATGCTTCTCATTTTTCTTACCACTTTTGACCAGCTGACTAGCCTACGTGTACATTGGCTGATCTTGTGGTCAGGAGTTGCCACTTAACATTATTTCACAATTGACTGTTGCTTCTTGGCTGTCAAGTGGACCAAACAAAACATGCTGGTATTCAGCTGGTGGTGGGTTGAAGGTGTGACTTTGTGGCCACTGTGGTGTGTAGGCCTTCTTGAAAGAATTCTGCAGTTATTGCTGTGCCCATACAAAGAGAGTGGAGGGACACGAGAAGAGGAGGTTATTGGCCTGGTGTCTAGACACGTTCTCTAGCTTGCAGATGAGCTGTCAGACCCTGGCTTTACTCTCTTATAGCTGCTATGCTTTTGTGACTGGAGAGAACACTGCTTGAAAATTTCTGTACTCTGGAGTCTATATCTGCGATCATGACTACCTGGTCTTTTATCAAAATTCATCTATCTGAGCAAAGAAAAACTTTTTTTTTTTTTTTGTTATAACAAGGGATCGCAATGTAGAAAAGATCAGTAACTAGTATTAAGCCAGTTGTTTTTAAGCGCCTTTCCATTACTCCTTTGTGATGCACTGAGGTTGCTGGATCTGTTAAGCTTGGATGATGGTGACTCTTGTAGGAGAAACTGTGCATTCTTCAATGTGTTGCAGGACTGAATGCGATGCAATTACAGAACCTGGCCGCATTAGCAGCTGCGGCCAGTGCAGCTCAGAATACACCAAGTGGTACCGCTGCACTCACTTCCTCCAGCAGTCCCCTGAGTGTTCTCACCAGCTCAGGTAAGAGACTGCTTATGTTGTAGTGTGTTCTGACGTGGATTGCCTTAAGAGTCCTTTCACAGTAGATGTCACCTGTTTTGTCTATCGCTTTTTGTCACTTTCATGTTGATTCTTTAGTAGATAAGCAGTTTTACTAGTAGATTCACTGGCCTTTGTTTAGGGTAGGTATCTTTGCCACCAGCAAAGGCTTTTTTTTACCTGCTGTGTTCCTTCCTCCAAATGGTCAGATTGATTTAGAGTAAAAAGAATTTTTGAAGCCATCATGAAGCAGAAAGGTAGGTGACCTCTGTCCAGTCACATTATTACAATCTCATCACATATTTGGTTTATGTGTGACTTTAGGCAGATACTGTGGCAGATATGTGCTGTTCCTTTGGACATGGAGAGAGAGGATGCCTTAAGCATGAAGTAATGCATTCTGTGCACTAGAACAGTACAGTTTATATTCCTCTGGCATTAATGAAGACAAGGATACTACAACAACCTCACAGAAGTAGAATAAACAGACCCTTAGCACATTTATTGGAAAGCAGTTGTCTGGAACTAAGTGTATGAGGTAGTTTTATTTTTGTTGGGGGTTTTGGGGGGTAGGTTTTTTTTGTTTGTTTTGGGTTTTGGGCGTTTGGTTTTTTTTTTTTTTTACTTTAGGTTATGTACGTTATCCAGAGAGGCTAGAATGTCCAAGTAGTGTTCTTTTGCTGCCTTATTGTTAAATGTGATCATTAAATGCAACAAATAAATGTGATCATTAAATGCAACAAACAAGAAAACAAAAATTAAATTAAATTGTGCTTATATCAGACATGCTCAGTTTTTACCACAAATGAGGATCAGTATCCTGCTCAGTTACTTCTATCCTATTTTCAGTTATTTCTAAATCCTGACAAGGGAAGGGAGACCCTGTATTTTCAGGGTGTCAATTTTCCAGTATTTACACTGTGGTATGTGGGTTTGGTTTTGGTTTTGTTTTGTTTTTTTATCATAAAAAGCCAAATTGCTTATCCAGTTTTGAAATCAGAGTTGACATCCTCACCTGCGATTGTGAGAGACTGAAGGGGGTTGGGGTGCGTTTTAAATTTCCACAGGTAGCTTTTCATATTGCATAGGAGGACCAAGGAGCTGGACTAAGAGATTATAAAGAGATTACAAGGAAGAGCTGTTTAGAAAACCTTATGTCACATGATCAGGAGTTAAACCTTGGGTGCTTTGCACAGTTTTCTACTTAGAGAAATCCCCAAGAAAGAATTCAGTTCAAAGAGTGTTCTGTTGCTGGACAGGATTTTTTTTTTTACATAAAAATGTTGTGGTCTGCAATCCTTAAAGATTAAAACTTCAAAATTTATCTTGACTCCCAGCTATTGTATCCTATTCAATAATTAAAAAAAAACCACAAAGATTTGAGGCTATAGGAGAGGTGCATTTATAACCCACGAATGCTTCTTTATCACAGAGAAAGCATGAAGGTGATGAATATATCTGAGAACTTCTCCCGTATTTCCTCATGCAGTAGCAGAACTTGAATTGTCAGGTTACAGTTTGCTATCACCAGCATTTAGAACTAAGATTTCTTTGTTGGCTCTCTCGACTACTGACTGGAGCAAGTTTGTTCTCTGAATTGTTGAGGTGGGAAAAGGGACTGGCAGGTTGTGAAGTTCTAATGCCAGATGTGCTAAAAAAGGCAGAGACAGCCTCTTCTCAGAAGTGTACAGTGAAAGAACAAGGGCAATGGGCGCAAGCTGCAACAGAGAAAATTTTGACTGGATATAAAAGAAAAAATAAAATCAATGATGAGAGTGATTAAGCTCAGGAACTAGGTGCCAGAGGGGCTGTGGAATCTCCATCACTTCAGAGGTTCAGAATGCAATTGGAAAGGACCCTCAGCAGGCTGACCGAACTCAGAGGTTAGACCAGCTCAGAGCAGACCGTTAGACTAGGTGATCCACAAAGGTCCCTTTCAGCTGAAGTTATGCTACTATTGTGTGATTCTTTGTGATTGGTTTCCCCTCCATGAATTGTGGTTGTTCTGCAGCACTTTGCAGGTTCCTTTTCCCTTGATAAGAGGCATATCTCAAGACTCAGTTCTACTTTTGATCATGCTGGTGGAGGGGCTAGGGTGTGGGGAGCAGTCCATTTTTAAGTGCCTTCTGTGCTGAATCCAAACAACTTTCTGATCGCCAGTTGTATCAATAAATGATTGTGTGTCAACAGTCAAGTAATCATGTTGGGTCATTTGAATTAATATCCTATACAGATGTATCAGTCAGTTCACTCTTCACAGGCTTGTAACATGAAGCAGTCAGTGTTGTATTGCTCTTTAAACTTAATTTCAAGTATAATTTTAAAGAGTAGAGATTAACTTTGTTCAAAAGAAATGAAAAGTTCTGGAGGATATGTGGTCTATACGTAGTCACTGACATCAAACTCTGAAACGGTTTCAGTGCTTTTCATTAGAGGTATGAATATGCTTCACCTTTTAAAACTGTACTTAAATTGGAGGAAGGGTAGGCCTCAATGTGTACAGGCAGCATTCAGTTTTAACTCTACTCTAAACTAGCTATTATCTCTTATATAAGTAAACTTGAAATTGTCTTTTGATTAATATTTATATATGCATTCACACTGTATGTATTCACATAAAAGGCTGTTGGACTTCACACATTCAGAGCATCCCTCCTGAACCATACCTCAAGCTTGAAAAACCTCAGTATATAGCTGTTCAGTACCATGTGTTAGTAAACGCCTTCCTTGGCTGTGGGACATATGGCAACATCTACTGTGATAACCTCTTAAACCTAACTGCAGATGAGATGACTACCGGCTTGACTTCTATCCATCTGTCATCCAAATGTTCACCTGATGCTTATTTAGACGTCTCTCCCAGATTGTCCTCAAATTGCATAATTGGTGGAAAAATCCAGACAAATCATTATGCATAGTTACCTTTTTGATTTTCATTCATCTGCACTGATATCTTTTGTGTTTGGGAACTTGGAAGTCCACACAGTTCGGTCTGTGGACCATACATAGGTTACATGTCAGAATGGTTGAACTCAGAGGTGTTAGGTACTGTCGTTGTGCTGGTTATGCTGTCTTCCTACTCATTTCAGGTGATTTTGTTTTAGATATTTCCAAGCAGTATTGTGTATTTTGATGTAGAATAAGATGGAACAAAACCTTCAACTTTGCAATAAAGCAGCTACTCTTTGGAACTGAACGGACTGCTGCTGCATCCACCTATAGGTAATCCATGTTACAGAGACTGTGCCCATAGATAGACTCATTTAAACTGCTAGCGTGTGAAAGGGACATTCAAGAAAATATTATAGAAGTATTTCAGGATTGGAGTGTCTTGTCTGCCATCTTTTCAACTTGGACATCAGTAGGAATTGTCTGCTCCAGAGCAAAATAGAATGGTTGCAAAAGCTGATGTATGTTTCCACTTCTCCTCCTTTCAAAGGCAATCATCAAAGGTCCAGCAAAGACTAGGTGACTTTGCTGGCCTTACTGTGTCTCCAGCAATATTGTTTTCAGAGACATCATAGTCTTTGTGCTTTTACTGGAACTAATTCTGGTACAGTTCAGTCAGATTCATTGTCTGAATTTTAGTGCTCTTTAGCTCATTGCTTGAATACTAGATGACTGAATTAGAACAGACTTACTGTTCCCTCAATTTACCTACCTCTGTAAGTTGGTAGTTGATGTCCTTGTCCAAGTTTTGTTATCTTTCTTATCTATTCTTTACAACATATTCAAATTTTCTGAAAACCTTTTCAGGTATTTTCAACTAGTTCTCTTAGAGTTAGCCTTTTTGACTAGATATAACTCAGTAGATGGATCTAAGGAAACATAACCTCATTAGTAAGAAAAAAAAACCAAACAAACCAAAAAAAAAAACCCAAAAAAAACCCAAAAAAACCAGAAAAACCACCACCCACCAAAAACTGCAAAGAAACAGCATTAAGAATTGGGGATGGAGTAAAGAACATGTATAAAGCTATATTGGTTTTCCATCCCCGTTACTGTGTGGTGGTTTTTGATCTAAAATAGTACACAAAAACCAGAAGAACAGAAAGGGTGGCTAGAACTGTGGAATGCCTTCCGTGTTAAGAGCAACAAAGGAGCCTGAAAAATGGAAGACCGACATGGGAGGAGGATGTGATTGAAGCCTACAAATACGTTAGTGTTGTGATGAAGATGAATAGGGACAGACTAGTCGTTAGATATTTCAAGACAAGAATTACAGGATATCAGGTGAAGTTGTCAGTTGACAGTTCAAAGATAAAAAGACCTATTTCTTTGCATAGTGCATGATGAAATTGCAGAACTTGTGCCTTAGAACATAGTAGAGTCAAACAATTGGGTGTTCAAAATGCACTGAAATTAATGAAAAGTACTTTTAATACAAAGACATTGCCCTTGGCTGAAAATATCCTAGATTTGCAAATTGCTGTATTGGTACGTAGACTATACCTAGGAAGTATGCCTTTGTAATTGCCCTGTATTTCTGCTCTACTGGTGTTTATCTGCCTTTAGTCATCATCAGAAATGGGGTGCTGACTCAGTACAGCAATTCCTATATACGTGATAAAAAAATAAACCGAACAGTGTTAAATTTTCTTGGGTGTTTTCAGTACTAAAGCATTTCTTGTTTTGCTTAAAGAGATTTCTGATAAAGTCAGCTAAATTAAAATAACTGTGTTCAGCTTTTTGTAGTGGTTTAAATTAATTTATTTAAAATCACAACCTTTTTAAAGTAGGGAAGGCATCTGTTCTCTCTTACTTTGCTCTCTAGCCTTGGCTTTGTTCCTTTTTTCCCATTCCACTACTATTTTATTGTAGTTTTGTGTTGTTTGGTTGTTGGTTTGTTTTTTTTTAAATGGTATTCTTATCTGTCAAATGTGTCTGATTTATGCAAATTAGTAATGAAGTATTACAGAAACAAGTGATACTCTAGAATTGAGGCAGCTGTATCATTTTTGAACACTGGCTTTTATTCAGCCAGCTGTGCTGGGTTTTTTTTCTACCAACTTGAGGGTTATACTGTAACTTCTTCTCTGTTTTTTCCAACATTTAATATGCCACTGATAGTAAGACAGGAAGTTTCTCCTTTTCTTCGGAGTAAGCATCTTAAAATAAAGTTTGGGACATTTGTTTTCCAATTTCTGACTTAAGAGAGTTTGTCTAGAACTTTTCCTAGAGGAGGTTTATCATTTCCTCTGTCAGTACAAAAACTAAACAGCGATACGGGTTGCAGCTCCCTGGGTTCTCATGCAGCTTTTGTTAGAACAACTACTTTTGTTAGATACAGCTTTTGCTGGGGCTTGTTAGGCAAGTTTGCTGTATTTCATTTAAATAGTTATCATATTCCGCTCCAGCAGAGACTTTGTGTCACATATATGAAGTGGTGAATATATAGTGTGTGTGAATCTGCTTGAAAGTTGCCAACAATTCTTTTGAAAGTTTTAATGGATGTACACAGCATAACTGAGAATCACAAAAACACAAAGGAAAGTGAAAATGCCTGAATTTCAGTTCTGTTACCCACTTGGTCAGACAGATAAATTCCTCTTGAAAGCAGACTACAAGACACCTCTACAGCACCAGTCTTCAGTATCTTTTAATTTGTAAAAGCCATTAATATTTTCCAGTGCATCTTGCACAGTAAATTTAAACTTCTGGGTTAATAGCAATATGCATAGCTTTTCTTACTTTGTTCAGATTTCTAAGTAGTCCACAAACCTGTTAGGAAAACCACTGCTATATAATCGTAAAAATACTATTCTTTTCTTATTTTATCATGTCCATAATCTTTGTAGATTACCTTAATTTGAACTTGTGTTTCTTTTGATACACCAGCTTGGCAACCTTTTTTCTTGTGGTTTTGATGTCTATTTCTGTAGAACTAACTCTACCAGCTGTAGAATTTTGTAGGCCATGTAAGCTGTTAGTCTGCTAGGTACTGTATCTGTAGACTTCTCTTACTGAGTAAACGTGGTTGAAGATGTTAGTGGCACAGTCAACAGAGGATAGACTATGTATTTTGGATGTACATTCCAAGACTTTTCTTGGCCATAGCCCCAGCTGCTGCAGCAGGCTTTTTAATGGAAAAATTACTTCAAGTGTCAGAATAATCTGGCCATCTGCTGCTCCTGTTCTGGCAGCATGGGAAAACCGTATGTTCTGTTTGACCAGAGCTTGCTTTAGTGTCCCTAGTATCTGTATTTCAGGTCTTTTTCACCTTGTGTGATGTTTCAAGGATAGATGTTAATATGTAGCAAGTGATTCTTACTCACTTCAGTCAGCAGGAAAGGGGCATTGCTGCTGGTCACCTTATGTTGAGGTAGGAAGTTCAGCTACCATTCGTATATTGTCCGAATCTTAGGTGTCTTAATGAAGTTATTATTGCTACAAAGAGTTGACATTATGATGAAGTAGAAATTTTTCAAAAATTTAGGAAGGGATTAGAAGATATAAGCAGTATGACCAATCGAGTTGTGTGGGTTTGGGATTTTTTTTTTTTTTTTTACAAAAAGTATACTGTGTTGCCTTGATCTGTTCCTTACTAGCTTTTTCTACAGAAATAACTTAATGAAGAAGTTGAATTATCAGGACCAAAAAATATTGCTTGTTAATTATCTTATTTTAATAGCAGGTTCCTCACCTAGTTCCAGTAGCAGCAGCTCCGTTAATCCAATGGCTTCTCTTGGAGCATTGCAGACACTGGCAGGGGCTACAGCAGGCCTCAACGTTAGCTCTTTAGCAGGTAAGCTATGTGTTGTGGTGGGTTGGGAGAATAGCTGATTATCATTCCTCAGACTGTGCTAGTTCTGTGGGGGTTTTTCTCTGCTCCCTGCTTTTTGTAATAGTGCAGGGTGTTTGAAAGGTAATTGATCTGGCTCAGTGGAGGTATTCAGTCATCTTTATTTCCTCTTTCTTATATAGGAATGGCAGCCTTAAATGGAGGACTTGGCAGTGGTGGTCTCTCAAATGGGACAGGTAGCACAATGGAAGCTCTTACGCAAGCTTATTCTGGAATCCAGCAATATGCTGCTGCTGCATTGCCCACGCTCTATAACCAGAGTCTCTTAACACAGCAGAGTATTGGTGCAGCAGGAAGTCAAAAAGAAGGTAGGCAGAAAGTTGTAGAAACAACTTGAGAGGGGTTTTCAAAAGGACAGTCTCAGCCCTTGAAGGTACCTTATCTGCAGAGCTTTTATTTGGCAGCATTTTTTAGAATCTGAAGATAAAGAAGGAAAACCTGTGAGGTCTCTCTGTTAAGGGCTGTCCGAAGTAGTTTTTACATCAGGAGGCTTCTCCCAGGATTTGTCTAGTCTTAAATGCTTAGTAATTGTACTCTTCTGTTTTCTCAGAGGACAGGAGAGTATGAGTCTGCAGCCTGATACATCCCACTGTCAGAGAATCAGTTGTGTTTTTAATTTTGTTTTCTTGGTCCTTCACCTCTTCCCATAGATACTTAATGCCAGTCTCTTCAATCTTCAGATTCAGAATCAATGTAACATGTAGTGTAAAGTAATGAAGAACACAGGAGTAAGTTTTCAGCAGAATGTAGGATGATGTTTAGAAAAGAATTTGTCAGATTCCAAGTAATGTAATTACTTGTATTTTGTATTGAGATTTCCTTAGTTTCTTTGGGCTGCAAGCTTTGCGTAGCCATTTTTTATTTAGTCAGCATCTAGATCTCAAACTTACCGTTCAGCTTTCATTACAGCAAAGATCTGTGAACCAGTTTTGGCACAATGTGGAAATTACAAGCAAAAATGGTGAGAAAGAGCTAGAATTATTTGAATGATCAATCCTAGCAAAGGGTCATGCTGATTTATTCTGGAATCAAGTTCTCTGCAGAAGTGCAAACAGCAGTTTCATTGTTTTATCTAGAAAATTTGGCTTGAATGGCTCTTTCACCTTTTTTTGTGAAGTGGGCCTATGTTATCCGTGCTCTTCCTGAATTTGTATTCCTACTTGTTGTTTGAAGGTCCAGAGGGAGCCAATCTGTTTATCTACCATCTCCCCCAGGAGTTTGGGGATCAGGATCTGCTGCAGATGTTCATGCCATTTGGAAATGTTGTCTCTGCCAAGGTTTTCATTGACAAGCAGACCAATCTAAGCAAGTGTTTTGGTATGTTGGGTCTAATCATTACCTGTAGAAAGGTGGCTTCTTTCTCGTAATCTCTTTTCCAGTATATTGTCTAGTCTAGCTTTTAAGTCAAGTAGTGTCTCTTTCTCTATATTCCTAAAAAATAAATAAATCAGTCCAAACTTTTCCAGCAATGAACTGTATTTTCCTGATTTTCATTGTGACTTTTTGCTTTTCCTGATTTTGTACTGTTTTGGCCCTAGATAATTTACCATGATTTGTGTTTGCAGACTGTAATCGTGGTATAGTTCCTCCTCTTCGCCCTTTCTTTCTTTTCACTAATTGTCTCTGTTGCTGTATGTACTACTTACTACATTATCATTATGAATCATTTCCATTAATATTTTTATATATAATTATTATGGCTACCATATAGTACAGGAGCATTTGATGTTCTGTAATGCTCTGAAGGCAATTTTTAAAGCTTCCTCCTAATTCTTGAAAGCTTAGTAAGACCATTTCAGCTGCTATTTACTACCTAACTTTACATCTCTTATACTTATTTTGCTTTGCTTATTGTGTGTTTAAATGGGAGGCACATCAGGATGGGAAGTGTATCCTAAAACTGTAAATCAACCTGTCATGCTACTGTTACTATCCAAATAGATTATTGTCAGTTAACTGCTAAAGTCCGTGATGCCAAAAGAGCAAAGAAGGTATTCTTTCTTAGCTTGTTTAGTAGGAGGCTGCACATGTGGACTGAAAGATTTGTGGGTTTATTTTCCTCACTTTGAAACCCCAGTGCAAGCAGTTGTAGCATTTTTGTAGTGCTGTAAGCTCTCGTGACTATTTTGATAGAGGGAGATTTCTTGTGATGGAATAGGAGAGGTGAGCCTTTCTCTGTGGTTTTGATAGCTTTGTGCCTACATAGTATCCTGTGGTTTTTTTAGTATTTGAGACAAAAGATATGGACAATCTGATGCTTTGTGAGAACACAAAAATATGCTGAGCATCAGGCTGTAACACCTGTATATGGAATGATCTCCCCAGGTAGTGATGCCAGCCATTGACTGGAGTTATTTAAAATGGGTTCCTTTAAAACCCTGGAGAAGTTTATATGGGGGATGCCCTTTCCCTGGAATGCTCTTTCATCTGAGAGAAACCCAAACATAATAGTGGTACAAGCACCACGCTGTATTGACAGCTACTTCACTCCAAACAAATCTATTCCCATAATGCCAAGAGGGTGATTTCAGTCTTGTATCTTTAAAGAGCTTTCATATATAGATTAACATTTTCCAGGTTTGGTGTTCTCCCAGGTATGAGTTCTTATAAAACAAACAGCGGTACTCATTTTTGTTGGAAGTCTAGAAAATGTTATTTTAATTTCCTGAGCTTTGTATATCTTTTGGCCAAAGTTCCATATGTCAGAAAGCAATGCTTTGTCTGAGAGCCCTAGTTTTTATGAAGAGTCTAAAACAGTTGTGAGCTTCTGAAAATGGCATTTCATGCAAGCCTCTCTTACCTTGTGAGTACCTGTATTTCCAGTTGTGAGTAGCTGTTCTGGACAGCTTTGGCATGGTATAATTATGTATTTTCCTTTCTTCAGGTTTTGTAAGTTATGACAATCCTGTCTCTGCACAGGCTGCCATTCAGTCAATGAACGGCTTTCAGATTGGCATGAAGCGTCTGAAAGTACAGCTCAAGCGCTCTAAGAATGACAGCAAGCCATACTGAGCGCCCCTCCCCTCCGGGACTGGAGTGAGAAGGATCTTCTGGTAAGTTGGAGAGGAGCGCTCTTAGTGATTCGAAGCCCTAAGGCTGTGTTTTTACAGTCCTGGAAGCTGATCCATGCCTTCTATCTGGCACATCTTCCCCCTGAAGACTCGGCTGCAGCCTCTGCTGAGAATCCCGCTTCGGATGGAGGACAAGTTTGTGCTTTTGTTTCCAGTGTTTTACTTTGGAGTTTAGGTGCCATATCGCTGAGGTTTTGTTTTGTTTTTTTTTTTCCTCCCTTATTTGAAGTTTGCTGTGTTTGTAACCAGTGTGTGTTGAGAAGGACCAATGCCAGCTCCTTGGGGGTGGGGAGGAAAGGTTAAAGGGAGCAGCAGAAACTGACACCACACTGCCTTGAGGTGGAGAGGAGAAGGGGAAGCAGAAATAACACAGAACAGCTGATCAAAACAAAGATCAGGAAGGAGAACTGAGTCCATCCAAGTTTGGGTGAGCAAAGAACCGACTCCATGTAGCCTTTGTCATGCCCCTTCCACTCTTTGAAATTTCCTTAACTGTATGCCATGGTGGGGATTTAGTAAATCATCTCTAAAGCAGGAGACAGGCTAGAAGGGTGAATACATTAACAAGCCGAAGGAAAACTGCAGTGATTTTTTTTTTTTTTTGCTGTATATACAGTAGTGTTCGTGTAGCACTGTGAATGTACACAGCACTTTATAAAATTACTACATAATGTCCCTCCCCAAAAATTTCACTGTCCGTTTACAGTTGAATTTTAATGAGATGCAGTGAATTTCTCCATATTTAAGAAAACTTACCGTATGTACTTTATCTAGGTGTTGTAGAAAGGTAGAGAGAGAGATAGCTTAGTCTGGATGAATACATCTGGGGCTGGAAACCAGAAATTTTTGATCCCTGGTAATCTGCAGAATTTTTTTGACAATTTTTCTTAACAGTTCATCACATTCCCCACTTCTGTGGGATAATGTCCTTTTTGCAGAGTATTATTTGAATTCATTCTGATAAGCATAATGTAAGTGCTGTTCATTTCTCTATTAAATGACTGTTAAATTGAGATACAAAGCCCAGAACTACCCTAACACAGCTCTTGAGGCTTCTGTTTCATACCTGTTCTCCTGGGATTTGATTTCTTAGTCTCAACTCTGTTGCAAAGATAACTTCCTGGGTTTTTAAAAAAAAAAAAAAAAAAAAAAAAAACACACCCCACCCTCCTGCCAAAAAAACCCCCCCACCAAAACAATTTGTGCAGTGATTTGGTCTAGTACTTAGGTATTTCTTTGTACTGCAGTTTTCCTTTAAGGTGGTGTGTACCAGTGCAAAACAGGCTAACACAGGAGCTGTGGAGCCACAGCAGAGCATTGAGCCATTCAGTCTTACTCTGCCTTTTGGTACTAGCTGTTGTCTTCTATATTGAAGGAAAATTGAATACACCCCTTCAATGAACACACGCTTTTTCTGCACACTTGTGAAATTGCTAATGCGTTGCTAAGGGCCTTTGTTACACACTGGTTTTAGGGGGCTCAAAGGACTTTTGACACTCTGGCCTGAGTTGTTTTAAGAAATCAGAGTCGAGTCCCGTTTTATAACCACCAAAATCCACCTCTGTCACGAGGAAGTTTACAATTTCTGTGTGTCTTTAACAGAAGTTCCATTTACCTCATATTTTCTCCTTTTCCTTGTTTTCTTTGTATTCCTGGTTCGAGATGCTGTTTCCCAGGGCACCAGCTAACACCACAATCTGGGAGCCAGCTGCTTAACGATGAACGTGTGGGTCAGATGTAGGGTTGGGACGTCCTGTCCTGCTCCAGCAGGAGGAGCACTAAACCCATCAAACCTGAGATCACCTTTAGAATCCGCACGCAGTGGTCTGTTGGGAATGTCGGGCATTCCCAGGGACTGGGTCCCCTGGGATCTCAAACCTCAGAAGTAGAAGGCCTGACCCGTAGCATCCAAGAAGAGCCCTTTCCATTCTTAAATTGAAAATCAAACAGTTGATGCCGGTCTGTCTATATTGATGGCAGACAGGTAAATCTATCAGTATTATTCAAATCATTTTGTGGTGGCAAAGGTTCAAAGGCCAGATTGCCAAATTTCCCAGTTATGCTGGCATGTGGTACCCTTCTGTGTTAATTATTTGAATCTCTCTAGAAACGTAAACAAACACTTAAGTGAACCATGTACACTTGAATTCTGCACGATGGGAAAGATGTGTCCTGGTTTTCTGAGAAAAGAGTGTTGGAGTGTGAAGGCCTCCAGGGTGATAATGGGATTTTTTTTTTAAATAAATAATATACTTTTCAAAAAAAAGAAAAAAAAAAAAGAAAAAAAAAAAACCATAGTTGGGAGCAACTGCTCCGAGTGCAACCTGCTGTAACCAAGAATGTTGTTTCTATTTTTATAGAAGTTTTATACCGCTCCGGGGTGGAGAATATTTATTACCTAAATTATTTCACTGGAAAAAAAGGCCAGGGTTTTGTAGAATCCTGAATGTGATTGTTTTACACACATAATGATGTGCATGATTGAAACTACTGATTTTCAGTGGCCTGTTTGCAGCCCAGCAACTGCTAAATGGGGAAGACAAACGCTGTGAACCAGTGGAGGAGAGCACTGTGCTCTGGGGTCTCTACAGTCACTCTTACCGTCTTTGCACCCTACCCCACTGTACTATCTGAGACCTTTGTCCCGTTTTTCATTTAACCAGATGCTCCGGCCTCTTTACTAGTCATTCAGTTGCCCAAAATTAGATATTATTGCTTCTGCATCCTACAGTGTGTCTTCAATACTGTAACTTATGCATCAAGCTTGGCATTGTTGCAAATAGGTGCAACTCCTATTGACTTCAGGAGATTCACCAGTTTACACTGTGGCTTAGTTTGATCAGTGACTCCTCCCAGACAGGATCACCTTAAGACACCTTACTTGGGCTAGCTCCTGTGCCTTACTGGCATAACTATAAGTATTGCCAAAAAGAAAAAAAAAAAAAAACCAAACAACTATGCAGGTTAAATTTTAAAAGATGTGATCCTCAGATGGTTTGAATCAATGCAGTTCTGCTCTCTTCAGTAGAGCTGCATCAGTTTTCACCAGCTGAAGATGTTGCCCTTTTTGTGTATTTGTTTCAGATTTCCCTTTCTTGGTGTATCAATGTATATGTTGCCAAAGTTAATAAATGTATCAAGTTTGTGACTTGGGCAGATTTTTTTCTAATAACAGAACTGATCAGATAAAGTCAACATTTCTGTGTCTTGTTTGGTGGCTGCCGCTGACTCTGGAGATTTAGGCTCTTCTTGCCTTCCCATCTTAAGCCAGTTTTCTTCCTTGCTCATTGGCAGGAAAATCTGGGATTCTGGGGACTTGGGGCTTTTAAATTTTATTTTCTTTTAAATTCCTGTCATGCTCTCATTCAAGTGCAAATCAAATCAGTGTCAAATGCTTTATTTCATGAATAGTGGGGTAAGAGTTGGGTGAGTTCAAATAAACTGCAGAAGGATTGGCTTAAGTAGCCACATGGACAAAGTATTCTGTATGCTCATAAACCAAAGAATCTGAATTTTCTACAAAAGCTAGTAGGACTTCTGATGAAATGGAATTCCATATTACATGTGCCACCAGGAAGTACTTGCATATTTTTAGAAACAAGATGGAAATGGTCTACTTCATAGATTTCTTTTTTTTTTCTCAGAAAACATTTGATTTTACTAGATACTCCATAATAAGATGAAAGTGTTATGAACAACTGAAGTCTTAGTCTGATGCTATTTAGTATCAAGTACTGTAGCAAATAAAATCTTAGATTATTCAGTCTCCTAGATAATGAACAGTCCAAAATAGGATATCTTTTTGTTGTTTAGTTTTTCTTCCAGTAATACAAAGCTTGCATTATTAGAAAATGCCTTTGGTATATAGTGATTAAATTTTAATCCAAAGCAGAATGAGGATTAGAATTTTTCAAAAGTATCTGAGAACAATAATAGTGAACATCTCTTTATATTTTGATGGTGTGGCAGTTCACTAGCTGTGGGCACTGCTATCTGGAAATAGGCACCTCAGAAAATTTCTCACTGGCAAATACATCTATAAGGAAAAAGCTTTTCATCTGTATACTGAAGGTCACATAGCGTGATAGATTTTGCTTGCATGATAGAATTAACTGAAGTGTTTCTTCTTGTTAGTAGTTGTCAGTTAGGGAAGAACAGCCAAGCAGAATGAAATTGTTCCTATTTCATTTGGAAATATCTTAAAAGCAACTTAGATACAGCATACTGCAAATGAAGGGTGCAACTACAAACATGTGAAATGCTTTGAGAGCTTCTTGTTGCAAACATTTAAACATAAGGATGTTATATATCCCTGAGCATACCTACCACAAAATATAAAACACAGAAGGCAGAATTATCACAGCTGTGAGAATAAAACAAGGATAAGCTGGAATAACTTTCCCCAAGTCATTAAGTTCTTATTGAGCACCTCATGGCTCTGCTCTTGTAGGCCAGTCCTTCCCCAGGGCTTTAATGAAACTTAGTCTTTTTCCCTCAAAATTGCTGAGTGAAATATTTTTTAAAAATCTCTATCTAAAAAAATCCCAAACAAGTCACACAAAGAATTTCTGTGGTGCATGCTTAGATGTCACTTGATTTCATGCCTCTTGTTTCTCATGCCTCAATTTGTGATGAATTTGCATTTCTGGTTTAGGACTGAAACCTTACAGCTATCTGCAAACTATCTAGAATATTTCTGGAACTGTAGAAATAACTGCAAGAGTTGCGTTGTACTCTGTTTGCTGGAGTTGGTTTAAACTCCATACACAGTCCTTTCCCCAAATTGAAAAGTATGAAGAGCAAATTAATCTCAGCAGTTCTAGTAAGTGGAGTGTTGCAGGTTTAGCGGACAACATGCTGCTTGTCGCTTTAGAACGGGAATGCAACATGTGCTATTCTCAAACATGCTATAAATGCTATAAGATAACATGCAAGTCTCACCTTGCTCTAGTCTCTAACCAGCAGCTTCAAGATGTGCCCAAGAATAAGGCCACGAACAGGGATAAAGGGGAGTTGCGGGGGTGGGGTGAGGGGAGAGGAAGAAAAAAGAAAAAACATGCAGCTTCTGTCCCTTACCTCCCACATTCTTTCCAAAATGTTCCTTGTCTCTTGCAGCTCACAAGCTGAGAGGAGGAAACAAAGGTCTTTATATCACTTAATATAAGAATTATTTTATTTATAAACTCTTCAAGAACGCTTTAGGAAAAACATTTTTTTCTACTCATCAAACTGGCAACAGTGACTGTAGAGCTTCTCAGAGCCCAGAATCCCCTCCTTGTGAAGTCAGGGAGCCAGGGGCTGTTTATATAAAAGGTTGGGAACAGAAAATCCCTGTGAAGGTCTAAAGGTATGAAAAGTGCTCAGCTAGGACAAGTCTTAACTTGCAGTGAAGTCTTAAGGAATTATTCTCTAATGCGTGGAGTTTTTGTCTTGTATGATCTTTCCCCCACACCCCTGGCCCCATTCCAAATCACCCACCCCCAGTTTCCTGGGCTCCTAGGGAATGAGAAGGGACTGTAGCTGAAGGAAAGAACACAGATTTCCTGGGCTACCACTGCCTAAGAACTTCCCATGTTAGGATGCAAGAAAAGTCTCAGCCGTCAAACCACCTGTGAATCCCTTGTGTCCTCTGTCTTGTCTCTCATGGTCTCATTCTCTGTGGGCAGATTTTAGCCCTGGAGCTGTATTTTTTGGAGTTGGTCTCCTGGGGAGGGAGCTTGCTCTGTTCTTCTCTTAAACAGAGCTAGTGGAGACACTGGGCATGGGGCAAGGTGAGTGCAGGCTAATCAATGTGTCACTAGGCTGTGAAGTGCTCCACAGACTGGGTGTTGAGAGGGAAATCCAGGCCTCTGCTTCCATTTGGTTTCTGGCAGTTTGATGTTTACTTGGTGTCCTTCATGTACTTTGACTTTTACTTGTCCATCGTTGGCATGTGCTGCCCTTCCCTGTCAACTCCCTTCCCCAGGAGATCTCATTGTACAGTGCCCATTCTTGTTCTCTCTCTCCGTGTTTGGATGTACTGCTCTGTGTAACTCAGTGGGTCTCCCTCTTTCTGGTTTGTTTTTTTTCTAGATTCCTGCCGTTTGTTCATCGTTGTGCCTAAAGCATGTCGATGTGGCGTTCAAGTACATCGTCCAAATCCTTGTCTCTTCAGCTTCTCTGATGCTTGAACTCTCACCTTTGACCTTGTGTTGACCTTTGATGCTGATGTGTATTTTTTATTACGTTTGTTTCTTTCTTTTTTTTTTTTTTGTGCTGCCAAATTGGTTTTGCTAGAAAGACTGCTGAAGGGGAATATTTAAACTTGCATTTGAATATAAAAGAATTTCTATTTTTCTAGACCTTCGTAAGATAACCACTTGATTTTGTGAATCTGATTCTTTGTAATTGTCTTCAGAGCAGCCTTGCTAGCATACCTTGTGGAGTATTTGTATTTCTGTGAACATACAGCCAATCACTTTCTAGGCTTAGTTTTTTCTGTGTGCTTAGTTTTAAAAACACAGTTTCGAAGAAAAAGTCAATTATATGGTGTGACTTAATCTTTCAGGAGACTTCCTAGTCACATTTTGCTGATCTGGTTTCTGTGCTTGAGGAGACAGCATGTGTTTTTATGAGTTCAGACTTGTGACTTGAGTGGTATCAGCAGAAAACACTTGAACTACATTTTCTTCTGATTGTAGCTACGTTTTTGCCCTGGCATTTATTGATTTTTATTATTATTTTTATTATTATTATTATTATTATTTTTATTTTTTCCCCCCTGCTTCCCTGTGTGATTATCAGTCTGCAGTGAAAATTTGATCAAAGTTGATGTTGTATTTTGTTAAGCTCCAGCATGCTTGGTTTTTTTGTAACTACAATCTCCTCAGCAAAATGTGATGTTTTTGTTTTAATCTTTCAAACTAAGATAGTGCCCAAAAATGTTTTGCATGTTTCCTGCTGTTTTCTTCACACCCTCGTATATATCACCTTCACCTCTCTGTTTTCTATAGTTTGTGCAAAAACTGAGTAATTTAATGGGTTTCAAAGGTATCCTTTAAATTGATGTTTTTGGTATGACAAATATCTGATCAGAAGCCACCTGAGGGCATCTACCTGTGCACTTAGACTGTCTGCCTGACAGAGCACCTGGACCTCGTTCCATCTCCAGTGCTGTCAGAGGCTCCCAGGGGGCTTGGTTGCACTGTTCCTGGAGTGGCAGTTCTGGTGGAAGGGAATAGCTGAGGAGCAGGAAGGTGGGGGAACTTCACACTATTTCTGTTTCCAGAGTTATCTGAAGCCAGGGCTCCTTTGAAACACTCTTTATGAGCATTTTGTATAATTCAGGGCACATTTTCGTGAAGTCCAGCCCCAGTTTTAATACCATTAGTCAGACCTTGGTGGCAGGATCCTGGAAGGATCTAGGTTAGCTCTTGAAATAAAGTGTTTGAAATATCCCAGAGAAAGCATTTGTAAACCTGGTCCTACAACTGGTGGCTCTTTTCCCAAGTGACAAGCACAATACAACAGCCTCTGAAGCTGTTACCTGAACAGGGTACCATCCCCAGCTCTCTTCTCAAGGGCCTTCGCTGGGGAATCTCTACGGAGATTTTTTTAGTTTTTGTTTAGTTTTTAATTGGGTAATGAGCTAAGCAGTTTTTCTGGCTTGCAGGTTGAACTAGGACAGGTTACTGCTTTCTGGGTAGCAGGCCTCCCCCTACCCTACATACCATCTGCACTGGTAGAAACTGGGATGTAGCTTCTAGATGAAGGCACCTGAAGAGTGTGTGCTGTGATGAAGTTTCAGTCAGAAGGAGAAGCAAGCTAGCGTAGGTATCTTAACAGTAGAAAATAATGGGAATTGAAATCCCAGGAGAAGGGGTTTTGCTGAGAAAAAGAATCGTGTTTGGTTGGATAGAAATCTTACTTTTGCCCAGCATTTGGGATAAGGCAAAGATGCAAAAGGATTTTTTTTTTCCTATCCTACTCCCAAGTTGGCTGAGGATACTATGTTCTCAATAGATATTGGCTAGACTTGTGTAGACAGTCCTTAACCTGCATATAAGACAGAACATGTTTGGATATGGTCCATATACCTGGGAATGAAGCATGAGGCTGGATGAAAAAAGGAGAGAGGCTTGTTTATTTGGGAGGTAGGGTTGTGGGCTGGCTGCTGTTAGTCCCACAGTCTGAATGCACAGGGCTGTGTGTCAGTGGGGGGCACTGATACCCTGCAGTGGATTGAGTAACTGCTAATATATTTCTGTACACGCGCATTTGGTTCCATAAGGAACTTTGGGGAAACCTGTGGAAAAATATCTGAAGAAAACCAAAATGCCAAACGTTGGATGTTTCTTTCCTTTCTTCTTTCCTTTTCTTTCTTTGGTTGTTTTAATTGTTCTGTGGTGGTTTTAATGGATTTGAGACAGTGGAGCAGCAGCTGCCTTTCTGATTTTTGGCTGCTTTTTGTGAATAATTTAAAAAGAAAATTTACATTTTGGAGACAAACCTGTGGGCTTTTTTATTGGTACAAACATTGTATTTAACACTAGGGGTTTTGTACAGTTTTTTGCCTTTTCTACTAGAAAACAATGTAAAGTGATTCACAATGTGACGAGAAAACAAATTGCCACTATGACCAAATGTAGAGTCTGTTCTGCAGTAACGGGATTTAATCAACTCAAAGTCGTGGTTCAGTCGTAGAAATGCTTTTCTTTACCTTGTTTGAGCTGTTCCTTTTTTTTCTTGTTTTGATTTGCAAAACAAAATGTCTTTTTGTGTGAAATTGTGTTGTACTTTGTAGAGAATTACGGATTTTACTTTAATGGTTTAAAAAGCAGAGGAGCACATGTTGCTTATCTGATCGCAGAGTTTGTGTAGTGGATTTAAAAATGAAAAGATTTGTTACAAGTTTGGAACGAGCGAGTATGTGTTAAAGGAATTTTCTTCCTTTTGTGTGTGTGTTTTTGTTTGTTGTTTTTTTTTTTTTTTTTGTCCCAAAGGGCAACTTAAAGCTGTTTTAATTGCACAGACACACCGACAACAAGTCATTTTGTATATGCCAAGTGTGGTACCTTCCTTTGTTTATTTGCTATTAAACTGTTTGAGAAGAGTCCTTGTGTGTTGTATTTGTGTCTTAAACTTGAGGTTCTTTTGGGGTCCAAGTGTGGGAAGATGAGGAGAGAGATGAGAGAACTAAATTCCAGTTTCTTAGCATGAGCCACAAAAATTTTCATGGCTCAGTACCGCTTGTTCTGGGTGTATAATATAGCCCTGGATTTTTACCTCTATGTAGATGAACTACTTTGAGTAGAAATGAAGAAGGCTTTTTGGTGGTTTAGCCTCCATTTTGTTTCATTTGGTAGTCATGTCCCCTTTAGACATTAGATACAGAAAAGCTTGGATAATGCAAATATGTGATACACTGGGGAGTGAGGTGTAGGCATATCCAGCCTCACAGAACTGGTGCTGCATAGCCCCTTGCCTGTCTGTGCACTGTGCTTCATGGTGTTTCAGGGGCTAAATAACTTCGGCATAACACCAGACTTCAGCTATATAGGAACAGCACATGTGCGTGGTTGGTGTGTGGGATTAAATAGGCACCAGCTCGTACTGCTCCTATGAGCTCCATACCCGCCACTGCCTCCTTACCCCTTACAGGTTCAGCAAGCCTGGCCATGTTCCTATCTCCTGGTTGTGCTCCATGAAGGTATCTGCAGTCCCCAGTGATCCTGGTCCTGGAAATACTACACAGGGAAACCCCAAATGGGTTGGGATTACTTACTAGCTCAGGTTTTGTGATAAGTGAAAGTCACCTGCTTTGCTTTTAGGACAAAGATATGTTAATCACATGAAATAAAATGAGTTGTAAAAAAGTAAATATTTGGTGTAGGCAAAGTATAATTCATTCAGAAACTTGCCATGAGTTTGACATTAATATTGCCTCTCTTGGAAGGAAAGTACCACAATGGCTGTGACTTTGCCACGTTTCTGAAAGCTCCTAAAATGCAGTGATGTTACTCCTTCCTTCTGCTGTCTTGCATCTCAGAGACTGCAAGCATTTTCAGGGCAGCTATGTTTCTCCTCCGTGTCCTTTTCCTCTGTTATCTGGCATACTCTTGTTTCACCCCATTACTTCCTACATGATTGTAAATCTGAGAGCACTTGCAAGCATCAGGATTGAGTGCTGCATTCCTTTCCCCGCAGCGCACCAATTGTGAAGCGAGGCGCTGAGCCACCAACTGTTGCAGAGTATGCTGGGATCCCTGCAGTTAATTTGCAGCTGTTGAGAAGGGAGGCTGGAGAGATTTCAGTTCAGTAGGTCTGAGGTGAAGGATGGAGAGAAACAAATGAATCAGAGAAAGGGTTTGTTTAGGTGGGATGGAAGATTCCTACTTGTGCAGAAAGTTGGCTAGTCTCATCTTAAGCAGTCAGAGCTCTGTCAGTTGTATGTTATGGAACTGGTACTAGATCCCTCTGGGTAGGTGGCTTTTTTATTTTTTTTTGAAGCTTTTTTCTTTAATTTAAAAGGCCACCACCAATCAGTAGACAATTAAACTACAAATAAGAGCCAGTGTATTAATCTCTGAAAATAATCAGCATTTCACGAGTTGTTATATTTATCAACATCAACAGGAAATACACAAACCTGTAAATGCAAGTCCTGATGTTGAATGTTTTAGGAGAAATTTTTTTCCTCTCACATCTGCCTCCACCTTTCACTACTTGTTTTGACTCCAGTCTCCAATCTTCCTGACTTTACCAGCCATGTTCTGCTGTCTTCAAATGGCCAGGAGTCACCGGGGATACATTATGAAGAGCAGCAGGGAGGAAGACAAGCAGCTCAATGTGGTCACTCGGAAGAAGTGACTGCATGATTAGCTACACTGCGTGACAGGTGAGACTCCCTAATTTGGTGTTTCTATGCACCTTCCAGGCTTACTTATTTGCAGTTACCGAGAAGAAACTGTGGATCATTTACCATAGAAGCCATACCTGAATCTTGTACAAACTAGAGCTATCTTGAGCCACAGAGTGGTGATCATTCACCACTCAAAGCAGCACAGGTAGTCAATGTCTTGGTGATTCTACCCATTTACCCCTCCTTATTTAGGCAGCTGCATCGGGCTCAGAGTGGTATGTTCCATATCAGAGTATATTTCCATGTTTTGAAAACGGCCAGTTTGAGCCTGATGGATCTAACCCTCATTTTACTAGGGTAAGTTTTTATCTCAGTAGGTGAGTTAAGTTGATTCTTAAAAGACTAAGCACAATTTCATAGGAGAACTCAAGAGCACGGAAGTACATACAGTGTGATCAACAAAATGCAGGACAGATCATTTCCCTCCTGTTAGATGGGCTTTGTCAGAACGCAAGGCATCCTCTTCTCACTTTGCCTATTCTTTGTGGGATATGAGAGTGAATATTGAGGGGAGCAGTGCTTTGGTGAAGTGGTCCAAAAGCATCAGGATAAGTTTGAGTTACAGCCAGGTTACTTGTGGAAGGCTAATTTTGCAAAGTAGTCTGCTCCAGCAAAGAATGATATGATTTTTGTTTCCCCCTTTCTTGAGTCCTGGCTTGATTCTTTCATGTAGCAGACTCCAATGGTTGCTGTCCCTGGCCTCTTCTCCAAGTCCAGAAATCTGATGGCCTCACCATTATCAGTGCTTTCCATGGGGAGCGGTCTTCTGCATCTTATGTCCATCCCACCACCCATCTCCAGAGAGACATATAAGAATTAATGTAGGGAGGATAAACTTTCTTAATTCTGAATCAGAATTAAAATCTATAAAGTACCTAGATAATAATTTTAACGGTGTTGCTGAAGTGATTTTTGCACATTAACCAGCTGTGCCTCAGCGTTAATTTTTCTTCAGCCTTCTGTAGATTTTTCCAGTTTCTAATTCCAGAATTTGAGAGTACTCGGAGTCTATGCTGAAACATCATTAGCACCTGCTTTAAAAAAAATGCTGAATTAAATATTTTAAATATAATAGAGTATATAAGCTCCCAAAAGAGAACCAGTCTGATTGTAGCAAGACTTTTCTACCATTTAAAATGCTTTTCCTTTTTAAAATATTTTTCTGAGGAAATTCTGGATAAAAGTATGGATGGAATCTCTTAAGATCATGACTGCTATGATATAAAGCCTCTGGGTAGATCGTGGTTCCTTATTCTTTTGTGTCCTGCTTTCCTTAGGGATGTTACCTCAGGAAGGCTCCCTTGGGTTTGTGTTTCCTTAGGCAGCCATGCCACAGGCCTGGATGGTCCAACTGGTGGCCCGTGAGATGATTCTGTTGGTATTTACCTTTGCTTGGGGAAGAACTGCCACCAAATTCACACAGAAGCAGGGAGGCAGCTGGAGACATGCCTCCTTCTGCACGTGGGTCTGTTGTTAAAACTCTGAATTGCAATTTCTTTGGCCTGTAAAATGATCCCAAAACAGGTGTCTGGGACTTGTGTATCTGAAAAATGTTAGACTTCCCTGAGGCATTCCCCACCCCCTCCTCCCCCCGCAAGTTTGGTATCTCTTCTTATGAAGGACAGAGTAAATCTAGAGATAACCGAGACTGAGCCCATTAAAAATGCAGCACATCAATGGGGGTATGAAACTTGACTCCTAGATGTGTGTAGGAGCGTTAAAGCTATATTCTAATTGGGCTGACAATTCTTTTATGCAGTCTGAAGGAGCAGAAATCTGTTGCTTTGGGTCATTATTGTCATTCATCGTAAAAGATGAGCAGGTTCTGGATGCAGGACTTCAGCAGTGCCTTTGACAATTTATGTTGCAAACTCTTGGAGGACTGTCATGGGTATCTGATGGCCATGAGCAACAGTCAGTCATGAACAAAGTTTTTCAGGATGGTTAGCTTCTTATTGACCCTGAAATTAAGAAGTCAGTGCCTTATTTGCAGCAAATCTGTGACAGAGCTGACCATTGTCCACAGAAACAGTCCATATTGTCAGCTGAGGCCCTCAAAAGGGAGGCTGAATTTGTGCCTGGCAAGTATCGGGCATATTGTCGCAAGTATAATGCTGCACGTGTGTACGTGCTGGAGCCTTCTAGTTCATACCTTACTTTTTAAGGCATGTATTGTTCCTAAAGCTACTACCCCTAGCTGAGGCTGCTACCTCCCAGGCTAGCCCACCACCACCACTGCTTGTAAAAGGTGATGGCTAGAGAGAGGGGAAAGAGACGACCGAGCCATCCCTGTGACTGCAGCTGATTGTCTCTCCCGAGGTATTAATAAGCTGCATACCGGCGGGCAGGGGTGGGCAGTTGGCTCGCCGTGACCTTGGGAGCCGGGGAGCCTGACTAGCATTCCTGGGAGCCACGTGAGCCGAGGACTGGCAGGCGCAGCTGTAGCCAATGCGGAGGAGACCAGCATGGGCTGCTCAGATTGAGTTTCACTCCTGTCGCCCGAGATTTTTCTCTTTCTCTCCCTGTTGTGCTTTTCCTTTTTGTTTATGGGGTTGGATGGGCGAATGCACTGATGGAGTCCTAGCGAGCAAGACGTTTGCCTAGGGGATTTGGGATTCTACCTTCAGTGCTGAGCAACCACTTCTTGCCATTGCCTACCACAGCTCCAGCCCCCTGACATGGCTGGGCTTTTATGGCTCCAAGCCTTCTGAGCACACAACCTGCCCTCCTCTATTAGGGCATTTTATGTTGTGTTCTCTTCTGTGCAATTCCTTTTTGCTGTCCTTAGAGGTTAGTGTATGAGGCTTTTTAATGCATGGGAGATGGGTCAGGACCAGACAAAGCAACAAATAGAGAAAGGACTCCATCTTTACCAGTCTAATCAGACCGAAAAGGCCCTGCGAGTCTGGATGAGGGTTTTGGAGAAGTCTGCGGATCCTGCTGGCAGGTTTCGGGTTTTGGGTTGCCTCATCACTGCTCACGCAGAGATGGGCAGATACAAAGATATGCTGAAGGTAAGGCGAACTGGAGATGCATGCATGCCATTGTGTCGCACCCACTACAGAGAGTGGCTGGAGATTAGAATGTGAAATCGGGGGTTTTGTTTTGTATATAGTAGAACATACCAGCTATTGAGCGCGTATTGCGGGCTGCCATAATCACTGCGTTGACCAATAGCTCCAGCCCACAAAATACACAGAATGCTACTTTTCACTGGGTCTGGTCCCTGAGGATTCCCAGGTTATTGAGGTTCTCCAGTTAATCATGGGGACCTTTCTTGATTTATTCCCCACATACAGGCACACCATGTTATCAGGCCTCGGGAAAAGGTATGAAAACAGGGCCTTTGCTCCACTTAAAGCTGTTTACAGTGTGTATGTCAGTGTGAAAAGAGATTTCCAAGTGGATTCTGTAGAATAAGCAGCAGTCTTGTGGAGACCTCTGTTATCTTGTTCAACTGCTGTTTGATATCTAATGTAGATCTTACATTGGTTCTTATTACAATTATTTGTTTGCAAGGGGGCTGATTAAGAGGGGAAAGAGGATGCTTTTTTGGCAGCAGGATTGAGAGACGTTCCGGGAGGGGTCTGACAGTTATGGTCAGAGAGGGGCTCCCAGTTGTCAGGACAGCATAGAAGGAAGGATACTGGGCTTGATGAAAGAGTAGTAAAAAGAAGCTGAAGTTACATTGTAAGAGCATGAGGATAAAAATGTTTGATTAAATGAACAAAAAGAGGCTGATGTATAGATCTGAGAAGTAACAGGATGCATACAGAGAGCAGCAGGCAGTGTTTGGGAGGGTGACTCAGGAATCTGGAAGACAAGGCAAGAGGATGTTGTAATAGTCCTAAGAAACTATCCCAGCGTGAAATAGGGTCTTGCTGAAGGGCCTTGATATTCTTGTCCTGATGTTTTTGGTTGCCTCTTACTAGACTGATAAACATTCGGCACTTAGCACAAAATGGGAAGGGGGTGCCCACATCTCATTGAAAAGTTTTTGGTAGCTCTGTTTAGAAGGGGGTGGGGGATATCTTACTAGTAAACCCATGCACATGTCAAAGCCCTATCTTAAAATCAAATACTTAGGATGAACAAGAAAAGAGTGGTGTTAATACACTTGGAAAACATTTGAAGAAAAACAATTCTGATAAGTGATGTGGAATTGGGTGGTGGCAGAAACAACAGACTGATTAGGGAAGAGAGAAGGAAAAAAGGTAAGATGTGGCTACCTGAAAGAAATATTTGAAGGCTTCACAGAAAACAAGAAACAGGCAAAGGAGTGAGCTCAGTATACCTGAACGGTAATTCATTACCTGAGAAGGGAGCAGAAAGTGAGATCAGAGTATGTGAATTCTAATTCTTCCCAGTATTAGGAAGGAAAAATGGCTTCAGTCAAACTGAAGATTTTACACCACGAGTGATCAAAGATAGAGGAAGGAGAACTTTAGCAATAAACTGTTGAGAGAGGAAATAACAGGAGAAGAGGTGTCAGAATTAAAGGCATGAAATTAACTGTGATTTAAGAAGGGTTATGATGCTCAATCTCTTTTGGAGAGGAAAATTACTTCACACCAAGGAAAGAGGCTGTGGCAATCAGGAAATAATGAAGAACTTGTACAAAGGTAAGGGAATGTGGGGAAGCATGAGCTAATGCACGTTACTGGGTCCACATAGCAGCTTTCCTAAAGGGCTAAGGAATCTGAGAACATATATACCCAAACATATGCAATTTATGGTTGGGTTTTGTGTTTTTTTTTTTAATTTTGTGAAGAATGTAAAATGTTCTGGTAGCTTAAATTATTATGTGTTGCTACTATACAAAAAGGAAGTAATTGGTGCCCTTGGGAATTGTTATCCATAAACCTAACTGATAATCTCTAATGAAAACACATACTGAGAAAATTGCTAGATATTTACCTTTGCTACTGGTATTAATTCAAGCCAGCAGTGTGCTTGGTTCATCACAAAACACAAAACAGTCGCTGCTCAGAAGAGTTTGCAGTCTAAAAGAAAAAGACTTCAGATCATTTAAGAGAACTGTATGCAATGAATCCTGAAGGTTACAGAATAAAAACTGTCAGGACTGCAATTTGTTAGTAAAACATTGATGAAAGAAGGAGCTTGCTTACTTTCTTTTATTATTAGAGTACTTTAATATCTTAAGAATTCCAGAGAAAGTGGAATAAATTAAATTCAGTGAAAGAAAACTGAGCTGCATTGTGTCAGATGTTTCCTGTTTCACCTACTTCTCTTTAGGGCCATTTAACAGCTTTTTTTTTTCCCCCACTAACTGCCAGCCTAGTTCATTTTCCTTGCCCCAAAGACTGTGTGGAGAGGTTTCTTCAGACTGCTCATAGGCCTTTTAAACCACCAGATAAACTGCTCAATGTATAGGATGGTTCTCAATCTGGGCTGCTGGACCGCTCGGAGATGAGCCAGTTGTCCAGTACAGAGTGCTACTCTGTGGGTGTTTGAGCTGTATTTAAATAAATTACACACTTTTATAAACACTGTCTTTTCTACTTAAAGTTTGCAGTGGTACAGATTGACACAGCACGGGAGCTGGAAGACCCGGATTTCCTTACAGAGAGCTACCTAAACCTGGCTCGCAGCAATGAGAAACTCTGTGAATTCCAGAAAACAATCTCTTACTGTAAGACATGCCTGAACATGCAGGGTACCACAGTGAGCCTGCAGCTGAATGGCCAGGTGAGCCTCAGCATGGGCAATGCCTTCTTGGGCCTCAGCATTTTCCAGAAGGCTTTGGAGTGCTTTGAGAAAGCTTTACGCTATGCACACAACAACGATGACAAGATGCTGGAGTGTCGAGTCTGCTGCAGCCTCGGGAACTTCTACGCCCAGATAAAGGTGCGGTAACCTAAGGGATGGAAGGGTGGTTGTCTTATGGCTTCAGGAAAGAATTGGAAATGGTGTGAATTTCAGCTTATTTCTTTGCTATAGGAAGTGAAATACTGAGAGAGTGTTGTAAGCTAAAATCTCTGCTTTGTAAAATCATCACTGAGTACTCTCCTTCACAATAGGGTTTGGAGGATTAGTGTAATGTTTATATAGCACAGCAGAAGCAGCTGTGAATATTCCTGTGTATTGAAAAGATCAAATGTAGCTTCAAAGGAGATCACATCAGAGGAGGTACTGTCTGCACACAGGGCTGGCAGCCAGAACTCATGGATTCTCTATTTCTGCCACTATCGCAGGCAAATAGCTATTTATATGAGCAAAAACAGGGAGGAACTGAGGATGGGGTGATTTGCCAGTTCTAACTTCTATTACAAACAGCAACAAATAGGTTTTCCTCACAAAATCTTGGGTTTTGTCACTAATGGAAGACTTACCAACTGAAGTGTTGAAAACTATCAGTAAACTTCCCTCATAATACCAAAAATAAAAAGAACATTGTGCTGGATACTTTTAAGGTATGAAATAAGAAGGGAGAAAAGAAATTTTAAAAGTTGTGGTTTCCTTTGTGCATCTTGGAGAATTAAAAAGTAAGAGGACTTTTTCATTTTTCATTTCTGCAGTCTCATGTAACTTACTTGAGAATGAGGTTAGATATTTAGATAATAGTTTTATGTACTTATTGTAAAATTAGATTTCTTTCTAAAACACTTTTAATGCAGAAAAATGCTTACTTATTGTGGATTTGGTGAGGCCATGATTCTTTGTTCCTGTTTCCTGCAATGATGGATAACCAGCCTCTTGAAGATCCTGACTCACCATATGGAGAACATGAGGGCTCCATGTAGATGTTGAAAGCAGAGATGATCTAAGAGCAGAGAAAGTTTTCAGCCCTTGGTTATAGAGGATGGTAAATGGTTCCTGCAGAGTAAAGTTGATGGCATACTATATAAAATTCATTTGCTATGTCATTGCCCCAGTGTCCTGAACCCAGAGAGTAATATGAATTCAGTATATGGCAATTCCACCTTCCACCATTTGATACCCAGTGAAAACATCTAGTGAAATACAGCACGTGGAAGAGGAGCAGCAGGAGTTGAAAGGTGTACAGAAATCTGCTAGCTTTTGCAGTGTTAGTAAATAAAAAATGGTTGCTTTTTTTTTTTTCTTTGATTTATTTTTGCTGTAACTGCTCTCTGTCTGTTTCTCTGCCTTACAGGACTACGAGAAAGCCTTGTTCTTCCCTTGTAAAGCAGCTGAGCTGGTGAATGATTATGGAAAGGGCTGGAGCTTGAAGTACCGTGCAATGAGCCAGTATCACATGGCAGTGGCCTATCGGAAGCTGGGGCGCTTGGCAGATGCTATGGACTGCTGTGAGGTATAGGGTGCAGGCAGACGCAGGGCTGTAGGCAAGGGGATCTTGCCTACAGGACTGGGAGGAAAAAAGATACCATGGCATTCACGCTTTATTCCAGATGTTCCTGCTGCCTCCTGGTCTTAGAGCTGTGGTTTCAGTAGCCCAGGGGGCCTCAAAATTTGGGGTCTATGAATGGCCCTGGGTTGGGAACATGTGAACAAGATTTTACGTGACTTAAAAAGATTATGCCATTTCTTTGGAGCTGACCTTTCAGTGGCTGGAGTGTGCAGTCCCAGCGCTGCTGTTTTGAAGCAGGAACAAGCTCTTTTACTGACCAAAGACAATTTCTTTCAGGAGTCCATGAAGATTGCCCTGCAGCATGGTGACCGGCCTCTGCAAGCGCTGTGTCTGCTGTGCTTTGCAGATATCCATCGCAGTCGCAAAGACTTGCAGGTACAGCACTCTCCTGCCAGGAAGGACAGAGGGGATAGCAAGAGGGTGTGAAAAGCCGGCCATAGCAAAACATGTGTTTTTCTCCCTGCTTCTGCAGACAGCCTTTCCTCGGTATGATTCCTCCATGAGCATCATGACAGAGATTGGAAACCGCCTGGGCCTGATCCAGGTGCTGCTAGGAGTGACTAAGTGCTGGATGATCCAGAAGGAGCTGGACAAGGTCAGTTACGAACTTGTTTCTACAGAAGTTTGTTAGACAAGATTAGAGCATACAGTCTTTTTCTGAACCATATGCCCGTCAAAGTGCAATAGAGACCTGTACCCGTTGGTTCTACCAACAGGGTCTGTTGCTTGTACAGTTACATTTCTCCGAATAGTCCCTCTCAGCCAGGAATTTGTTACTAACAGTATGAACATCTATTCTGAGTCAGACTGCTGACTTGTGGAATTGTCTCATTAGTCAGTCCTGATTACTTTTAAGCACTACACTGAGAAACCAGCACTGAGGAAAGGAAGCCTACTCCCGCCATTGTAGGCAATCAGCTTATGCTTATGCTCTGAAATAGATTCCACTGCCTACTTTTTAGCTATATGACTAAGCTCATTGTTGTGATAGTGATGATGCTTAGACAGCTCTACAGCTCCACCATGTGCTTTGCAGGCAAACGTGGCATCCAATTCCTAGAGAAACTCTGAAGGTACATAAACTGTGATGTGAAACTGAGAAATGAGAGCAGGAAATCATTTGGGAATAGATAACCGGTCAGTGTAGTACAAGGGGCAACGTTCCTTATTTTGAAAATGCTTAGGCAATGTATGTGTGTTAAAATCCGGATTGTGCTAGATGCAGCAGATTGCATTGCAGGAACACTACTGGGCTGCAGAATGAGATGCTCAACGGTTAGCCTTGAACTAGTGCTGAACAACCTGGAGTGCCTGCACAGTGCCACATCAGGATGCTGGTTTGGGTGTAGATATGATGAAGATTCACTCTTACCACTCTCATGAGAGACAAAAAAATTTAGCTCAAATGAAGCATCCCAGCTATTAGGAAATCAGGTATGTGTCTGTCAGAAAAGACAAGATCAAGGTGCTGTCAGCATCCACATTGCCTACAGCAGGGAATCAGTTGGGTAAGATACACCTTGCAATCTCAGTAAGTAAACACTATGTTTGCAATGGAAGAAGAAACCGTGTAGTTAGAAACTTTGCTCAGTGTAATCCCTTCCCAGCCTCGTATCTCACATTCAGAAGAATGGGACAGGACACAGCAGGTAGGCCTCTACATAACAGAATATTCAGAGCACTCATCAAACCCCTACATCCACTGATCCCACCTCCAGCCATCACCACCCTCTGATATCACAAACAGCTCTCACTTGAGAGCCTGGTGAGGGCTCTGCACAGAGTCCTAATCTCACCAAAACCCACAAAAGAAGAGAATGAATAGATGAATCTTGTATTCTGTTCCAGGCATTGGAGGGAATGTCTGCCCTGGTGGGTCAGGCACCTTATGCCCATTGCCCCAGATGTGACCTCCTCAAATGTCACAGCCCTGAATACTCACCCAAGCCTGTTCTTCAGCTTGCCAGTCCCAGTTTCCATTTCTCAGGCTGCTCATCCCAATATCAGTTACCTAATAAATCAGTTTGCTAACTTTTTACTTGCTGATTCCCTATTGTCCTAGCTTCCTCCATCTTCCCGGTCTCCTCAGCCAGTTAGTCTATTTCCTTTTATTTGCATGTAGGCAATGGTATTGCAGATCCTCCCAGGCTGCTGTCCCAGCCTGCTTGCCCAAACTCTTGTGCAGTCTCATATTCCTGTCCACGACAAACTGTCCCCTGGATTTCTCAGCGTCTCTTCCCCCACCCCACATGCCTCACTTTGATTCTTAGTCCCAGTCATTAATTTCAGGGGTTTCCAGTACACAGTCACTCTTAGTAGGCACAGCTCTCAGTTATGTTCTATCTGCTAGCCTTCAGTTCCTGCTTCCCTCTTCTACAAGTTCCTTATCCCAGGCTGTGGCTGCCACCACAGATCTAATGCCGCCATCTCTGCATTCGAAGTGCATTCTTTCATCTCATCTGGTCCTCTTCTCCCAGAATAGCAGTAATGCCAAATTATAGGGTAGAAATTTTATAATGTTCTTCCTGAAAACTACTGCATCACAAGGGAGACCTCTTCTTCCCCTTGGACAAATCCGAAGCACGTCTCAATAGTTCTGGAAAACAGAGACTGATGATCAGAACAGTGAGGAACACTGGGGCATCTAGGGTAAAGTAGGGACTCATTTGGTATAACAGCTGCTATGCTAAATACTTTCCTTCAGATTGAAAAAGACAGATAGCAGTACACTCACTCCTACATCACACCATGAGTAAGTAGGACAAAGTGGATATATGAATAGCAGAGAAAAAATGGAAGAGCGTGGTGTGTTGGTGGTGCTGATCCCTTTCCTCCCCTTTTATACAAGTGAAATTAGAGTTGCCCAACAATTATAGAGCCTGTAGGGTAGGATGGGGGAAAGGCTTGCTTTGCTTGTGCTTCATCACAACCCCAATGAGCATGTGTGACTGAGTTTAAATAAGTCTGTATTCTCTCTGCTTGGAAACACCAGCCTCTGCCAACACCATGCCCCTACTTTGCGCTGTGTGGCTGGAACAGAAATGTAGCTCTTGGATTACTTGTGGTCTTTCAGAAACCAAGCTTTTCTTCTGGATGAACTTTTGGGAGAGGACGGAAATCTGCCAGACAGCTATCTTGCATCTCCAGAGTTGCAGTGATGCTTGTTTATCTAAATTCTGCTCTGTACCTCTTCACCTCTTTCTTTTAATAATTCCCATAGGCCATTCATACAAGTCTGGTTTTGATATATCAGACTGAGAACTCATGACACATGCTCTCCGTTCACAGGCTCTGGAAAGCATTGAAAAGGCACAGGAGCTGGCAGAGGGACTAGGGAACAAGGTAGGATCCTACAGCTTCTCTTCAGCACTCTCTGTAGTCTTCTATAAGGCAACTTAAGAAGCCAAGCATTGAAGTATCCAGACTTGTTATTGCTTGTTAACATGTCTGTATTAACCAGCTGATGCTTGGGGTCTTGCTTTGCTGTGAAATGTTTAGTTGTGGGCAATTGCACATATGATCCATCAGTGTGCAAGTCTGAAAAGGGAGGGAGGGAGTCGCAGCAGGATAAACAAAGGGGAATGGGAAGCAGTAAAAATGGGGTATGAAACAAGCAGAGAGCTAGAGGATTAGGGGTCTTGAAAAATATTATTGCCCTGAGCAGCAGCTGAACTCTGTGCTGGCTGGAGGTAAAGGGAAGTGAAATAATACAGTATATGTGATGGCTAGCTCAGGAAAACCGTCCTGATGAAAAAGCTGCGGAGTCCCTCAAACGTGGTGTCCCCTTTTGTGATACAAAGAAGTAGGGGTAGTTGCAGGAAGTGCTGAGAGACTAAATGTCCTTATGACTGATGCTGTCCGTCGGGCAGCTTTCTGTGCCGCTATTTCTCTAGCTGGCTGATGGGGCTGTAGTGGTTTCCACTCCTCCTGTTACTGCTCTGTCTTCACCTTCTTGTTCACTTTTCTTACGTTTTTGCCCTTCACGTGCAGCTTGGCCTGCTGAAGCTCCACTGCCTTTGTGAAAGGATCTATCGCACGAAGGGGCAGCAGCAAGAACTGCGTGACCATGTAGTGAAGTTCCATGAATGCGTGGAGGAGATGGAGCTGTACTGTGGCATGTGTGGAGAGTCCATTGGGGAGAAGAACAACCAGCTCCAGGCGTTGCCTTGCTCCCACTTCTTCCACTTAAAGTAATGAGCTGGAAGTACTAAAGATCCTTGTCGTGACATTAGTCATAGGAAAGAGCTGTTCGTGCCCAGAGCAGGACAGTCCTATGCATGCTGTTCCCCAGGTCTTTGTCCTGCTTACCTGTGCCCCGCAGAATCCCATTGCAGCGTTGTGAATCCCATGGCCTTGGAGGGTGATTTAGCCATAATATCCATCCCACTCCCACTTCTGTCCTCTAACTGATTGTTCACCCGTGTCCTCACCTTGTAGGTGCTTAGCCCAGTTCACAGGTTCTCATTTAATTCCTCTTGGGCAATCAGTTCTTCACTCCCAGGGGCAGTTTGGATTTTTTTTTCCCCCGAATCCCCCCACTTTCTCTCTTGTCTAGAGGTACACTCAGGTGAAGAAGGTGTTCAGTCTGTTATTTTGCTACTGCCATGAAAGAAGTTAGCCGTACCCCCGCTTTATTTTTAGAAGAAACGCGAGTGTAACGAAACACTTAGTTCTGAAAATTGAGAATTTAAAATCGCAGCCTCGCCATGACACCAAAATCGGGATCAAAGTACTCGGCAGCCAGAGGTGCCCCGCGAGCTCTGCAGATTTGTCTCCGGCAGTACAGGAACCTACTCTGGTAGAGGAACGCGCTGAAGTGCCTCTGCGGAACGGGTGGAAAAAAAGAGATGAAATCTTTGCCCGTGACGGGAGGGACGTTTTTCCCGGTGTTATTGTGTGGTTAACCGCCCACAGCACAGCACCGGGAGCGGCCCTGGGGGCGCCTCAGGCCGCAGGGGCCCCCCCCGCAACCCACCTCCTCCCTTTGCAGGTGCCTCCAGACCAACGGGACCCGGGGCTGCCCCAACTGCCGCCGCTTGTCGGTGAAGCCCGGCTACGTCTGACCCGCCCGTGGGGCTCGGCCTGCGCCGTCGGGACTGCTGGGGGAACCTCGAGAAGGGGGGGGCCCTTCAGGCGGTGCCGCGGGGCTCGGGTGGGCGGCCGGGGGCGGCCTCGGTCCGGCCCCGCTTCCTCGCTCCCTCTGTACGGGGACTGGCTGTAATAAAGGGCATCGCCGGGAGAGTTTCCCCGACTGCCGCCGCGACCGGGCTCCCCCTCGCTGGGGCGAGGGGGGGGGTAGGGGGGGGGAATCGGGTGGGTGGTTGGGCGGGCAGCAGCGCCCAGTCGCCGCTCCGCCCCTGCCCCGCACTAAGATGGCGGCCGGGCCATCACTCAGCAGATTTGGCCGGTGGCACGTGACCGGCGCGGCGCTTTCTTCCCCTCGCTACCAACGCCGGCAGATTCGGCAGATCCGTCGGGGGGGAGCGGAGGGGCCGCAGCGGGGACAACGAGGAAGAAAAGAGGGGTCGCGGAGCTCCCCCCCGCCCCGAGCAGCCTCGTCCCGTTGCCTCCCGCCTATGTTCCTGGGGCGAGGAGGGTGGAATCTGCCGCCCGGAATCCGCCGCCTTGTGCGCTGACCGGCTGGTTGGCTGGGGGCAAGATGGCGTCGGTGTGGGATGAGTCCGAGGTGAGGGGGCCCGGGGGTGCGGTGGCGGGAGACGGCGTGAGGCGGGGGGTGTCGGACCGAGGGTGACGCTGCCGTTGTGCCCCCGCAGGACGGCGTCGGCGAGGAGGTGCTGAAGATGTCCACGGAGGAGATCGTGCAGCGCACGCGTCTCCTCGACAGCGAGATCAAGGTAGCGGCCAAGGGCCGGGGAGCGGAGCCGGGGCCGGGGCCGGGCCTTGGGAGCCCTGGGCTGGTGGTGCTCGGGGCGGGGTGGGCTTAGTCCAGCCGTGGGGGTAGAGACGAGGGCAGTGAAAAATAAGATGCGGTTAACTAGGTGGGGAGCAGTAGGTTGAGGAGTAGAGTTAAGCCTCGAAGGTAGGGAAAGAAGTGCTGAAAGAGCGAGGACCCGAGGAAGCTGAGGGGACGGTTGTTCTGCAGAGCCTTGGATGCTTTAGGTAAAGGTACATAAGTCCTCCCAGCTCTCGTAGGCACAGGGGAGGGAGAAGCCCGTTCCGTGGCCTGGGTCAGGTAGGATCATGGAGTAACTCAGGTCGGAAGGGGCTTGAGAAGATCTCTAGTCCAGTCTCCTGCTCAAAGCAGGGTCGGCCGTAACCCCAGCTGCTCAGGGCTTTATCCGGTTGGATTCTGAAGGCCTCTAAAGACAGAGATTGCACCACTTCTCTGGGCGTTCTGTGCCACTGCTTGGCTGTCCTCGTGAGGATAAAGATTCCCTTTACACACAGGCTCAACCTTTTCTGTTTCAGTCTTTGTTGTCTCATCCGCCCACCGTGCGCTGCTGTGAAGCATCTGGTTCTGTCGACTTGATACCTTCCCCAGTAGTTCTCCGGCTGAACAAGCCCATGTCCCTCAGCTACTTCTCACAGGGCCTGTGCTCCAGCCCCCTGGCCATCTTGGCGGCCCTGTGCTGAACTCAGTCCAGTTTATCAATGTCTTTGCTGTATGGGGGAGCCCAAAATGGGGCAGACTGCTCCAGATAGGGTCTAACTAGTGTTGAATAAAGGGGGCTGATCACTTTTCTCCATCTACTGGCTACACTCCTGTTAGTACAGCCCTTGCTGTCGGGGCACGTTGCTGGCTGCTGCTGACTTTACTGTCCATGGAGACCCCCAGGTCCCTTTCCGCAGAGCTGGTCCCCAACCAGCCAGTCACCAGCCTGTGTCACTGCAAGGTGCTCTTCCTTCCCAGGTGCGGGGCTTTGTGTTTCTCCTTGAATTGTGTGCTGGAACACAATTCTTTAAACCCAGCAAAATATAACTTTAAAACAGGTGAGTGTATATGGCTGCATATAGATATGCGCATGTGTGTGTATATCTAGTTACCTATGTATCTCTATATATTAAAAAATAAAAAGCAAAACACAGTTACCTTACTAGGTCACATCCTTATCTAGGTCATATTCCAACCCTGTAAGCTGATGCATTGATTAAGCTAATGTTATCCAGTGACACTGCGAAGAAATTACTTAGCTATATTGATTAGTTGGAGACCAAAATGGACTGCGTAGCCTTGATTCCTAACCTGTTTTGGCTAACATTCTGTTTTTTCCTCCTTTTGTATTACGTTTCCCTTTATACCTACTGTTTCCCCAGACTTAAGTTTTTATAACTGGTTTGCTTTTGGAATAATATATGAATTTTATCTTGCCTCAGTCTTCTGATATTATTCCCATGTCTTTCTTCTGCGTACTGATTCCAGATCATGAAGAGCGAAGTACTGAGAGTGACCCATGAGCTTCAGGCCATGAAAGACAAGATCAAAGAGAACAGCGAGAAGATCAAAGTGAACAAAACCCTGCCATATCTTGTCTCCAACGTTATCGAGGTGAGAGCGGCGCGCTCTTCCGCAGCAATGTGAGAAGTGTGCGCAATGTATATCGGGAGGGAGAAGGGCAGGGGGATGCATTGGTAATTTGAGATGTGGCATATTCTCAAACTACTGGTGCTTCTGCAGCCAGGACTTCCAGGTTTTTCTATTGGTTTTATTTGTGACCTGGAAGCACAAGTCACTTGCCCGCTTCTTGTCTGGGTCGTTCCTTGGGTGTTGGCTACTGTTCATCTGCACATAACATAGCCATCGGAGCGTGCACGCAGCCTCGCTTAGTCTAGACTTGGGCATGTGAGATTTGGTATGTGCTTTCTGAAACTTGTGACACAGCACATGAAAAGCAGTGACTCTGTTATTACATCACATTCTTTCTGTAATTCAGTAGTTTTGCTGATAGGCCAAAAAAATGCTGATAGTTTCCTGTTTTTAAAAAGAGGGGATTGGTTTGTACTAGTGTTTTAAAACTTAACGAACTTAAGGTTTAATGTGAGCTGCTGTAATGGGAGGAGAAATCGGTGCCCCCATTAGCGACTGCTTTGTTCTGAACTTTATAGTGTCTTCCTATGCGCTGTCATGTACTGCTTCATGAGGAAAGGAAGAAACTAATTTTTAGAGGAGGGATTTAACGCTTTCAGGATTCTACTGCTGATGGATGATGGGAAGTTTTATTTCGCCTACTGCATGTAATTTAGAAACGTTAATCCTGAGGTCATCCTGCTAGCCTGGTTACATTGTCATGAAATCTCTGTCTCTGGTTTTCAGCTGCTGGATGTTGACCCCAATGACCAGGAGGAGGATGGAGCAAACATTGATCTGGATTCCCAGAGAAAGGGCAAGTGTGCTGTGATCAAGACCTCTACGCGCCAGGTAAGACCCACATACCCAGCTAGGGGTGAGGAGTGCTGAAAAGGACCTTCTCCTAGTACAGCTGGTTTTGCTTACTTTGATTTCTTTCCTACAGACATATTTCCTGCCTGTTATTGGGTTGGTTGATGCAGAGAAGTTGAAGCCTGGAGACCTAGTGGTGAGTGGTGCTGTTGTGACTGTTGGATGTGATGTTGGTCAGAAAATTGCGTACATCTTGCCCTTTATAAAGGAGAAAAATCTGTCCAGATTTCCCCAAGACCATTTCTGTACTAAAATTTTAAGAAAAAGATATTATGGGTTCAGTCATGTTTGTAGTATAGAAAAGTAGTTTAGGGGGGTGTGTTCTTTATACATAAATTAGGTGCTGAAAATTTAGATATCACCCAGTAAGCTTTCTAAACCCAATCTGTTGTATCGTAAGTAAGTTGGACCGCTCTTTTTCAAAATGTGCTATGTTAGCTATGGCGTTGTCCACTGTGCCAAGCTGTGGTGATTTGGTGAGTGCAAATATCAAAGCTGGTTATTCCTGCATCCCTGAGGTCTAGTGAATCATCTTTGATTGTGTGTTTATTAATTGCTATCTGAAGGGCCTGTTAAAAGCAAAGGACTTGTGTTTACAGGGGGTGAACAAAGACTCTTACTTGATCCTGGAGACTCTACCTACTGAATATGATTCACGGGTGAAAGCCATGGAGGTGGATGAGAGACCCACAGAGCAGTACAGTGACATCGGGGGGCTGGATAAACAAATCCAAGAGGTGATACTTTATGTTTAGTTTCTGGTGTGACTGAGGACAATGGTGTTTGAACTTCAGCTCAAAGCAGGCAGCCTGGATCTGTGGAGGAGAAGGGGTTTATGTATTAATCTTTTTCTTTTGCTGTAGCTTGTGGAGGCCATTGTGCTGCCAATGAATCATAAGGAGAAATTTGAAAACTTGGGTATACAGCCGCCCAAAGGAGTCCTTATGTACGGGCCTCCAGGAACAGGGAAGACGCTTTTAGCTCGAGCATGTGCGGCCCAGACCAAGGTAAAAGGAACCTTTGAAAGCATGTGCTGCTGTAGAACAGTGCCTGAAAAAGAACACCTCTGAGGGGGAGAGGGGTCATACATACAAACTTGTGTTACAAAGGCTCAGATTTTCTTGTCTGCTTGCTTGGTTAGTTGTTTTAGTTATGGGCTTCTTGTAGTACCCAGAACTGACCCTATTGAGAAACGAGGCATAGAATTCTCTTTCCTTTCCCAGGCTACGTTCCTGAAGCTTGCGGGTCCACAGCTTGTGCAGATGTTCATTGGTGATGGAGCTAAGCTGGTACGTGATGCTTTTGCTCTAGCCAAGGAAAAAGCCCCTTCCATCATCTTTATTGACGAACTGGATGCTATTGGCACTAAAAGGTGAGGCGTGGGCCATGTTGTAAAGCTCTTGGGAGCTGCCTAGCAGCCTCCTTTGCCTGTGCATGTGAGGGAAGCCTAGCTTAAAGCGTGGCCTATTCAGGAACAGAGCGTAAAGCCAACCACAGATAGATAGCAGTTGCCACAATCTTTGGGCTCATGAGCAAAGTTCATGAGACTTGGGATCTATCTGACAGTCTCCTGCTGTATAAAACTGTTTTCTGATAACTGCATCAGAACTGTTCACCCTCCTTTACTACTTGGGCCTTTAGCCCCATTCAGCTGTAAGGACATAATCAGACTTAGCTGCTGCTGACGGTTACTCTAGTCATGGTCCTCATCAAGGTAGGTCTTCCTGTAATTTCAAGGAGGTTGGAAGACCTTGGCCAAGGAGTGTGAGCTGCAGTCATTCTGTCTTTTTATGTGATTAAAAACATAGGGGCAGGGTGGTCAGGTTCACGCTGACAGTTTTACCCTTGTTTCCTCCTCAGGTTTGACAGTGAGAAGGCTGGTGATCGGGAAGTGCAGAGGACCATGCTGGAGCTGCTTAATCAACTTGATGGTTTCCAGCCCAACACACAAGTCAAGGTTGGGATCTAGCAGAGAGTGCTACTGAGGTCCAGGGTGCTCTAGCAGGGGATGGAAAACAATGCCCAGGGAAGAAGCTTGGTGGAGCCTTGGGGAGGAGAGGCCTGTCCTCCAGGTGCCTCAGACTGACGACCCTACTTCTACTTAGGTGATTGCTGCAACCAACCGGGTTGATATCTTGGACCCAGCTTTGCTCCGCTCTGGACGATTAGATCGCAAGATTGAGTTCCCGATGCCTAATGAAGAGGCCAGAGCCAGAATTATGCAGATCCATTCACGCAAAATGAATGTCAGGTATGGCAGACGCATGGCCTTCTGGGGCTATGTTTGTCACTCATGATGGTACCTCAGGGCTGTGGAGTGGTAGGTGCTGGTGCTCTTTTGTTGAGAGCTCCTTGTTGGGTTTTAAGGAAGCTCCATACCTTGCTTTTTCTATTTGGTACATGTTCTCAGACTTTTTTTCCCCTCTCCCCTGCTGCTCATGTCAGCCCTGATGTGAACTATGAAGAACTGGCTCGCTGCACAGATGATTTCAATGGAGCCCAGTGCAAGGCTGTGTGTGTTGAAGCGGTAAGTATTCCTCTACAGCAGCCAGCGCTGATCAGTGGGAACTGTGAAAGCTAGCATGGTGTAATTACTTTGAACTGCTGTGATGCTCACATGCCCTCTCTAAATACTGTCTCCTTGGGCAGGGGATGATTGCCCTTCGCCGTGGAGCTACAGAGCTCACCCACGAGGACTACATGGAAGGAATCCTGGAGGTTCAAGCAAAGAAAAAAGCCAATCTGCAGTACTATGCCTGATCTCTGCCCAGTCAAGGTTGTGGCCTTGGCAGAGGGCAGGACTAGACTGGACTGTACCACTTACTTTCTGTCTGGAAAAAATAAAGCATTTTTTCCCTCTAAAAACAAATCCTTGATGTGTTGGGGCTGTTGCCCTTACTCAGTGGTTCTACATCTGCAAAAGGGAAGGTGAGAACCTCCTGTCCACGGCGCCCAGCATGCTGCCTTTGGAGCCTCCTCCTGCTAGAACTGGATTAAATCCTGCTCTGCTACTTCTATATGAGGACCAACAGGTTATACCGCAGTAAGTGTACTTTGAAATTGATGAACTGCAGCTCAGACAGCATCCCCTGTTTTTACCTGTGCAGCCAGTGGACAGACCGTACAGCTTTATTAGAGTCTTTGAAACTTCAGAACTAACACTCATTTTGCAAGGGAGAAGCGAACACGATTTACACATGGACTATGTTTTAACTTTGTCATTTAAACTTAATTCTGGAAGCTTTAACACCATTGGTGAATGCATGTATGAGCTCTCTGGTGAATCAGTCCGGTAATTAATCAGAAAGAATTCAAGGTTTCATCCACTGAGCAAGTCTTTCAGTACTTTTAATGCCAGTTGAGAATTACAACTTCCATTTAAAAATTACACTTTTCATAAATACACTGACTTTAGCATTAAGTATCTTACATGCCACTGTATTGTATTTTAAATACAATGTAAACATCTCCAAATGCTGGCCATCTCATCTTTACCTGTGCAGTTTTTGGACGCTTGGGAGAGGGGCAAGGATGTGAGGGAATAAAGAATAGATGAATGAAAGAAAAATGCACCCCAAAGTACTTTGGCTGATGTTCCTGAGTTAGCCCTAGTACTTGCACTGGTTCCAAGGTCCTTGCCTCTCTTTTTTGGAGAGGGAGCTTGTTCCAGCGGAGCATGCATGTTCTTGACATGCTGTGCTCAGGGGCATTTGACATTAGAAAGGGTTGAGTGGTGAAGTGAGCAGAAGCCACGCGTTCCTGAGGAAAATACATTGCGGTTCCTTTGGACATTACTATTAGAGGGGGCTGTACATCTTCTGCTATTTTAGCAGTACTGGTATTTGAGCTTGGGGAGAATTGCTCATCTCCTTTCACAGAACAGGAGTTGCACCCACAAGTTAGTTAGGGGGTGAAAGTTGATCCCAGCAGCTCAAACTATGACATACTTTCAGAAATATACCCTGGCCTCTAGTGGAATAGTTACAAGCTGCACGTTGCATACATCTCCCCACTAAAACAAGGGTATGTTACTTAGCCAAATGAGTAACCTTACCTGTGTAAGAAGCTGAGGAAAACTTTCCCCTCCTTTCCTAAAGCCAGTAAGAGGGGTTTTTAGAGTCTTGCTGCTCAGTTACAGCTGGCTCCTTTTGGAAACAGCTTTAGTAGTAAGTAAATAGCTGATGCCACAGCATGGAATAGCACAGATTTCTGATTTAAATGAATTAATACTAAGCATGGGCTAATTCTTTGGCCTAAATCTCAGCTTAAATCAAGGTTCTTTTGGGAAATGATGGCCTGAGCCAACACTAGACACGCCTGTTGCAAAAGTGTTCAAGCCAACTTCACGTAGCTCCTTGCCCTAATTTGGGTCTGAATTACACAGACCTGCAGCAATAGAGTTGGTGCGTAAACATCCCTTACAACTGGACAATAACAGGACCATGGAGGTACAGTTCAAAAAACAGCACAAAAAAAGACACAGCCTTGGACTTAATCCCTTGTAAACAGAAGAAAACCAAATCAAAAGAACTGTCCCCCTTAAACCATCAACGAGCAAATCGCCAATAATTCAAACCTGGAGTTACTTGCAATGTCTGTGTCTGTGACTGGAGGCTGTAGCAGCATCCCATGGCCTGGTATTTCCACAGCTATGGCACTGCTCTCCACACGCTGACATGCCACCTCTTCCTGGTGTTAACCCGCAGCTCTGCCCAGGCTGCGCTTTCCAGAGTCTCTCCTCATCCCTCCGAGGTCACACAGCCCCATTTTCTTGTCTGGGTTTTTGTACGGATGCCCGAGAAGTGTTGAGTGATGGGGCCAATGTGCAGAGGAACCCAGCCAGCAGGGTGAGGCCCAGGCCTCCCCAGGCACAGAACATGGACCAGCCATAGCCATGACTGATGTCCTCTGGCAGCCCATAGACGTAGCGAGGATAGCGAGATAGCTCAAAATTGATCCCAGCTACGCATGTGCAGAGTGAGATGATACAGCAGGTACCTGCAGGAGAAAAGCAAGAGCGTTCTACACTGCCCTCAGGTTAATTACGCTCTGTTTTTTCCCTACATATTTTCAAAGTCATGAACTTTCAAAATCAAGAATAACCTTTTTTTTTTTGTCCTACCAGTCACTCTTCTTACAAGGGGGAGGGACAGGGGCTGGGGAAGGCAATATATGTAGGACTATGGGATACCTCACTTCACAAATGACCAATATTGCCTTAGCTCCCCCTGTTGCTATTTTGAACTCAGTCATGTAGTTCATCATGCTTCAATTCCCCCGAGAAGTTCCAATGGCTAATAGCATCACATTCCAAACAGTACTTGGGCAGTTTCTCCTATGGAAAGTAAATAGCTGAAGCCCAGGGCTGCAAAAAGTGCAGCACTGCTTAGTTTCTACTAAGCGTGTCCAGACTCCGGACAGCTGTAGCCTAGGCCTATAGAAGGTGCCCAGGTTTTTGTTATCCACTAAACATTCACTAAGCACCTATACAGAGAAGCAAAAAAGCCAGAAACTTACAACACAAGGCACTCCAGTATCTCTAATATACACTAGTACTCAAGGTTGAGATGATCATTTTATTCTCTCCAGCTCTGGATCTGTGTCTACTAATGACGACTCTTGCTGCTGACGGCATGCCTATCATGGTTAAGTGCAGAAGCACTCAAAGGGGACCCAGTCTACCTGTTGCACTTATAATACTTTACTCTCTCACTGCTGTGTGATAAAGAAACGAAAATGTTCCCAAAGGAAACTGCAGTTAAGCAGTATGTAAGAGGACAGCACAAGCCTACCTTCCAGCCTTTCTAGCAGCATGCCATGCCAGCAGGGTGGTTTTCTGTGCAGCTCCCCAAAAACACTGCTTGAGAAGGCTCGCTTATGGCTAGGGAAGATTTCCTCCCCTCCCCCCAAAAAAGTGGCACAAAACACACCTATTTGTTTAACTGCTCTAGACGCTGTTATATCACCACATTCCTTGCTTGCAGCCATTATAGATGCTGATACTGGGCCTCTAGGGTAGCAGATCTGGCTTTGAAGTAGAGCCTCATTTTTCATACTTGAAAGTTGCCTATTTACCGCTTGCAATTTAAGAGTCATCATCCTTGGAGCATCTCAGCTCACCCTTTTGGTGCATTTGTCACTACTATGCCCCTTTCAAATAAAGACAAAACACTGCCCATTTTTGAGCTGAACAGTCAAAGTTCAGAAAAAAACTTTGGCCATGCAGAAAGTCTGCTCCCAGCCAGGAGGAACAGATGTAACAAATACCCCTGGCAAGCACTGAGCTCATGTCCTTACCTCTGGGCCAATGTTCTCCAGGCTTGTCTGGGTTTGGACTTCATTGTTACCTAAAGATGTGAGCATCTTTCAGCAGCAGAAAGGTGCTCTACGTTGATTGTTTGTTTGTTTGTTAAGATTCCCTAGAGAAAACTGAGCTGCGCTGTCTGACAGGAGCCACAGGCTCCACACACTTGGCGCAGGCAAGAGGACTGTGCTCACTGTGCACGTGTTCCCTGTGGCTACACACCAGCTCTCCAGAGCAGAAGGCTCGTGTATGTACAGCGAGGTCTACTCAGAAACATGCAAATACCCACGCAAGCAAGTCCTGCCCAGTGCTGGAGGTGGTAATTCTGTGCTATGCTGATGATTTGCTGCACTAAAGAGCTGCTTTGTGTGTTTCCTGTGGGCTGACTTTACTTTTAAGAGCACCTCCCCAGCCAGCAATACTGACTGTGGTGACTTCAGGAGTAGAAGCGAAAGGCTCTCACCTCCCATTAGGAAGAGCAGCCCAGCCACGTACTGCATGAGCTCCTGCTGTTTGCAGCAGCCCAGCACACCAATGATCCACCCAAACAGGATGATGGAGACTGCCATGCCAATGAAGCCAGCTGTCATCCTCCGCAGATCTGAGGAAAGAGAAAGGAGAAAAGCAAGAAAGAAGACATGAAGATGGTGGCACCCAGACAGGACAGCCAGGGGAGAGTCCAGACAGATTTAGATTTGCTGGTTCTAAAGTTTATACTTCACCCATGGCCTCCACCTTCTGTAGCTTCTTTGAAGTAGATAGTTTGCCCATTACACTGAAACTAAAGGAATCCAGCTAACTTAACTCCCTTCTGCTGGGCACTGTACAACTAGAAAGCATTTCTGGCCTGATCAAGAGGAATACTGGCCAAATACTCCCCAACATGGGACAGAAGGGACACGTTATGAATTCAGCAATGATTTGTAAGCATTAATACTGCAATGGCTTTTTTTTTTTTTGGTGGTGGTGCGTTTCTTTGGGATGGAGTTTGTTGGGTGTCTGCTGAAAATAGAAATAAAAGAAATAAATGAAAGGGGTCGCTGAAGAGAAGTAAAGGACTAGCACATGGAAGGCAAGATAGTGTGAACTGAAAAGAGGAACAGTGGGAGGACAGAAGCAGACAGCAGATCAATACAGTATGACGGGAACAACTCCAGTAACAAGCTCTAAAAAACGCTTCGGCACCAGTGATATGAACAGCACTTTGTCATCCATAATACAAGTGCTGTTCTTGTCTCCTACTAGTTCAGTCTCTAGCTGGATTTCCTCAGCACTGAGGCTCACATGACAGGGGCTAGGCAGAATTATGTGAGGCAATAGAACCAGAAAACAATCAGAGAGAAGCAGGAGCAGAAAAAAACCTGATAAAATCATTCTCAGTGGCAGGCTACAGGTCAGTCATCTGTGTGGGAAGGACTTGGGCATCAGGCAGCTTGTGGGCTAGGAGCTGGTAACAGGAAGTTGCAAAGACAAACTGAGATGTTCCCTAAAAGGGCTAGTTGCCCCAGAGCTGCACCAGGTCACTGGTGTGCACACAGAAAAATGCAACAAGAGCTATACAGACTATACAGTGCTGCAGCACCTTTGCTGTAAGCCAGCTAGGAATTGCCTGCCCCCAGATCCAGAATATGATTTCACCTTGCGACATACAACACACATGCCTGTATTCCTGAATTCACCAATTAAGCCCCTCCAAATCTCACATCCCCTTTCAATTGTACTGTCAGCTGCTTGCCCTTCCTCACTAACAAGACGGCTAGCTTATTCAGAGCCCTCACTTGGCATTGCATTAAGGCATTAAGTAATCCAAACAGTCTTGTACGCTGCTTTAGGTTACTTACGGAGTGCATGCCACTCATCCTGCCGGATGGTGTTTGTGATGTTGATGGGTAAGTTGCGAGGCAGAGAGCTGGAGGTGTAGTGGTACTTCACAGCAGTGCAGCGCTGAATAACTCCTGTAAAAGAGACATCAGTGTGAAACAGCATGAAACTCCTATGCCTTGCATTTGCTGCTGAGTTGGCTGGCCCAGCATTGCTCACGCAGGGGAAGCCTTAGTTCAGTAACAGAGCAAACGTAAGCAAAAAAGCACTGTTTACTGCAAAGGCTTTGGGGAGCAGGAGGGGAGGGAGCCTTGCTACAGAAAAACACCAGCAAAGAGGGAGCAAGATGCTGACCCAGGCAGGCTTCAGGAAGGAGCAGCTGAAGACAAATAGTAATGACAGTCACCAAAAACAGCTCCAGAAGCTTCCTAGAGGAACTGGTACAATCTCTTTGGGATGGCTGAGGAGACAAGAACATGGCCAAGTACCATCAGGCCTGCTTTGTCTCTAAGAAGACAAGAGTTGAATCACTTTGAAAATTTTGAATGAATGCTGGGAAGTAAACTGCATGGGAGAAAAGTTTGAATTCACTCCAGTAGTCATTAGCTCTTTGCTTTACTTTCAATGAGCAATTGGACCCAAGTAGGCTTGTTTCTGTTACAGCTTGAAGTGTACCCCAGATGCAAATGTGAACCTACACGCATGCTCCTCTTGAAAGGGATTTTTAGTTTAGGAAACAACTGGTAAGAAAGAAGATTCTGAGAGTGGAGGGAGAGGAAGGGGCCTTGCCCCCCCTGTTATAAATAAAGCCAGGGCCAGGGCAGTGGGGTGGGGAGAATCAATCTGGATGGTGGGGTGGAAGGGAACAGCCAGAAAGGTAAAAGAGCTACATAGTACAAAAAGTTACCCCTTAAACAAGGGCTACAGGGTCATTACAGCTATTTAAATGCTGGGGCAGAAGAACCATTCAGAAACAATCAGTTGGCCAGTGAGCTAATTAAGCTGGTGAACAATCACTAGCAGGGAGCTGCAGACTCAGTGATGAGCTTTGCAAAAGACACTCAAAAAAACAGAAGAAATGGGCTTTGTGCTGCTCCTGCAGCAACGGGAGGCATGATTTTGTTCTCTAACAACGTTCACTGGGACTGTACTGACCTGGTTTCTGCAAGGACCTGCAAAGAGGAAGCCCCCGCTTCACAAGATTAGGAGTTGCACACAAGAGGCCCAGCCAATTCCAGCCATCAGGCCAGGGAGGGAAAGGTGATCTGAATTTTCCCACATTAAAAAAACAGTGACATTTGTTACTGAGTGGAACAAGCAGACATGTAAAGAATGTGCCCCAAAAGGGGAAAACCCAAAGCTAGACTTCCAAAAGCCCCTGAGCAGCAAAGCATTTCAAGCTCGCCCCATCCTTGGCTGCGCTTCCCACCACCCCCTTGCCCTGCTGTGGTTCCTGGCCGCCTCCCCCAACACCACAGGGCGCTGGCACCGATACACCCATACACAGAGTTGCTGCCCTTCACCTCCAGCTGCTTGCCCTCGCCGTGCGGAGCAGTGCACGTTCTTTGCAGCTGTTTCAGAACAAGTCTCTCGTGCTGCCTGAGCAAATGGATCAGCAAGACAACCCAGTAATGGAGGATGCCAGTTCATTTGCAAAAGCTCTGTAAACATCTGAACTAAGAACTTTGGCCATATACAGCACATCACAGTATCTAATTCAATTTCACCTATAACTGTTGACTGAATTCAATTTCAATATTGACATGATTTACATGTGTTGTTGAAAAATACATCTATGGTACAAACTAATGACATCAGATTTTAGACTTCAATGCACTGGATTCATTAAAAGTAAGATCTATGCACTTTTACATATTCCGATTATAAAAGTACTATATATGAAGCAGTATTTTATATGAGAGCAAGGATTACTACTTTTATAGCTCATTAAAGAAAAATCAAAGACTAGAGATGTACATTCCTTACGATCAAAGCTATGGACTCCTCAGCTAAAATGTCACTGAGAAAATCTTTGTATTATTACAAGAGTTTACAAGTAGACTAAAAGTAAAAGCTCTCCACCTGGTTTAGCAGTTTTCAGGTTATTTAGAAGTTTTCAAATATCAATTGAAAACTGATTATTTAGAAGTTCTTTTCTAAAAAAACTGGTTTATTAGAAGTTTTCAAATATCGATTCATTCTGCCTCTGGTTTAAAAACTTTACTCCTAATCCTTTCTTCCCCAGAATTCAAAGTGCTAATTTTATGTAGGTAGCACATAAAATTGTATTAAAACGGCAAGTTTGCAAAACAAAGCGCTCCAGAGATAGAGAATTTTAGGGCTTATGCTCAGTGCTGACCTCTGATCCATGGGCTTGGTGACAGCCTTCGATTACACCATCACAAGCTGTTTTTCCAATCAGATTCCCATTTCTCTGAGAGCACAGGCTGGACCTGCTCTGGTGTGAGCCACTACAGGCAAAACAAGGGAGCCCTCTCTCTGTAGGTCTACTAGAAAAGCTCAAACAGGTAGGCAAGAGAATCAGAGGATCAGGGAAGCACTGAGGGTGATCTCTACCCACTTTCTCCCAGAAAATCGTAACATGCACCCAGGCAATCCTCAGTAGCCAGATTTTGCATCTGCAATCACTAGTTCATGCTTCCCGTTTTCCGAGTGAATCTCTAAGTCTAATTTTCAGTGATGCTATGCACTCAAATATAGCCAGGTACTCCATGGGGCTGCATTTAGAGAGATATAACACGTTGCTCTCCAAGTACTCAAGAAAACAGGAGAAAAAAAAAATTAGGTTTGTAGTCTCAAAGTTATTGTGAAGTCAAAGGCATTTCAAAGGTATTCCAGTAAGTCCATTGTCCTAAGCCCTTATGTACCTTAAATCACAGTCTATAAAATAGGCACACCATCCTGCCCTCCATTTCAGGAACCTGCTAGCAAAGTGATTTTGCTTTTGTTTAAAAACACACTCAGATAAGCACCATCAGAAAGCCTGCCAACATTAAAAACTTTGCCTTCAGGCAAGGGCTTGAATAGAATGGACTCATGTGGTGAACAACACACCAAAACAAGTGAGCAAGCATTGTCTTTTTTGGCACACAAGTTGAGAATACAGGACAGAAGGGGGCAGGTACTCATGTCATTAGCTTACCATAAAGCACACATACAAGAAAAAGGTTACGCAGACAGCCTGATCCTTGCATTTCTTAGGGGCATCAAAAGAACACTATGAAAGTTGCATGTGCAATTTTCTTGATTAAAAAATAAACATAAGAAGCAATGAACTGCATCTGGCAGTGTCACATTGACACTTTCATGGCCAAGCTACATGCCTGTGCCTGCCCTCCCACCGCCAACATTGTTTCTCACACTTTGTCATCAGTGTGGTTTTTTTTTTTCCCCTCAGGATTGCAACTGCAGACAGGTTCCCCTCCCGTACCCTCTCACAACCCTTGGGACACTACATGTGAGTGTCCCTGGACAAGTCTTTTCTCCTGACTGAACATGAAGGCAGGAAAAGATCAGAGGACGCTGGCTAGAAAGAATTTCTGGACCTCCAGATACCAAGGCAGAGCACAGGCCCCTTGTCCCTGGGCTGCCAGACACCTGGAAACCCAGACCCAGGCCTGCTGTGACACATTCAATTTGTAATCCTGGGCTCAGCACACCCCAACTTTTTCTCAGTTTAGTTTTCATCTCTCTCCGACTTTGAAACATTCAGGTTTTCTTCTCTACTACACTGCCTATGTGCCAGCGTTATGAGGAGGAAATGCAGGGCTTCTCATTTTCAGTTCTGCTACCTGGCCCAGTCCTATCTTAGAGCAGTTTGGCGCTCACACACCTGGGAGACACCCTCTCCTTCTCACCACGAGCATGGCCAGGGAGCAGCCATGGGCAGTTAACAGTGAGCTACCACATGAGGTCTGGCCCTCCCCTCCCTCATGCCCCAGGACCAAGTGGCCACTGAAACTCCCTTGTCTATTCCCACCACTTCTGCCCGGGATTGTGGAGAGCATCACAGCTATGGGATCACTCTGTCCACATTGTCACCCAAAGGCCACTAGATCTGGTCAATCAACCTTCCTTGAAAACACCATGATAACTCTTACAGATCATATTGTCTGACAGATCACACTTACCAACAGCCATGACCAAACTGAGTTTGTTAAATATGCTACTATAATAGATGCTCTACAGACCTCACAATCATTCCTGTAACTCTTCCAATTTATCATCAGTTGGAAAGGATGGGAAGTACAGACACCAGGACTGAGCCGTTTTCTCTCAAGGGCCTCATTACTGCCATAAACTGTTGTGTTCCTCTGCTTAAGCATCCAGTGGTTCTTCTCACTTCCTCAGCCACATCATGGTACCCAGAAGTCATTTCTGCCCAGTATGTGTGAGACGTACCAGTCCCACCCCAGAGTCTTTTCAGAGCAAGCTTGAAAAGCAATAAAATCCCCAGTTTATGAACAGCAATAAAACTTTTCTAATTCCTTCAATTTACTGGTGTTAAAATGCATGTTGTTCAAATGAACCCAGCAAGTTATCCAAAGCAGCCTACAAGAATGGATCTTTCCTAATTAATCATTTTCTACTGTCACCACTTTGTAAACAACATTTTTTTCATATTAACGGAGAAGACCACTAAACAGCATATAATAAATCCCTGCAGGACCTCACTACTTAAGAAGACTCCATGCAAAAGGTTTTTGTTGCAGCATCAGTTACCCAGTGTATAATCCACACAGCACATGCTCTACAAGATGATGTATAGTGCTCAAGTTCTTACACTCAGAGAGTCCCTCCCTACACACACAGATCTTCTTTGTTTCCCCACCAAGCGTTTCAGTTCTTTGGCTGCTATCTTTTACTGGTGGCTAATCTCCATCTTCCCCATTTGCTTTGTACATTATTTCTTCTTTTGCCTTCTTAATTGTATTTTTTAAATGAAACTATCTATTTTTTTCACAGTTCCAAAACAGTGATTTTGCATTTTAAGAAAAATCCCACACATCATTCCACTCTTACATTTAAATATTTCCCACCTCTCCGTTTTGCACTACATTTTTGAGTCCTGCTTTTTCCTTTTAAATATATAAAGTGAATATATTTTACATTTTTTTAAAACTGTATATTTTAGGTATATAAATGTATGCATGTATATGCATCATCAGCTAAAATGCTCGAGTATGAAAGTTTCCACAGAACTGCTTTGTATTAATAGTAGTAGATAAATACAGGACTAGAAATCCATGGAACTATCTAAATGGATAAGGGTACTTATGGCCTTAGTCATTTTTTCAGAATTCAAGAGAGACCCAGAAAGGAAAGAAACCTTATTCCAGAGCTACTAGAAAATGGAGAGTATAAACCCAAACCAAAATCACCACAGGACTGTCATAAAAAAAAAATAAAATTAAAAATTTACTCCTCTGTCACTAAAAGCCTATTTAAAAATCTCTAGTTTAAGGAATATTAGGAATATAAGAAGGCATCACACATCACCAAAGAGCTAGCTGAAAACTTACTGCAAATTGAGGAGAAGGTAGGACTTTCAGAGGTGCACAGTAGTGATCTTCAGCTCACACTAGGGAAAAAACGCCTGTTTTTTTCTTTTTGGAAACCCCAGATCTAGTATCATGCTTGAGATAACAGCTCAGCCACAGCCACACCTGACCACTGGCCGGAAAAGGCTGCTTAATCACAGTTGTCAGAGAAAAGATAGACACAGCAGGAACACAGAAAGGCTGCTAGTAAAGCAGGTCAGGGGAAGGGATAAGAAGAGAGTCATACCTATTTAAAGACCTGACTCTACAAGAACTATTATTAATAATTTCCCTCTGTAAGATAACACATAAATCTTTACAGTAGCAACTGCAGACCTAATAGGCAAAGAATATGAGGGAAGCAAGGCTTGTAGGGAAAGGCAAGGTCTTTTATTAGAACAGCTGAAGAAAAAAAGGAAGTGGAAGGAAAACCTTTTGGATTTAGAGTCCCTCCAGTTCTACACACCAGACCCTGAGGAAGATCATCACCACCCTGTAATGCCCTTGTGCATGCAGAAGGCAGACTCCAGCCTCTCTGTATGACCATGGTATTGTTGGGAAAATACCTCAGAAACAGAAGTATTGAGAACCAAACTACTATCCTTCCCATCCCTTCCCCCAGCTTTTGCTAATCTCAATAGGAGCTGAAAGCATTTGGCTTGATGTGAAGCAAAAAAAACAGATAAATATTTTACATGACAGGCACAATTAATAGAAATAAATTAATGAGCTGCCTTTTAGTGAAATGAGATCAACATGGAAATAAAAATGAAAATGCATAAAATGGATCCTAGGAGATTAAATAGAGAAAGAAGCTAATCACACAGCATAGAGTTTCTAAAAGTAAGAGTCACTGCTGTGCATTGGAAAGGAAGGACAAAGACGGGCTGAGCTTCACAGTGCCAGTCTATCTGTCCTCTGCTGTGCAGGACTGGCGTCACAGTTGGAAGTCACGCTGAAGAACTGCTCCCACTTTCTTAAGATAGCATTTCCATTTTGTGCCTCAGTGGAAGCTCTGCTCCCAACTCCTACTCTCCCTGTGCTAATAGGTACCTGCTGGAACAATAAGTCCTGTTACTTATCATTAACCATACACAGCATTTCTTATCCTAAGCTTGTTTTATATGTAATTTATTTTGACTTAACTACATTATTTGTACCATCCAGTCCAGGAATTTTATTCACACTTTGTGAACTGCTCGGCTTTGTACCGTGCTCCACAACAGCAGAAAATCCACAGCTTTCTCTCTCCTGTCACCCCTGGAGCCCTGAGTGATATCTGCCACCGTGAAGGTGGCAATCCCCTGCAGCAACGAGAACTCCCCCATGCTAGAACAGGAACAACAGGTCCCTTTCCCCTTGCCGCAAACATCACGGAGCTACCGGCAATACGGTACATTTCTCAGCGCTCAAGAACAAGAAGGTGTCAGGGTTATGAGAATGCCCACCCAGACCTTGCTCGAGTGTCAGCGTCAGGCCCCGCGCTGGGCCACAGAAGGGGCTCTCCGAGGACGCGGTCCCACCCAGCACTGCAGCATTTTAAGCAGACAGGGCGGCGTACAACCCCCTCCCCGGGATGGGGTCAGGGCCACGCTCGCCGCCTCCCGCACGCCAGGGACACCTGAAGCCAAGGGGACCGTGCGGGGCTGCATCCGCGCCTTCCCGCCGGCCCCCCCCCCCCGCAGCGGCGCCAGCCGCGGCCCCGCCCGCAGACCC
>NW_010973132.1:4007308-4030848 GCF_000737465.1 Haliaeetus leucocephalus | reverse complement strand
GCAACGGAACGGCCCCGGGCGGGAATGAGCGGGGCCTCCCCCCCCCGCCCGCGTCCGCGGCCTCCTCTTGCCCCGTAGTCGCCCCTCCAACGACGCCGGGGCTGGCGGCGTCCCCGAGGGCAGAAGGGCAGAGATCGGGCCCGCTAACCAGCGAGAGGCCCCGGGGCTCGAGCAGTCCTTCAAATGTGGGTGAAAGACAAAAACACCGCGAGCAGCAGCACGCGTTGGCGTTGCGATGACGGTTTCTCCTCAACCCTTCGTTATCAGTTAATGGAAAATAAGACCTGAAGAGCTGACAAAAAGGTCAATCTATTTTATGCAATGAGAAGCAGGCTAAATCCAAGCCATTCGTTAAATGCAACATTTCCAAGGGCACAAAATCCCTTCTGATCCTGCTTGTTCTATGGGACTTGTTCCTCCAGCTGCAGCACTATCAGTCCCCAAAGCCAGTTGTTAGGGCGTCGTCTTTTAATTCCAGCCTCCAAATAAAATGATCTAGTAATACGGCAAGTCTAAATTACAAATTTAACGTCCAGTTTTAAAATCCTTAGTTTTGTTTGTTAAAAGTACTTTAAATTGTTTCCCAGGAGCAAATTGTTCAACTGCAGGAGATTCAGAACCCATGTCGCTTCTTGCTCTCTTGGCCACACCGAGCACAACCTGAATGCCCTCCCCAGCGCTTCTCCCACAACAGAGTACTACTACTCACCCCAGAGCACTATGCGTGGTGGAAATGTGCAGCAACCACAGACAAAGCTTGTTTTAACCACATTTCAGCATGATCCTCTTCAGCAGTTTGCACTGGACAGATGGGATTACCATCCACGCAGCTGCACATTAGTGCCTTCAAGGCAGACAAATTGAAAGGGCTGCTGTCAAAAGAATTTTCTTACACATACCAGCTAAATTAAGTCTTCCACATCAAGAATGAAAAAGAATTTTCAAATATAATCACTGCTCTAGATACAATTGAAGGATTTTTCCATGTTAACAGCTGTTTCCTGGAAAGATCCAAATATTCACATTTCCTAAATCTGCAATCCTATTATGTCACCCTACTCTCTACAGCAGTTCCTCAGGCTATAGTTTCAGAAAACAGGGGCTTTGGCAAGACCATCACCTTAGGAAGTTCCCGTGTACAAGACTCCCTCGTATTGTTCTCCCCTCTCTGCTACTGCAGTTGTGTCAGAGACACTCTTTGTGGAGCCTGTGAACCAGGCAGCTGATTAATCCATGTTATTTTTGATTACTTTTGAGAAGGACAAAGGGATGGGGGAGGGAGGCTCACAGCACAGCCAAAGAGTGCAGCATGGCAATGCCAGGGAGAGATTCCAAAATGTAGATTGCTGGGAAAGTCCCCAGACCATAAAATCGTGCCCTTGATCACCCACCTGCCTTAATTTTCTTCCAGCTCTTGGGTTATGGTTTTCTTTCTTCTTAAAGAAGACTTCTGGTAAGAACCGAGAGCCACGTACTACCATTCAGTATTTATAGGCTGAAAATCTTTCAAATGAAGAGTGGGATAAGGCATGGTCTGAACCTGTGTTTCTGAAGGGTAGAGAAAATCCTTTTAGTCCTTTCTGGGCAATTCCTACATACGTTTGATGAGCACACCTTTGTCCCACATGGAAAGCAACCAGCTTAGTGTTAATTGATACCAGATAGGCCTTGAGTTTTTTAGATTAAAAAAATAACTGATAACAACAAAGTATGGTTGCAAAGCTCTCCGGATAGTCAGTTACAATGCAAGCACTCCCCTCAAAGAAGAGCGGCTCACTTGGTGATGCTTTTCAGGGAACCCAGACCAGCTGCCGAGAATTAATGATCAAACCACACTGCTCCTGGCCCACAGTGCCACGGCAGCAGGAACAGGAAACTGGATTAGAAGCTTTTCTTTCACTTGTGAAAGCCTGAGGAGTAGAAAGGAAGGCAAGACAGAGCCCAGACTTCTCTAGACTAACCCAGAGATACTGCTCTTGAATTCAAATGAAATTTGAATTGAATTTGTATTGAATTTGTAATTCAAAGAAAAGTAGTAGTTTCAACAATAACAAAAAACAACCACAAACCCACATGGAAAACCATTTATTTCATCTCTATTGTCTCCATGCAGAGCAGACCAATACAGATGAAGGGGGAAAATGCATAAGAGCAGCTGAAAAAATAGAGCTAGAAAATACAATTCTCTCTGCATTTCCAAAAGTGACAAATACAGTGGAGTGATGCTCCATTTCCTCCCAAGGCTCTCCATCCTCAGGCCCAGGCTGATGTAGTGGAAAACTAATGAGCTCCCCCCTCCCACAAGCCCGATGCTACCTCCTGCCAGGGTATCTTCCCAAGAACCGCAGACTGTCCAGGCCTGTGGTAGCAGCCAAGAAAAACAACTCGGAAATTCTTTCTTCAGCGTCACCCACTTCACATTCCTGAATGCTGAGCACAAAATCCTGACTGTGGTTTTCAGTCTTGGCAAGGCTCCGTGCTGATGCAACAACGCCAACTCACGGGCACTCACCTGGCAATGCCTCAAATGCCAGCCTCATTTTGAGAAAGTCATCTTGGGAAACAGCACGCACATCTTTCTGTGCAAACCTGCCTCCTCCAGAGCCCTACTACAGGGTCTGCTTAGCTGCAGTCCTTGGGCTGGGGGGGGAACCCCCAAAGTTAGAACTAGAAGGTTAGCATACTTCCCCAGTCCCTGCAGGCTAATCAGGTTAATCCTCCTTCCAGGAAAGCAGGAAGCGGATGCTACCATGACAATTGAATGATAGAGGGAGTAGTTGGCAAAGGAAGGCAACTTTGTAAAGAGGAATAAAAAAATTGCACTAAGCCTCCCTCGTTGTTGCAGTAAAACTAGTTACTGATGTAAGCCTGGGGTAAGGAAAGCTGAAAAAATTTTAGACAGCAGTTCCTGGGCAGGGAGAACTGCAAGCATGAGCTCTCTGAAAAGTAGGACAGGAGCTGTCATAAAAAAAGAACTGTGTCAACATTTCAGGAATCTCTTAGGGAAATAAATGCCTGTGCTGTGGGCAGCATACCTGCCTCATTGCTCTGACCCAAATCACCCTTTCAAGGGATGAGCCCTCTTGATAAGGCCCTGTGCAGACTGGAGAGCTGTACTGGTTTACAAAAGCTGTTTAAAGACAGAGCCAAGCTGGTGCAATTCACATTGAGGCACCTGTTTTGTGCCCAATGACTCTGCTAGTTCAATTAGACCTGTTTTTAAACAGATTTAAGCAAAGCAAGGATAAGGTCTGCAGAAGGGGTGATCTAGTAATTGTGCACGTCTCCGTGGCAACAAAACATCCCTGTGGAACGATGGTCTGGTCAGTCCCATGAGCAGGGATGCAGGAAAGCAGCAGCAATGCCATTTATTTTATTAGTGTCAAATTGCCAAAAATTTTATCCCAGGTATCACAGAAGAGAAAACTCTTCTTAAAGCATACTTATAGTCAGCCTTTCATATCCCTTTGTCTCCTTACTTAGCACACAGCTTTTCTAGACCCATTTTTTAAAAATCTTTTCACCAGCAGTTTCACCCTTCCCATTTCACCCTCCCTCCAGTATTTGCTGCTGTGCCCCTTCCTTTAAGGGCTGTCAGTATTATTTCTTATCCATTCATCCCCAACAAAGTCCACTGTGAGGTAAGAAGCCCAGAAATAGGCTACCATCTATATTTTTGGTTATAGCTTGCTCTTCAATAGTCTACACTGAACAGAGGAAAAGCTAACTAAGGGTTATCGGCTGCTGACCAGGCTGTAGTGTTCAACTGTTGCCCAAACTGTCCAGACCTCTGCCATGACAGTCTAGGGCTGCTGTAGCATGCCAGGCAGGGCTAACATGCTACACCTCAAGAGAGCTCTAAAACGTGGTGTGGGTCAGATGGTGGGTGTTGGGTCTCAAGAGCAGGCTCAGAACCATGTTCAGCTAACGGGCAGGAGAAGAGGGAACTCAGTTGCAACAGCTACATGGCTTTCCTTCCAGACGTAGGTGAGCTGGTAGTATGGCGATAGAAGAAACATTTACTGACCATTTTTCGGATAAACAGTTAGGCTGTGCTGGCTATTGGAGTGGTTAGGGCTGAGGCAAGTAATCTCCAAGCTGAACCATTTAATTGTTGTGACCTATCCTAAAGTGCCTTACGCTTTTGGCTCGATTTCAACATAAACAAATACAAAATAGACCAAAGAGGTGGACTGCTGAGGCTAATACTACCTTTAGGAACAAGTGAGTCAATGAAAAGCTGGAGATCAACTTGGAAAGGGTCCTCTCCCCTCTATCTCATAGCACCATTAACTTCTCATGGGTAGGGAGTTCTGGCTAAAGCTGTTAGTTTATTGTTGTTTTGCCATCCCTGTTCTGTCTCCAGCCCTTAGAGTGGTAGGAAAAGTCCTTCCTCTTCATCAGCTACAGGAATCGCCTCTGTTGTTTTCACACAAGAGCTTGGGAGGTGCAGTTTCATCAGAATGAACTGAACAAAACATTGTCCATTTGCTGTGGAGCAGCTGTTCAGTTCATTTCTGCTCACTTGTATCTTTTGCTCCATAAAAACCAAACCAAAACAACAACAACAAAATGGAAGCCCTGATGTGTGGATTTTAGCAGAACAGGGATAGGAGAGCCAGGGAATGAAGTCCTGCACATCCAGACCTCTTTCTCACCTGCTTCTCATACTAGCAGCCAGATCTGCACACACACACATAGGAAGTAACAATAGTGTTCCTTATTGCTTTTTAACAGCTCAGAGTCACTGTGGTGGCTCTGGGAGGCATCATGAGGTCTGCGCAGAGGTCACTCAGTTGTGAGCGAGAGTAGCACCATGACTGTAATGCCTGTACACAGGAGCAGAATTTGCTGCAGGGAGTTCCTGGGAAAGAAACAGCAAAATTAGGATGAGCCAGACCAATCCCAATAGGCAGCAGTGAAGAGTCTCACAAATGGTTGTTCTTTGCCCTTCCAAATCTACCACAAGGAGAACACAACAGCTGTATGAAGTCACTAACACAGCTGAGAAGACTCTTTCCCAGCACCCCAAGCAAAGAAGATGTCTATAAACTGACATGCATTTGTTCCACTTGGCTGCAAGGCCCAGCTTCAGGTTTTAAAATCAATTTAAGCTGATTAAGTCATCCAGCTACCCAGGTGTATTCCTGTCCTTTCCTTCACAAGAGGACCAGCACTTCTGCAGCATGTTCACAGACACTTTAGGGACCTCATCCAGCTAACAACTATAGTTACAAAAATAAAAATAAAAAAACCTGATTAATTTTTCCATTCTTTTAGCACCATCTCAGGTTTATGCTGGATTGAAGTGACTTATGTACCTACCACCTCTGCATACTTTGCCAACAGCTCTGCCAGCACAAGAGGCTACCAACCCAAAGGCAAGCTCCCAACTGGTCATTAACATCTCTTCACCAGAAGTTCCTGCCTCCTCAGATATAACTGTGGAGCTGGTTTTTGAGCACTTAACTGTTTCAGTCAAAATTAACTAGATGAGCCAAGGCCTCTTATGTAAACTACTGAAGTTACCTGTCTCATTACAACTGAAATAGGAGGGAACGTTCAGGTGCAGCTCTGCCAGAAGATCTGAGAGGGCCTTTGCTGTGGTACAGCTAGCTTTGGACCTGCTACAGCCTTGATCAGACTGCAGGAAACTAGAATAATACAGATGAGGGAAGACCAAATATACCAGAATATATATACCAGTGTAGAAGAGAGATGACTGAGGTGGGATACAGTAACAGACCATGAAATACTGAATGACAAGGAGAAGAAAACTATTTTCTACTCACACAGCAACACAGTGATATCTAATCAAAATTAATAAGCAAGAGGCTAAAAAACAAATAGTAAGAAGAATCATTTAACACAGTGCAGTCAAACTATGCAAACGTGCTGCCAAAGGGAGATCACAGAAGCCCAAAGTAATGGATAGGGTCAAAAAGGGATGAGAGAAGCACGTGAAGGATAGGTTCACGCATGGCTATCAGACATGCACACCTCCACGGGGCCCCGGTTCAGACGTGCCAGAAGCTGACAAGACAGACTGGGGAACGGGTCACCTTACTGGACATGTTTCTGAGCAACCTGCTCTAGCTCGTCATGCTACATACTGCACTAGCACAACCTTCGGGACTGACCCAGTTGAAGATTCTCATGTTTTATAGGGCCTTTGTAGTCCCATAAACACAATAGCTAGCGCAGCCATCTATCTAGATTACAGCCTTGCCCATGGGAATCGGAAAGCTGGCATTCATGTGCTCCCAGAACAGGCACGGGTAAGGGTTATATCCCTGCTCCCTGGCAGCAAGAATTGCTGCAGCACAACAGGAGGGAGCACTTACCAAGGATTCTTTTCCTCCAGGAGATCAGGCACAACATTTACCAAGGCAATATACAGAAATCCTCCAGAAGTGAAAGGGAGGATCCAGGCTACCGTTTCCCCTGCACAAAGACAGAAAGCTTTTGTTATTACTGAGACAAAGCCATGGGAGAGAACAGAGAAGGGAAAAAAGATACACACATGGGGACAATAGGCCCCCTCACCTATTCCTACAGAGGTCCCAGGGAGCCTTACCTGCTCCTTTTGGTGACTGAGCACATATTGCAAAGCAGGCTCCTAGAATACCTCCAAGAGCTGTGGAAAGCTGCATCTTGGCTGCACTCCAACGGTCAAAGCCAGCCCGAAGTAGGATTGCAAAGTCTCCAACCTAAAAAAGCCAAGAGCTGACAGTTAATGAATATGAATGTGAACATTCTCAGTTACAACAGCCATCCATAACAAGACCAGTGCTTCAAGACTGTTTCTGGTTTTCCATGTTGCCAGTCTGCCAGAGGGAGCAGCTTTCAAAGGGCCAAGAAAATGTTAACCCAGCCCTCTTAGTAGACGAAGCACCCTTGTAATCCCTTGTGATGGCAGGATACAAAGGCCTCTCACCTCATGTGGGATTTCATGCAGGAGAATGGCCATTGTGGTTAGGAACCCAACCTGTAGGAGAAGAGAGAAGGTGATTAGGAAACAGCCCCCAGCTCTTGAGAGATGACACTTTCATCAAGCATGTTAAGGCCCCCTTCTCCAAGTTAAGACTTGTTACTCAGAGTTTAGAACTATTCAATAAAAGGGTAGATGAGCTAACCCTTCCCCTAATGCCAGTAACAAATGACTAACACGTCCCAAGTTTGAAGAAGCTCTGCATCAGAGGGTCAGGATAGGGTTGGTTTTTACTGTAGCCTCCATTTTCTCAGAAACTTCCAGAAAATAGGAGGCAACTCCTCACATCTTTGGGTTTTTTGCATGTTGCATCACACGTGAGAACAGGCCTCTCCAGTTCAGGACACAACTGGGGAGAGAAACCTTACCTTTCTGCTAACCAGGAAGCTGGCTGCTACTGCCAGGCCATGTGTGAAGTTATCAATAGTGTTGGCCAGCAGATTGAGGTATCCACTAATCTGCAAAGAGAAGGAAGAGCCCCTGATAAAGGAAGAGACATAACAAGATAAAAGAAAGCACATGGCTCAGACTTAGACACAGGTTACACAGAGTCACAATTCGATGGGAAAGGTCAGGATGTGGCACTTGTGGTGAAGATCTTAAACTATGTCAGTGCTCAAGTAAAAATTAAATGTTATGTTCAGTTTTAGAGTAACTAAGGTAGGCAAGTGTTGTCTGAGATTAGGATAATCTTCTTATGCAAATGACAAAGAAAGAGCTCTAGAAACAGAAAAAAGAGAAAGGAAAAAGAAAGCTAAAATGCAAGAATAGATCTGATTCTAAATTGAACCAATTTTAGGTAACACTGACTAATTTACACAGGTGACTGCCTTCAAATATGACCTGACCTTGTTTTCTAGTCACGTACTTTAATATTCAACTATTAAATATCTTCTCTTCAAAAGCTGGCAAGAACAATGCAACAGAACAAATGCTGCTGAAATTGCTTTTTATAACTAAACAAACCTTCAAACATTGTACTAAAAAAGCTTGTGCTTGTGGGTTTGCTTTCCCTTAACAAAGAATAAAAAGAGAAGATAGTGATGACAGTCACCAAAAAAACACCTACTAGAAGGCTGGATAGCATGTATATGCATTTGCATATAAACACATTTCTTAAAATTCTAAGCATAAAGCAGCTTCCTTCCTCACAAGTACATCTCCACGTTAGACCTCCCTATCATGCTAACTATAGTAATCTCCAGGCACATTCTGAGTATTTGATCTAAAGTGATTTATGAGGGTACCACCCCAGCTCTTTTGCTCAGAGGTTGTTTTCCATGAGATTTAACAAAAACTACTGCATGTGGGTCCTGAGATACTGTAGTTCACTATACAGCATTGCAGTTTAAATTATTATCAAACCAGGTGTTAGCCAATACATCAGGCTGTCTCTGGAATGCAGGAACTAAGCTGACATACATTAACTACAGACAGATATAGGGCAACATCCAGTGAGTGGAGAGACAGCCTAGAAACTGTGAGGCACTAACCTCTTACTTCACCATAGCATCAGATGCCAAAGTTCAGCTGGAAAAACACAAGTGCTAACGGGTTTCATGAGCCCTTTTTGGTCTTCCCCTCTTCCCTGTTTCTATCAAATTCTGCTTGGAGCATCTTTTCTTCCTGCCATCTGTATGCCACAGCTCAGGTAGGGCTTTCTGTCAAGTCTCTGTCCCTTCTGCCGGGCACTTCTACTGCACAATCTCACGACATCTTTATAGGCTCTAAACTTTGAAAAGTACATTGATGATTAAATATGAAACTAAAGAATTAAGCAAAGCCTAACTACAGAGCACATTTAAGTAATAATGTAAGTAACATCCCCACAATGGATGCAGAAGTTGCCTGCATGTTTTTGTAAGAAGGGGAACACGTGCAGGCAGACCCATGAACACAGCAGTTTTATTTCTCATTCCTCATTTTCAGTCAGATATGACTGTCTAAAATTTATCCTTTTCATGATGGGATTTTATGCGATTGTGTTTTCCCCCACAGGCTAGTAATAATTATTCACATAAGTTTTACACAAAAATGCTTTCCCATACCACTGTATAGGGAAAAAATAGACTTCATGATTAAAACATTATGACTTTTTCTTGTCACTGGCTTGGGCAAAAGCTGTCACTGAAAGAAGCAAAGCCTTGGAGTGCTCAGAAATAAATTGAGTTGATTTGACAGTTATGAGCCTCTGACATTTACATTCTGCGAATTTCTAATAGGATGTTCTCGTTGTTCATAAAGAGCACAGCCAGATGAAGCGTTTATGTTCCTGCTTCAGAATTAATGTCACTGTGCAATAAAACATACTTCTACAAATCAGCAAGGACCCCATGTGCCACAGGGAAAAAGAAAGAATAAGCAAGGCAAAAGTCCTCTACAATGTTTTTACTTGTTGAGGGAATAAAGGCCACAATGGAGGACAGAACTGATCCATGTTTGGGTGCAAAGGAAGCCTCCCACCTGCAGCTTTCAAGCTAGGACAAATTATTACAGCAGCAGCTAAAGACCAGAAGTTCTAATATGCATGGACAAAGGACGACTGATTACAGCTTACTAATCATTAAGCCCTGAAGGGTGACTTTGTTTGTTTAAATAGTATCCTTCCCTTTTTGTTCTCTGAAAAAAATAGGGGGTTACTGAGTGAACAGTAGAACCAAAGAAGCCTGGCTTGCTATGGCTTTCTCTCTTTTCTTTGCAAGCACCTACCTGGCTCACTTCCAGCAATGCTGTTTCTCTGCATGTCCCTTCCCCACCCTGCACTGCATGACAGCCACTTCCCCACCAGGTAGGGGCAGGGAGACTTACCTGCTGATCTGTCAACCAGGCAGACCTGGCATGCAGCATGTAACTTCTGCCAGAGTTTTTTCAATAGGGGATTAGTTTGCATTCCTCCTCTACTGCCATGCTGATTTTTATGGAACTTGCAGAAATTTGATTACCCTCAAGACTTCTATCCTCTCTTGAACTCCAGTAAAATTAATTTCGGGTTCAAAAGTTATTGAAAATGAAGGGCAGAACAGATGGACAGACAGATGGAATGACTGCTTATGTTGTTGCCTAAGGAAACAGGCTAACAATGCAAGAATATCTTGGTAGTTTTGGTAATTTCCCCCCTATCAGAAAGACTATTAAAATATTCAGATTATATGCTCAAAAGGTAGAAAGTTAAAACTACACACGTTAACTTGTTAGTTTCTATTTCACGCATACTGACAACAGTCTATAGGACTGAATAGACATGTTAGGGTTTTAAAGATAGCAGGGCTCTCCATGGTTTTCTAGACCTTCTACATAACACAACTGAAAGAATCTCATTCAATTTCTGCATGAAGCCCATTGTTTCTTCTTTCTATGTACTTCATAGAAAGCAGCTTAAATCACAGCTTAAAGTCCACAAGTGACAAAGAATCTACTGTTTCTAAGGTAAGTTGGTCCACTGGCAAGTTACCCTCAGTTACAGAGTCATCTGATTTCTAGTCTGCTACTGTTTGGTATCAAATTTAGTCATGCCTCTTACATGGGTATTTGTATACTTTAAGTCGCCCCTGATCTGTCATGTCTACGGAGCTGAAGACTAAAGAAAACCACTTCTTATCACGTATTGCAAACCTAAAATAATTATTTCAGCTCTTTCCTGACCCCTTTACAAATTACCAGTAGTATTTTGGATATTGTGAACAACACTACCGGAAAAAGTCAGATAGGTGTTTCCCTACTGCTATACAGAAAGAGGAACACTCGCCTCTTCTCTTACATAATATTTCCTACTCACCCATCCTCCTGGATGTAGCATCATAATGGAAGAATGTGTACAAACAATTTCCTACTGTGATTCTCATACCTTTTCCCAAGGCATTGACTTCCTAGAAACTGTCCCTATCTGGTAAATATGACCTGCATTCTTTCTTAATCTATTCTTTAATATTTGCATGTATCAAAACATGTTAAAAATTCAGCTCTTTTGATGAAGTTAGTTGGTTTAGCCAGTATCGCTGACCTCATGCAGTCACAATGTGCCATTTAAGTAATACAGTAGTATCTGCAAATGTGAAGATACACTGGTTTTATAAATAATCACTTAGAAAAATCATAAACCACCAGTGAACAGATTTGAGTGGAGCTGCATTAATCCACTCCCTGTTGATATTATAGAAGAACCGATTTTTAATACAGCTAATGTTAGCAAAGTTGATTTCATGCAGTACTAGTTTTATTAGAATGCGGGAGAAAATTATGTTTCATACACGTTTGTCAGTGTCATTCCCTGTATCAAACAATCTTATGACCAAATAAAAGGCAGGGAAAAAATGTCTGGTTGACAAGAATTTATCTTCCATAAGATCATATCAATTAGCATTAATTACATTATTATTTTTTACATTAGGACCAGGCCCTGAGCAATTGTGTCCCCCATCAGTGTTTCATTTCTACTTGAAATCAGTGGTAGGCTAACCATCCTCGAAGTCCATAGTTCCTTGTATAAGCCTTTCTAAAATAATGGCACAATGTTTCATAACCCAGTAATATTGGTTTCTTCACCACTATCACCTCTAGAAACAACACGGTGGCACCTTGCAGTTTGTGCAGTGTTCTGTACAGATTACGTGAATGTGACAGATATCGAAAATACCCAGTGACCTCAGCATATCTTTCACATTGTGTAGTAAGAGCTATAAAGTTACAGCAAAACCGATTTAAAATAGAAAGACTGAAGAGCCTCTGACTGACCATATATCCAGGTTTGGGCTACTTCATGCAACCACACTTTCTGTCCATAGTTACTCTCCTACAGTTTTGCACATTTTTATGCGCTTTCAGACTCAAATTATAGGTCCTCTTTTGCCAAAGCGGTCGTTTACTCTCTTGCTTGTAATGCTCACCCAGACAAGGGTTTCTGCAGTGCAAAGATAGTAACATAAAACTGAAAGCGAAGCCAATCTAAAGGTTAGCCACTGCCCAATGGTACAGTACTCCTTTTCCCTTCCTCTACCTCCAATTCTATGAGCTTGCTGATCTCCCTTATCCCAACACTACAGGCTGCTTGTCTACATGCCAAGCTGATTCAAGAAGTTAAGTTAGCAGAGAAATAAACGGGGTGTGGGGGTGGAGAAAAAAAAGAAAAAAGCAAATTCTTTGCCCGTTTAGCTCCCTGAATAGGCTCACTGTGGGGTCAGATGAGGTCCAGAGCACATGAAGTGATGCGAAATACAGGTTTGGAGGCAGAACTGGATAAGAAGCCCTTTTGGGCAGCAGATAAACTGCTAATCTGAGAAACTGAACTTCTAAGTTTTACAGTGGATAGCTTCAACTGTCAAAATGCTTCCAAAAGGTGCCTTAAAAGGAAATGTGCAGCTCACAACTGCTACAATGCAGGCACTAGAGAACAGAGAAATCATGGCACAAAAATTGAAGCAAATAAAGATATAATGACTATAAAATATAGAATAACAAAATGTGAAAGTACTGTACTTTGGTCTCAGGATTCAGCCAAACACACATCATCAGACTTATGCCTTCACAATAGCGACTTTGCCTCTTTTGCATAAGCTGCAGTGCAGATTTTCTCCAAGTCCGCTACTTCCTCCCTGCTGTGACCTGGACAGACACTTTGACAGAGCAAAATTAAGCACAACTCACTCAAAGACTGAGTTCCCACTCAGGCACCGTTCTTTCTGCAGACAACTCCTGACTGAATGTTAAAATATGTGCCTCGAAAATGTAAGATGTGAAGGTCAGTTTGTGGGTCTCTTACCTTGATTCTGTTGTCTGTTGGACAAGACTGGAGAGAGGAGCCATTACACTGAGTTGAATTTGTTCCTGCTCTTTGGGATTGGCCTGCCACCTTTGGCAGGGGGTAGCCACTTCCATTGGGAATCTTTCCAGCTGGTGCTTTGGAATCACAGCCCTAAATTAGGGGAAAACAACTTGTCACTGCCTTTTTGTCAGTGATGTATGAGCAGGGTCAGAAATCCAATCTTCACCCTTAATCCTTTTGTCCTTACAATGCAAATCAGCAGCTTTGGTACCCCAGTTTAATAACGACAACTGCCAGAAATAAGACAGATTTCAGAGAGCATTTGTGACATCTGCTCTGTGAGACAAAATGAACAAAGACTTCCCCAATCACCAAGAGAAGGAAGGTAGAAAGAGAGAGGAAGAATTGGAGTCACACCCCCTTGGCATGAGCCAGGTTCACTGGAAAGACGAGGGAGTGAGCCTGCCACTCCTGCTGGCAGCTGCGGCCCAGAGAAATACAACTCCATCTGGGCAGGGGATGGGGGAAAAAGTCTTGCTCTCCCCAGTACATCAAAATAAGTCTAGAGAATTATTCTATAGCTGGGATTGCCAGCTTCCAAACAACAAAATGTTCATCTCAGACTTTAGTGTCTCTCTGTAAATGAGATGATTAAGTTCCTTTCAGACTTCTAAAGTCTCATGTTGAGTCAAAGTAACACCTAATTGCTCTTATGCAGTGCCTGACCTGCAGTTTCAGCTCTCAAAAGTCATGGCACAGAAAGGACTGAACAGTCTATAGGAGTTGCTGCTAGGAATTGTGCAGATGTCTGAGAACTAGCTGCTCTCCTCTATCTTGGAATTACCTTCTGGCCGTCTACATTGCACATTTGCAGCTGGGTGACTCTCCTCTGAACCATTACTTAGGATTACCTGGCCAACCATAAACCCCTTCTACCACAAAGTCACCTAAAAAAACACCTGGTCCAGGCCATACCCAAGAAGAGGGGGTAGCGAGGAACACCTTCCAGAGAAGGCTGGTCTTTGTCCTGACTGAGGACCGAGAAGGGGAGTGAGTCACGATGGCTCAGTGGAACATGCAACAGCAAGCTGTCATCCCTCAAAGCTTACCTGAGCAAAAGTCTCATCTGCAGACCACTCTGGCTCCTAGTCCCAATAAAAGGGGAGCTCTCTTTCACACATACCACATCAAGAATGAAACCAGCCCAGAGGTGAGAAATCTCATCTAAAACCACAAAACCAAAGCCTGGAGATGAAACACCTTCTTCTACAGCCCAGTGTCAAAGAAGTGGCAAAAAGCTCCGAAGGGAGGACAAGCTACTCACAGCTCCAGGATCGTTTGCTGAGCCTCTCAGATAGGGCAGATGAGGTGTTTAGTACAGTGCTCCAAACATAACAGCACTCCCTCCACTCTGGCTGCTAACTTACCACACCAGGGCACTCCTTCTCTTCTTTCTCTAGGAAGATCTTCTCTAGCACCAGGAAGGTCAGGAAACCAATGATCACCCAGAGACCCAGAAGCTTCTGCTGCTGAAAGCTCTGCCCTTCTCCTGAGGGAAAAGAGAGAAATCTTCACGTCACTATCAGGTACACAGTGTTTCGCACATGTGAACCCACCGCGCCCCAGACAGTTTAACAAGCAGTTCCAAGACAAAAAAAACCAACAATGGAAATGCCACCTGCAAGGAACAAGGAGCAAACATATCTCAAAGCAAATTAGTTTAACTTGCTCATTCTTGATCTAACAGATATCCTCATCTCAGGACACTCAGAGTGATATCCCCACCCCTTTTGCTTCAATAGTGCCATCCAGAATATCTCCTGACAACACAGGGAATTTCCCTGAGCTCCAGAGGCAAGTGAAGATTACATCAACAAAAATCCTGCAGCTGTATCTACTCAGCAGCAAGCCCTGACATGAAATCTGCCATTGGTGGAGCTACAGACTCACCTTCCCCTTTCTGCCACACCTGGGCAAGTTATTAAGCCCAGAGCTATAAACTTTTCAATTACAGCCAAGCTTGTGAGATAATCATCCATTCAGCCTGGCTGCAGAAATGGAGACTGCATTGCAGTGGAAGAACAGAATGACTCTGTAATGGGGCTTACATGAGTCAAGGAAACATTTATGCTTCAGGACAGTCTGGCAGAAGCAAACAAGCTAGAGCAGGAAGAGAGAATCATTTGGGAACCACTGCAGAAAAGGTAAAAAAAGGACAGAAGGTTCTGCTGGCAGTGCTAGAGCCATGAGGAAGAAGAGGACTAAAGGCCCAGCAGATTTGAAATCCCAGGACATAGGTGCAAGGAAGTCTGGGAAACCCAGGGCATCCTTTTCCCCCCTCTCACATTTTCAGCAGGGAAATGATTTCTTGATTTCTCAACAGGTGGGATGCAGCAGCACTTGCCGTCTATGCTATCAGTTTGCTGAAGCAGAACAATACAATCACTACAGCTTTCAACAACCCTGGCTATCTGAGGGGTGAAGGAGATACACTGATACTACAAGCTCTATCCCAACCCAAACAGTGTTTAGTTTGCTGGTGAACACAGGTTTCTGTTACCTGCATTTCCTCTTTCTCCCCATGCCCCTCCCCACACCCCACACCATCTTAGTCACGTTCTATGGACAATTTTCCATGACTTCTCCTTGAGCAAAGATTGAGAGGGCAACACATTTGGGCTCCCATAGATCGAAGTACCCAGCAGAAGGGCCCCAGTTAGTCCCAAGAAAGAGGCTCTAGCAGTAACACTGTTATAAGGACAGATTTATAGACAAGATGCATCTGATGGGGCAGGATCCCCACCTGAGATGGTGCACATGTTCATGTACCAGACCACACACGCATTCATAACTTCCCATCAGGTTAAAGAAGCATTCCCTTTCCTTACAGAAAGGACAAAGGGAAATCAACAAAGATTTACAGGAGCCCAAGGCAAAATAGGAAAAGTTGATAGACAAGAAATCCATTGCAAATTACTAAACATACAGAAACTGCAGCCAAGTCAGGAAGCCTCCAATCTCAAAATCTTTGGAGGACTGCAGAGTACAAAAATGGAGTATTACATGTGTTTTTATTGTTGTTATATCCTTCCCTAGGCATCTGCTTTTACATGTTGTTTGAAAGTGAATACCAGCCTAGACCAGTTTTTGGGCTGACCCAGCCTGGCTGGTCTTGTTTTCAAGACTGAACAGACTCAAAAAAATGTACCAGTAGGCATAGCACAGACTGCTTATAGGCACATAAGGCTTTCCTACCTGTCGTTGCACTGCACGTGTAGGCCCAGGCTTCAGGAAGCAGGTGCAGAAACACATTCCCCAGTAGTCCACCAATTGCAAAACTCAGTAACTGCTTCAAACGGTGTGATCCAGCTAAAAAAAAAAAAAAAAAAAAAAAGAAACAAAACCTGATCACAACTCAGCCAGGAGCCAAAACATCTCCAGCTGAGATTTTGCACAAAGAGACCTAAATTGGAAGCATCTGCAAAGCAAGCTTTCAAAGAAGAGAGCACAAAAATAGCTGCAGTGCAAGAAAAGGTCCTTGCACCACTTGGCTGGGACAGCATTGTGTGGGAGGGTCCTGGACCAAGCAGGGTGCAAAACAAATACTCTTTGTACAAGCTCCCTCCAGGGCTTGCATTTTTCCAAGGACTCCCTATCAAACTGGTAGGTATGGACTAAAGCACCAGAAACAGACTATTTTAGAGGACAGTATTTCTGTGACAAGGTCCTGTTCATCACTGTGCCATTCAGTCCCAACCCAGGACTTTTGGGTTCAGAAAGGCTAATGCAGGTAACAGGCTTACCTTCTGACTGCAGAGCAGCTCCCGTCTCAAACGGGATCACCAGCAAGGGGAAGACCCCACTCAGCCCCACCATGAATGAACCGATGAGGGAACAGATCCAGGCATCCAGCCGCTCGCTGCTGAAAAGGTTTCCCCAGGACTCTGCTTCCTTCTCACACAGGGGACCAGAACCAGCAGCAACATGACTCCTCGGGAGCTGCTGAGCTTCACAGGCCACGATCAGAAACAAGGAGATCGTCCCATCAAGCAGAAGCTTTTGTTTTGTCATCACTAAGTGGTCTCAGCCAGGCTGGCCGATCTCTGAAAAAAGCATGGGAGAGCAGTTCTGAGAGTGTGCCCAAGATTCCCTCCCGCCATCCCAGAGGAAAGGACTCGATCACACCATCCCCTCCCTCAGCATCTTAGCACGGATTTCAACACAGCACTAAAGGAACAGAAGCTGTTTATCATCGGGTGCATGAAACTGCACATGAGGCATCTTATGAAGGAGTCTGGCTTTCAGCATCTTCTCTCAGGTGGACTGGACAAGGAGTCCGAGTACCCTCGTCCTTGCCCTTCAGTGTCCCGAGGCTTCAGAGAAAGGTATTGATCAGAGATGCTACCCAGACAAGCCTTCTCCTCCTTACCATGGAACAGCATCCATGTAACAAATTAGTATGCAAGACAGGTAACATAACAGAGGTCCATAAAATCATGAGTGGTGTAAAGATGGTGAACAGGGATAGATTATTCACTGTCTCTTCAGACGTAAGTGCTAACAGCCATCACATGAAGCCAGCGAGGGTCAGCTTCAAAGCAAAACAAACAAATGTGACTCTTCATCAGGAGGTAGCTTGTGTGGTAGTACTTCTCCAAAAATGATGGAAAATTTTACATGGATTCAACAAAAGAAGTGACAAGTACTAGAAAGACAAATCTATTGATTGTTCATGGTTAGACAGCTCACATTAGACTCAGGAAATCCCCTTATCTGAAAGGAGCTGGAGGGTGGAAGAGTAGTGGGAAAATATCATATATACTTGTCCTATTTTTATTCTTTCCTGGAAGGATACTGGGTTAGATGGTCTCTTAGTTAAAATCAGCACAACTGTTACTAAGAACTCTTCAGTCACAAGAAAACCAGAGAGAAGTGGCATGTTAGAAGAGGAAAATGAAGATAATTACACTCTCACTAGCAAACAGAAAAGGAAAGCAAATGATGCAAAGGCTGAAGTACAAATGCTCCTTCAGTCTCCAGAATAAAAAGTGAAATGTGACAAGCAAAATTAATTTGGAAATGGGGGAAAAGAGTGGGTTAGAAAAGAATGGCTTAACAAATGTTCACAAAACAGCTGTAGATTGAGAGGGAATAATGGCAGTCACCTGAAAGCATGTAAGAAACCAGTCAAAGTAATCTCTGAAGGGTTAGTGACCATCTTTGAAAATTTACAGGAAAATGGGAAGGCCACAGAAGGCTGGAGAAGCATCATGCCTCACCTACCTTTATAAAAAGAAAAAAAAAGTTGGGAGAAGACTTAAGAAGTTACAGACCAGTAACTTCAATCCTCTGAAAGATTCTTGATCAAGTTATATGATCAGTTTGTAGTTACCTATAAGATAAGAAAGTGATAAAGATAGCAAAGCATTAAGTAACAGCCAGACAGAAAGGGGCCTGAAATTATCAAGACAAAATTCAGGGAGCTGGAACCAATCTAAGGGCTCACTGAAGCTGAAAAGGGCAGTGTTGCCCCTTGTCCCCCATGCCCTCAGGAAGCATCCCCTCCCCATGCTCACACCTGACTCCATGAGTGAGCGGAGTCAGAACAAACTAGCAGGATAAACTTTTTTTTTTTTTTTTAAAGGCTTGGCCCTTTTCCAATTTCAGTCCTGAACTAAATCACTGCAGGAGGAAGGCCCAGCTGCAGTGAGCAATCAAAAAGAAAATTAAAGGACAGGGTCCCATGGCTTCTGTGAAGGAGAACACTGAGCTCCAAGCACAGTGACCATGGACATCAGGAGCACGGAGGATGCAAGAAGGAACCAATGAAGACACTGGCTTGGCTAGCTGTGGAAGAACCACTAAAACTTTCTCTGGCAAGATAATGTCTGATCAAGTGTAAACTCTGCTGACCCATACAAAACCCCTCCCTTTTTTTTCCTTTTTTTTTTTTTTTTTGACAAGAAAAAAATCCCTCATAGCAAGTTCAAACCGGCTCAGGAGTCTGTGTCATCTTACTGCAGTGTTTTGATCTGACTGCAGGAACCCTAGACCTATCTATAGCATACTATCAAACCAATCTCAGTAAAGATCAGTACAAAACAGTACACTAAGAGGAAAACAAACAAACAAACAAAAAAACCCCAACAAATGGACATGACAAAACAGTAACTCTGATGTGCCACAAAAAAAAAAAAATTAAAAAAAATGGATACATGCATTACATTGATTCAGAAATTAATTCCAAGCCAGCAGGCTTATGTTGCTACAGAGTAGGCAAATGACATCCTGGGACATATTAGTAGCTACATTGTAGGTGTGACACAGAAGCAGAGATTCCATTCCTCTCCACACACCTGAGACTTTAGCCAACAGGCCGCACCCAACCTCAAATGCTCTTCTTTAGAAAACAGATGCAAAAATCAGAGACATTGCAGTGGAAAGAAACAAAAATTAGAGTGTAGAAAGCATGACCTGGAAAAAATGACTGAAGGACCTGGGTGTGTTTAGTCCTAAAAAGATAACACTGAAGGGAACAGAAGAGTCTGTGTACATTAAAAGTCACAAGAAAGGGGGAAAGCGCTCAACTCTTCTTTCACAATGTACCATCAGCTTAAATGGTAAATAAGATTCAGCATGGATACAAAGAAAGAAATTTACATAGTGCCAAAGTGGTGACATACTGAAACAGGTTATCTATGATGCAGAATCTCCAGCACTGTTTTTTCTTTTTCTTTTGAGAAACAGAATAAATACCTGATGCAGATGTTATTTAATTGCAAAGACTAGGTCCCTTCTTGAAGTTCCTCCAGCCCTGCACCTCTAATTCAATGTAAGCCAGTAAGATCCTTGTTTTAGTGGCAGGACCCTAGGAAAGGGGGCAGGTTTTCAGGCGTAAATCACTATTGGCACAACCACTTCAAAACAATCGGGGTGAGGTGGCAGCAAGGGACATCTTCATCTCTCACAGCACTCCATGCACCAATTCAGCTCAGGTGCTGAAGTGAACAGGCACTGGGCTGATGATGCTCAGAGCGCTAGTAACAACTGCAAGCACAGCCTGATGGGCCAGAGATGCTGCCCTTTGCCAAGCTCCACCACACCAACGTACCTGGGATCCTGCCAGACCCTCTGGCTCCCCTCCCTGGGATTCAGGCTCCCCCCACAGCTATGCAAACAGACACACACAACTATGGTAAAACTATGCCATGGAATCCCCCAAATTTCTCCTTTTGGGGGGGTGGGAAGATGGGAAGCTCTTAAAATGTTAGCTGTCCCCTAACTGAACAGTTTCTTCTGTTCCGAGTACCCATACAGGCTGAAGCCATCAGCCACAGAGGCATCTGCACAGGGAGGTGACAGCACTCTTCAGGCAGATTACACCAGCCACAGCCTCCTCTCTGCTTACTAGCTGCTGCATAACAACTTGCAGTTAGAGAATTTCCTGCTTTAAAAAAAGACAGGCACCCCTTCCAACCCCAGCACAGGCCTGACAGACGTACTCTTCCTTTATGACAGGGCTGGACCTAGAAAATGACTGAGAACAGCTTCTTTGTGAGGAACAGAGGAAAAAAAAAAAAATCAGGATTTATACAACCACCATATGCCTATGAAGAGGCAACAAACACACACAGCGAAACAACTGCTCTCCACAGCTTGGCAATGATGAAAAGTGGCACAGACTGGCCTCTTCTGCAACACTGTCGTCACAGCTTATGAGAATCAGTCTGGAAAAGTAATCACTGCAACTGATCCAACAGGTCCATTTCTTCCATCTCATTCTCCACACTCACAGCCCACATCTGCCCCAAGGGACACATGAAAGGGTCTTTCAGACTAAGTGACCAAAATCCTGGAGAGAGGCAGTAGCACATAGGACAAAGGGCATGTCTAGGGCTCTGAAAACAGGCTGCATACCTGGCTTCATGTCCTTCTTCCAGCAGCAAAAGGGACGAGGTCACCCAAAAAGGGATGGTGGTGGACAAGAAATGGGCATAAAGGGGTAGAACACTGATTCCCCTAACTCACATTTGTGTCAGTCAACTTTCTGTGGCCCACGGGTCTGTCTTCTCTTGTTACTTACACAAGGGAAAACCAGTACATTCCTTTGCACCTGTGCTGCCTGACCATCATCACCTTGTGGCTCAAGAACACCCCCATATCTCATGCAATAAATTCCTGATGCTTATAAAACATCTATGAGGAACATCCAGGACACACCCAATCCTTGTGCCCAGCTAATTACTTAGACCACATTCCCAGCATTTGCTTCTTCCTAACATATCATAACCACTTGCTCTAAAAAATGCATTTTTTTATCTCCATAGCCCCTTTGCTTCTCTATCTCATTAGTACTTGCTCCTCATGAAACATTGTTTACTTAATGTTTGTAAAGTCTCTAAATTCAAACTGCTGCTCCTAAGACAAATATTTGAGGGGAAGAAAAGGAGCAGTCAAGATGTAGTCCTAAGGAAAAAACAAAGCTTAAGAGAGAAAATAATACCCTGCCGCTACAGTTGCAGAGGGTGGAAGAAGTCTTTACGTACCCCTAATTTTAGACAACAGCATCTGTTTTAGGAACCTAGCTAGAGAAGGTCTTGCCAAATTTCTAGAGAAAGCACCTGCAGGTTCTTAAAGAAGTCTGTGGTCACGAGGTGGCAGAGGCATAACCAGGTTACAGAGATATGTTTTTCTCAAGAAGGGTATATGACCTATTTAAGAACATGCATGGGACAGAAATAGCCAGTGCATCATTTACTCATCAGTTTTGACAACACCACCATTTGGGATCACAGCTTGCAGCCGTGCCGGATCACAGCCTGGTCACCATTACCACTGGCAGCACTCTCCAGAGTACCACGTCTCCCTCGTAAGTCTCTGAGCCAAGCATTCAGGAGTCAGGTCTGCTCAGCTCCTTCTGCAACAGCCTCAGGACTGGAATAACCATGAGGTCTTCCCAGCTTAGAGAAGAACAAACAAATGAGGATTTGCCATTTACAGACCCCTGAGTAGGGCAGGGGGAGGTTGCACATCAAGCCAGAGGAGCTCCTGCCATCCTCCCAGGAGGCTCCCCCACCTCGCAGTGCTCACTGAACACCTCTGTAGCAGGCAGTGCCTGAGAAAACATGGACACAACTTAAAATGCCAAGGCAAAAACCTACTGGAAAAGAGAAAATAAAATATTGACAAGACGATGATTCCTGCAGCAACCCGCCTCTCCTCCTAGACACTCTGCCTTTTCAGACCACACAGCTTCATCTCCGTCTCAGCACAATTGCTCATTGCCACACAATTGACATTTTAGATGTTGTTGGGGGGAAAAAAAAAAAGAAAAAGAAAAAAGGCTTTTTTACAAGTGTTTTCCCTGGAAGCCAGTTGCCCGGTCTTACAGTTGCAAAAGAATACTGCATGAAATGGAAAAAAGTTATTTTCCAGGGAGGAAGCATAATTTTCAGCCAAAAAATTCTCCATGAGCCGCCTCCCTCCATTAGTCCTGTGGAGAGCTTTGAATTCCTCCTGGACACCCTGACCTCAGTGGAGGCACGAAAGGTCTCCAGCCTCCCCCCTAGCCCCCAGCACTCCCTTCTCTCAATCACTGCTCATCTTTAGGGAATGCGCTGTTCTGCTGGGACCCTTGCCCTTTCCCCCATCCCTCTCATAAAAAAACACTTTGCACAGAGACTTGCGTTTCTGCAAATCACCCACATCACAGCATGCGCAGCTAAAAGCTGGAGATGCACAGGGTTAAGAACAACGGGGTATCGCGATCAGAACAGATTACGGACCCCGCGCAAACCTAAGAGTTGGCAAGGAAGGCAATTAAAACACTGATCAAACGGTTATAAACGTAGTTTGGGAGACAGCGGTTCCTTCCCCATCCTACCCAGGTTGCAAGAGGAAAGTTTGCGGACCAGGCAATGGCGTTCACCCCCCTCAGGGCTAGGTGGGATTTCTCTCCTCCCAGCCCACTCAGCGTGGCAGCCCGAGGCAGAGGCCAGGCAGAACCGGTCCCCCCCCCCGCCTCCCCGAGCACTCACCGGGTGCCGCAGACCCTCGCCCGGCCCGGGCCAGGCTCCGGCACAGCTCTTCTCTATCTTGTCGTAGTTTCTAACCTCACCGCGGACCAGGTCTGATGGGACAGACAGCGCGGGTTTTCCATTTGAGGAATGCTGACCGACGCAAAGTGAGACATGTTCGCCGCGGGGGGGGTGTGGGTGGCGATGGTGGAGTGTGTTGTGTGCAATTAACCCTCTCCACGCACCTTACAACTTAGTTGCCCCCCCAGGGTCCACGCAGGGCCCGCCCAGCCCGCGGAAACCGGCTCCTCCCGCGGGGGGAGGGAAGCAGGGAGCGGGGCAACCTCCCCCCCCCCGGCCCCCCCACCGCCGAGACCTTCCCTCCTTCCCGGAGGAGCCACTTCCAAAACTTTTCTCCGCGGCGGCTGAGCTCCCAGCCCCGGGCACGCCCGCAGCGGCACCCCCGGCAAGCTGCAGCAACGGCGGGCCTGGACCGGGGGGGGGGGGGGGACGACGGGACGCCGGTCCCGGGGGGGGCGCCCACGGTCTCGCCGGGCCGGGGCACAGGCGCTGCCCGCCCCACCCCCCCGACTCCTTTCCCAAACTTACCCCGCGCTCGGCCGGGCCCCGCCGGTGACCGGGACTCGGCTCCGCGACGGGCAGCGCTGCCCTCACCCCGTCGTCCCCCCCGCCTCGCCACCGCAAAACAGCGGAGCGGGGGCACCGCAGGTCGACCCCCGCCCACCCGTTCCCGAGCCGCGAGCCGTCGTTACCG
>NW_010973132.1:3995099-4007036 GCF_000737465.1 Haliaeetus leucocephalus | reverse complement strand
CGGCCCCGATCCCGGGCCGGCGGGGCGGAAGCGGAGCTGGTCGCGCACGGCCCGGGGACCGCGCACTTCCCACCCCCCCGCCCCGGGCGAGGAAGAGGAGGGCGGCCCCAGCTCCGCCGCCGGGGCCTTGGGCGCCTCGGCGGGAGCGAAGTCCTTGCGAACGGCGCTTTACAGCTCGCACCTCGTAGGGATCTAGCGAGGTGTTTTTACGTCTCGCCGGCACGGGCCGCTTCTGGGCGGTGGGACCGAAACACGCGCGCTGTGGAAGACCTGTCTTTCTAGAATGTGCTTACTGAGATCTTTTCACTTTTTTTTTTTTTAATCTGTCTAATCGGATTATAAATTCCTTGGGCTACAGATGTGTGAGGATGAGCACAGCGGAAACCTGGTTTTGAGCAGAATTTCTGGAAGTTGTTAGAGCGGAAGAACGTATGGCAGCCTCCCCTAGGACTTGGCCTCCAATGTTTTTAAAAGTTACAGTAGTTTTTAAACATACTTGCCTCCTCCTTACAGGTTCATTACAACCTTCCTGATGACACTTAAGTAACCCCAGAGCTCCACAAGCACTAGTGTCCTGACTATTAGTGGTGAAGAATACCCACGGTTCTTACAGAGATTTGCAGAAACTGCATGTGCTCAAGAAAGTAGGTCAGAGGAGGACAAAGATTTACAAGCTGAGCTAGTTTGGAGCTATATGGTTTCCAATACAGACATTTTCCAAAACATACTGATGTACCTTTTAGTTCCATCTCTTAACCATTTTCCCTGAGAGACAGAACTTGTTTCTCACTTGTTTCCCGAATGAATCCCATTCCCCAAGGAGACGCTGCTGATGCTGACGCTTCTTTCTACAGTTTCACCCTAGCCTCATTACATCATACCAATGTCATGCCCTGGAGCAGGAGCTAGGAATTAAGTCAGCCACAGTCACCTGCACTGGTTTAGCTGCTCTTTCTGCATTCATGTAACGGGAACACAAGCCTACATGCTACTGCGCTGCAAATGCAGTTTAAGAAAAGTTACATCTTTCTCACTTGCCAGCAGAATGTTATACAGGAAGCTGAATTCTGAAAGTGAATTTTTAAAGAAAAAGTATTTTGCATTGTGTTCTCAAGTTGTAAGATGTATGGTTCTTGCGTTCCACAGCCACCTTCCTACTGCCTGAATAACTACCATCAGCCTTCCTGAGCCTTGCTCCAGTGGCACAGTTGCCTGTGCTGATGGATCATACCTGTGATTATCACAGTTACAACAGGCACCTCCTCAGGTAAACCAAGCCACACCGAGAATTTCAGACTATTGCAAACAATAGTGTTATGATCTCAGAGAAATGAGTGGGAATTTGCTTTTGACTTCAGTGATGTAGGATTTCACTCCGAGAGTTTCCATTTTTATGACATTCTGCTGTAAGCAACACAGGAAGAATTCTGAACAAAATGTGCACCTGTGTCATCAGGTGGCAGCTGCTAATACACCGTGGCCAAAAGCTGGTATTTTTGTCACAATAGCAACTAGACGACTGGAGCAGGGATCTGGGACCTTCTCCTGCCTCCCCCAAGCCACAGAGCTGCTTCAATCTGATTTCTCTGAAAATGATATTTAGGTTTCTGTATTCTTTACTGAATTATTTCCTCAGCTGATGCAAAAAAAAAAAAAAAACCCAGATCACTTTTTTAAAGGCAGATTAACAAAACCAGTCACCATATATCCAGTTCTCTGACTTGTAACTGATCTTCTTGCCCCTCTAACATCTTTACTTGGGTGTCTCCAACGCTTACTCTTGTTTACAATCTTTGTGGTCTCTTGTGTCTTTCTTGCCAGAGTGGGGCAATGATGGAACTGAAGCAGCTTTCCAGTAAAAAAATGTAAACCCATTATAGGTCACTGGCACCCATGAAGACAGAGGCGTGGGGTACACCTCATGCACAGCCCCCAAAGCCTGGCATGTTGTGCATCCACAAAAGCCAAGAGATATCAGTGGAGCTTAGCACATCTTTGGGGCAAATAATTTTTTTACTGAAAAATTCAGTCAGTCAAAAGTATTAGTCAATTAACGACAAATGCTGCGAACAGACTGATTTCAAAAGCACTACTTTTGATTTTTTTTTTATTGTTGTTATTTTTTAAAGTCCTACTTTGATTGATAAAGTAGTACATTATTGGCTGGGTCACCAATCTGAAAAATCCGTTTAGACCATTCAGGCTAAAATAAAAAGATGGAATAAATGTAGAAGGAAAAATGGAAAATCAGTTATTGTCACACGCCTAATTGCTTCTTGAGGTTCCTGGAGTTTGTAGCTCACAGTTGCTGGGGAGCAGCTTGATGCCGTGCTGGGCAAAGCGGCGATGCTGGTAAAGCTGTATTTCTGCAGAGACACCGCACGGAGGTGCTACCTGCCTGCAAAACGAGATCGTCGGGCCCGGACCAACTTCCCCTTTCCCTAAAGAAGCTAAAAGCGTTTTTCAGTGGGGAAATCGGGAATTTCACCAGCGTCAGGGCAGGGAGGAAGATATAACCTGGTAGATTGGATCTGATCTTTCACACAGCTACTGGACACAAGCAATTAAACCCAAGGGTAATACTACATGAGTGGCCTTTGTAAAATACCCAAATGCCGCAGGGAGTTACATGGCACCTCACAGCAAGAGCTTGGTAATGACTTCTTTTGCCATCGCAGTTTACAGCTCAGCGCGGTACCTGGGCTTTGTGTGCAGTCAGGGTTGGGGAATGATGCTGGTACGGCTGTACCGCCGGTCGCCTCTCCCCATGAAGATGAGGTGGTGTGCTGGCAGGATGGGAACACCCCAAGTCCAGGGATGATACTAAACCTTCCCCTGGTCACTCCGGCACCATGGGAGACTTTCCTTTAGCCAGGCACAGCCTCAGTGGGATTTAGGCCCTGAGTGTCTCACGAAAGCCTGGGAAGCATCTGCTTTGGTTGAAGGAGGCGACCCTCCAGAGGAGTCTGGCTCTCTAGCCACCGCAGGGGTGCGTTCTTTCCTAGGAACACACTCTGGCAGCTGAATTTCCACCATAAAACTTGCTAATAAAGGGATCAGAGTGGCTTAGTAAATTCATGCTTCCTCACACCTAATAGTGCTCTCTGCACTCTGTCCCCAGGACATTCTTAAACTTATTTTTTTCTTGTGGTACTGTCAGAAGCTGGCTTTTGAAGAAGGGTAGGACATGAACGGTGCCCTGAAAGTGCACTAACTGCAAAGAGAAGGTAGCAGAGCCTCAGCAAAATGTCTGGAAAGGGCACATAAAAACATCTCTGGAGAGCCCACATGTGTAAGACTAGATGTTAAGCACTGACAGATGGAGCACAGGCAAGCAGAGAACAGGGACAGACCATGAATATGGATAGGGCTGGGAAAGAGTTCTTCCCAATAAAGGTGGTCAGGCACTGGAAGAGATGTCCAAGGTTGCTGTGGTATCTCTTGGAGATTTTCAGAAGTTCACCTGACCTTGACCTTGAGCAACCTGATCTAATTATGAAGCTTTGAGCAGGAGACTGGACTAAGTAACCTCCAGAGGTCCTTTCCAACCTAATGTTTTCTATGATCCTACGATTGAGAAAAAAACAGTATCGAGGGATAACAAGTGAGTCAGAGGGAGAACCCTCTAAGTGTATGAAAGGAGCTGTGAGGCCCCAGAAGTAGGCATTTTTTGCCCGCTGTTTGGTGGGAGCCAAATGCAGTAACGCTACTGCCTGGAAGTCCTGCTCTGACTCATCCCAGGACACATTTCTGCAAGGCAGAGCAGAAAAGGAGAAGTGACTGCTGAGCCCTGAATGGGGGGGAAGGGAGATAGCCCCATGGAAGCTCAGAACAGGGAATTTTAGTCTTACTCATCATATTATTTTTATATTTGGTTTTTCAGATGTAAACCTCAGTGTTTCTGCCAGCATATTAACTCTGTGTGCACCACAAGTTTTTCCGCTAGCCCCAGTGACTCCTTTATGCTTGCCTACATGCACAGATGCACAACTTCCAGCTGGGAGCCCAGCCTGACCCACTGCACTTTACGAGTGTTTGTAAGGGATAAACGGACTGCCTGGTGAGTGCTAATCTGGGCAGATTTCAGTGTCATGCTGGAGAAAGAAGAAAAAAGATGGGCCTGGTCTGGCAAAGATATAGCCAGAGAGCAGGTTAGGGCTGATGAGTGAAATGTGGCAGACAAGCCATAGAGGATATACAAAAGTTAGAACTGAGATTTATCCTGAAAAGGTGCTCTACTTAGTCTTAATAAATGTAAGCGAGAAAAGGAAGGGAAATCTATATGACCGTGAACAATGAATAGTGCTGGAAGGTCTAGCAGAATCTAGACCTCTAGCAGAAGACCAGCATGTGTTTGTTCGTTGCTGAGGTTTCAGACTTAAATAATGAGGCCACAATATTACCCTGTATGTGTTGTGTGTTTGTTACATGGTCTTTATCTTATATCTAAATGTAGTTAATGCTGGGTTCTGAACATGAAAGAGGGGTTTATTCTGTTCTCCAGTGCTCTGTAATGAAAACCCTGATTTCTACGGCTTAACACATCTTTTTCATGTCTCCATGGTACAGCCTGCACAATGCTTCCTGCCCTTCAGGTGACAGAGGGCGGGCTGCAGGTCAGTATGGGTGTTTCAGTATCAGTGTTGAAGGCATACACATACTTTATAACCAACATTCACACTTATATTCTCTGCGCAGAGTGAGATCTCCATCCTTCCCCAGTGAGGTCCATATTCTGAACGCTAGTGCCAAGGTTCACACTCTCAGCTACTGCGAGTAGTGAGACCTGTGCTGTCACTCACCCTGAGTGCTGCAAGTTCCAGACTGTACAGTGCTACATACCCTGTAAGTGGAGTAGCCATCACTTGGGAGAGCTGTAAGACTAGTGTAAACACTCTAAGGCAAGGTGTGCAGAAAGGGTTAAATATCAGGCCCCTGTAATGAAGGGGTTCATGGAGTGCAAAAGGATCTCCAAAGCAGTAATACTGTGATTCAGGACAATGCCCACCTCAAGCCAGCAGAGACAGAATTCAATTCTCTAGCTTCTTAAATGCAGGAGGATCCATTATTAGTATTCACCACTCAAATTTGAAGTACAGGTATTACAGCCTAGTCCAGTTTTCTTCTAACGAGGAGGCCACAACAGTGTAGAGGTCAGTGGTTTACAGTCTCATTCCAGACTCTTGAATAATCTGTGCAGTCTCCATTTGGGTAAAATACAAAACTACTCAGTAGGTTGGTACAAACAGTTCTGTAAGAAGACCAAGGAGAACATCTCCTGCTATGTTTCACTCTGACATGCTGCATTATGGGATATGTTCTCAAAGACGGAAGAAAACTATGAGATCAGGGTTTTTCCATTTCTGTTTGTCTAAGGTGACAGAAGTTGTATAAAGCTGGTACTACAAAAAGTGCAATTGATAGCAAAGTTCATCTGAGGTACTTCAAAGTAGGTGGGGGAAGCCCTTTTTTTTTCTTTTCTAGTTGGCAAAGAAACCCAGGACTGGAGCAATAGTGGGAGTGCCACAGGCAACACTGAAACTCAGCAGCAGACATTATTATGGAGGAGGATTCAGAGCAAGAATAGCAAAGAGAATTGCCACTGAAGCTCAGCTAATGTTGACTGTTACCAGTAATCTGAGTTAAGTTTTGATTAAACAGAACAATTCACACACAACATCCAAGATGAGCAAGCCAGTACACAGCAATGGTTTCCTGGTGCTGTGATCAATGATGAAAAGGTGTGGGCAGAAGTAAATGTAGCAGAGACAGCAAGAGGAATGATTAGAAGAAGGAAACAAGCAGCCTGGGGCAAGAAAGGTTGTGTAGACACCAACTCAAAGTAAGTCTTAGGAGAAAATTGGGATGCAGGCATAGCATCTCAAAGATCAGGTCTACAAAACCGATCCCAGTGTAGTTGGATATGGACAGTATCAGATACAACAGTGATAGAGAAAAGAGAGCTGAGAAAAGTTGTGAGATACAGTACTGCCAAATCCTTTTTTTCCCCCACAACTTCACACTAAGTCTTTTGTATTTTATCTTTTGTTTTGTGTTCTCGGAAGCCAAACCTCTCAGCATACTGAGAGGTCCTGTGGAATCTCAGTTTTTCTCTTTCTTTTAGAAGTTTTTTATCAGGCAGCTTGAAAAATTTGAAAACATGAAACTGACAAAATTGAAAAATCTGAACACAAAAAAAGAGAACCCCAAATTAGTAATGCAAGGATCTAAAAATATTTTAACCAACCATTACATTTTCAGGTTCATCCTGTATTTTTGAGCTTCACAAATTTTGCACTATCAGAAATGGGATATGCTCTGAATAGTGCACAGCGTGTTTTTTCCAGCACAGGCATTTACTTACACTGAGCAAATGTATCTGCTGGTTGACAGACCCAGTGGCCCCACAAAGATCACAGATCCTGAGTTTGAAATCTTATCTACCACCCTCATTTCTTGCTCTTGCCACAGACCTCTTCTCAGCAGTCTGGGGCTTTGCTCCCCTAATGCCGGGCTTGTCCTACACAGCTGCCCACCCCTGATAACACAGCTGAGGAGCCCAGAGGAAGTTGTACAAGATGCTTTTGTCAACACTCCTTCCCACACAGACCATCTCCCGTCTCCTTTGTTACTGTAAATTGACATCAGAGCTGCTGAATCATGATACGGGAGTCACAAAAATGTTATTTATGCTGTAGAAACAAGGCCCCCTCCCTCTCATTGTTTCCTGCCTGTGTCAAAATGGAGTCACTGATTTTTGTCCTAGCTTCTCCTGCAGTGGCACTTTGGGTGAAGCAGGCTGAGTTCTCCTTATTCGGGCTAGGATAAAATGCATGTACAAGCACAACCAAGATTTGATTCTGGCCTGCTAAAAGACAGCCTTCCTGAGCAGACACTGTCTGGACAGTTCACCATGAAAAGCCATTTGGAACCAGTTTCTGAGAGATTTGCCTACAAGGTCACAGCCCCAAGGGAATTTTTCAAATGATACACTGCACATTTGAAAAGTTGGCCTCCCACACAGAGGACTTATTTGCACTGCAAAAATATTTTGTTAGGGTGCTTAGTTACAACAGGCTTTATTCCTAAGCCTGTAGATGGAGCTGAACTATGGCTTGCCTTTTCAGCACTGTAACTGGATTCCTAATAAACCAGAATGTTGAGGAAAGAAAATGGTGCAGCACATGGAAAGGGATGCATGGAATAGAATGACTTGGAAAGTATTCAACAACATAGAAAGACACAAGAAGGACACAGAAAAGTGAAGAAAGAGGCAGGGGAAGCCATGGTTATAGTCAGGGAGACATTGATGCCCAGAGACAAGAAGCTACAGAGAAAGGAAATATTAAAAATATACAAGGAACGAGGGTGAGTTATGTCAAAGAGGAAGTCTGAGAGGCCTGGCAAAACACAAGGAAAGGAAGAGATTATTACCAAGCCACCCAAAAAACTTCATAAGGATCAAGATTTTCTATGTATAAAGTCATAAGTATTTAAAAATTTTATGTGCAGATAAGTGCTTTTCGAATCCATATTTTCATAGCCCAGTGAGATTTAACTTTCCTACTTTAAACTAATACATAGACTCCATATAGATTTGCTAAAGTATGCAGGGAAAACTTCCAGACTTTGACTGTCTGAACAAATTTATCAGGAAAAGATACCTATAGATCTCTTGCAGAAATTCAATTTAAAACTGTGACATCAGTTAGAAAAATCTAGGAAAATTCATAAATGAAAAGAACTAATTTCATTCAAAAATGAAAAGAAAGTTGTAATTTCTTTCACTGGAATATTGTTTCTCTGCTGTTCTCTTCCAAATTCTTATTTTACAGCCAGCTAACAAACAGACAAAGCTGTACTCAAAAAGAAAATATGGAAAAGCAATAAAGATTTCAGTTCTTCATTTACTGACAGTCTTCCCCACTAACTATGACTCACCCTAAGATTATCAAAATACATAATAAATTCAAAATAACAAACTACTCTGGAATTATGAAATACTGTAGCTGACACAAATAAGGGATTTTCAACACATTACAAAATTGTTATTGTTGCTATTATTATTTCAGCAGTAGGTGAGAACAACATTTGGATGAAATGATACATGTGCCAGATAAATCTTGTAACCTAACTTCAAATCAAATGCAACAAGTGAATGACAGAACCTAGAGAAGAAATTACTGGAGAGAAAAGAAGATAACTTAAAAAAATACAGCTAGTGACTTACATTAACTGTGTGACTTAGGTCATGCGAAAAACTTTTTTAACAACAAATGAAATCATCTCCCTTGCTCGGTTCAACTGTCATTGTTTGGCTCATAGCACACTAAAACACAGCACAAAATTAAAAATACTTACATAGTCATTACTAAGTGGTTAGTTAGAAACAGACCTTAAACCTGCATAAACTTCCCTGTCATGTGCTTTATGTATCGCATAGTTTCAAACATATCCATCCCAATTCTATTGAGAAAACATCCTGTTGTACCACTATGATATGGTTTATAGAACTGTGCTATAATGTCATAGGCTGTTGAACTATCCTCCCTTTGAAAAAGTTAGCATATGCTTAGTAAAGATGACACCACTTTTGGCACCGTATTTCCATTAAAAGTAGGGCAGATTCAAGACCAAGTGGGTGATTTATGCCCCATAACTGATAAAGGGTGAGTGACAGCAGTGACAGTGGGAGTAAATCCTTCCCTGTATTTTTCTTCCCAGATATGTATGATTTTAAGCTCTGTAGCACAGTTCCAGCTGACTTTTCTTTGTAGTTAGTACCATATAGTGCTTATATTGTTGGTTTGTTGGGTTTTTTTAATCAACAGATCTCAAAACATTTTACTCTTTAGACACAGTATTTTACTTCAAACAAGGCACTGAACATGTACCCCCCCAATGACCAACAGGGAAAATAAAGGCATAGAGAGTGCAAGTGGCTGGCTAATGAGCCAAGGAGCCAGAAAATTAACCCAATATCCTAGATTACAAGCCAGACCCCAAACAGTGGATCATACTCTCCTACGTCAGCATCTGCAATTCCATTTTCTTTTAGGAAATCTACCTTTCCACAAAAGTGATTTGGAGGTTACAGCTAATCAAAGTCATGTTTTTGCAAGTATTTGAGGAGTGAAAGAGAACACCAAATGTAGTAGGATGACATCTCAAGAGAGAGGTGGTCAGGAAAAGAGCACAGCAATGTGGCTTTAATACAAAGACAGGTAAAGGCAAAGGAAAATTTGGGGGGTTTGGAGGGCAATATTATTGGCAGCAACAGATTAGTCACCTTTCATGTTGGGGAGGAGTTATTTATAGCTCTTTGTTTTCCACATGGTTTGCTGTGGGACTTTGACAGAAAACACATGGTTTTCTATGTTTGGCAAGATGGGGCAGATGATAGACTGCGCTTAAGAGCCAGACGAGACTTCAGATCTCTTATTTTGCCAATGCAATTAGTAGTTTTCCAGCTGTGGCTCTTCAAAAAAACTTCCACTGAGTAACTTTAGTAGTTCGTAATAGGATAAAATAAAAGGCTTTAATTTTGGATAGAATATCCTTGGACACTGAATGGCCATGAAATTTATCCAGTTACACATAGAACATTTACTTTGGATTCTTTCCTCAGAATTAATCTGAAATTGGTCAGATTATCAGCAGGAAATCAGGATGACCCAAGTGCAGACTTGTGAAAAAGTCTCTAAAATTTGAACTTGTGTTTATCAACCGTTTAATACTCTTAATTTCTAAGGGACTGAGAGGATAAGCAGATGGTCTGCAAAGCAAAACTATAATATTTGAGGCCTGATGTGAGACATGCATTTTGGCCAAGAGGCATGCACAGTCTTGCCTGCTATTTCCTCTAGCATTTAAAACACACATCCATCACTCAACAAATCGGCTGCAAAATAATGTTCCTAGTCATCATATGCCTATCCTAGGATGGGCTTTGTCACATAATTAAACCTGGTGTAGAACAACAAAGGAACAGTCATTATTTGGATAATACAGAGCAAAACGGTAGTTTGACAGGTCTTTCAGTTACAGAGGATAGGCCTATTTCTGCTGCAGGATGGACACAAGTTCAAATAAGAAAAGGTGAGGCAGAGACTGATATATGAAAAGGCTTTTTCCCTGAGAGGTTATTTAAGAAGCACAAAAATCTTAGTGTCACCCACATCTGTCATGAAGGAGTTGCTTTTTCAAAGTCTGCTAAAAGGGGGCTGGCCCTGCTAACAGGCGAGGAGATGGTCTCAATGCACTAATGGTTCTTTCCATCCAAATTTCCTGTGTGTGTCACAGCTGCTGGTCTGTGCAGCTGTCTCTGGGTTTTTTTTGCCTACCCCATCTCATGTTTATAAACGGCTTATCATTTTATGTTGCAGATCAGGGAGATGAAGAGTAAGAAATACTATACTGATTTCTGCAACATATTGATCACAAAACCCTCAACAACCATATATCTGTCCTGTTTGTTAGTAATTAAATAGTAAATAGCAATACATTCTTACTCAGACAGACTTTTACCCTTGGGCTTTTAACTTTCCTTTGTTTTCTTTTTGTTCTCCAGGCGCATATGCTCATGGATTTATCCCCTGCCAAAGGCTTTAGAACGCCTCACTCTTTGTGAATGCCAGTAAGCATCACTCTTCCCCCTGTAGAGATGATTTACAGGAAATGCATGAGTACAATCAGTTTCCTTACTTATTTGCAGGGTTCAACATATTTCAAATCAGATGTGGGGTGATGGGGCTCTTTAGTGATGGAACCTTATGGGAGCTGCCACCAAGCTCTGGGTACAATGACTATATCTGCCTGGGCAAGGGTCACTGGTTTTAGTCATGGGTGCCTTCCTGCAGGCTGAAGCGGGTTCTATCACCCTCTGATTTCTTCAGTTTTCTCTCATTTCGTTCAGCAGTTGTTAGTCAAAGTCACTTCTCATCACCTAAAGTTGAAGATAACAACTTGAGACAAAATGAAATGACTGATGAAAAGCCCATCCCAACCACTCCAGTGCTCACACACTGTGGCAGGTAGTAGATTGGTACTGGTTTTGTAAGAGCATTGCTCCATAATTGTTAGTCCTCATGCTGCCCACCCATCTCGTGTTCTTGTCATCCTCCTTTTCCCTTTCCATTCTTTGGGCAGATAGATCTCAGTTGCTGAGTGTTGCTTCAGTGTAAAATAACACGTGGTGCTTGTGGTGTGGGAAGGAAGCTGGCTGTGAGAGATAAAGGTTGAGGTTAAGTGCAGACCTACTGTTATGCTCTTGGGGCTTTGCTGCTCTTTGTATAACCTTGGTGTGGCTGAGTGATACAAATCAGCACTACCTTTTCTGATAAAATCCATCTACCAGAGGCAAGCAGCAGCCATACCTCCACATCTTTTTGTAGTTTATTACAGCCCTGGCATTCCAAAGGGTCTGAAGGGGTCAAAGGTTAGTTTTCCATTATATTACTGAAAGAGAGCAACCAAGTTTGGTTGGGGCTCAGAGACTTAAGAAAGAAACTGAATTAAAAAAATATATCAGAGGAGCTGCAAGAAACAAAAGCCTTCAGGGAAATTCCAAGATTGCCAAAGAAAAGAACAGTCACTGAAAATGTTTGTGCAAAACCACCATCTTCTCCTTCCTTCCCACAAGGACTAGCGCAACTCACTTTGAAAGAGAAAGAAAGACTTGAGAGAGCAAGAAGCATTTCACGCAGCTGTCCCACTCTGCAAAGCCCCACTGCTTTACTTCACCCAAACCAGCAGGCAGGCAGAAATGCAAAATCATGCCATTTGTGACCTACAGAAACAAAGCTCAATGTTTGCATGGGTGGGGGAGAGACACAGTCAAGCTTATCATGAACTGGAAAAAATGCAGAGTAGAAATGTTCTGGTTGCTTTATCTTCCCCGCAACCCGCTCTCCCCCATCCCTTTGCCTGCCCGCCCCC
>NW_010973132.1:3851547-3995089 GCF_000737465.1 Haliaeetus leucocephalus | reverse complement strand
CCCCCCCTTCATGCAAGCCTTAATTATTTTTCTTCCCAGGAAATGCAAATCCTCAGTGAAGCCCAGCTTCAGTGGACATAATCATAGAGACTGAGACTGATGGTTTTGAAGGCTAGAGACTGAAACTAATGGTTCTGGAAGATGCCGCACCAAAATCTATCTTTAACTCCTTCGTGGAAAATAGTAAGTAAAAATAAGACAGGAAGCATTGAAAAACCAGAGAAGATCTGAGCTGATCTCCTCAAAGTGGTCCTTAACCCATCTTAAGGAAAATCTTCTACCCGATCTTCTGAAGTTCTGAGTAGTAACGAAAGTTCTTACATTCCTGAGGGCTATAGAATAAGCAAGTGTTGATTTACCAGACAGGTCTATGGCAGCTGCAGTCTCTCCCTTTGCAATGTCCAGAGCAGAACAAACATTGCCCTCGGACAACCTTGTCCAACCATTTTGTCATCTGATTCAGACTCAAGCTCTCTGCTCAAAGGGAAGAAGTACTGTGAGCATCTGCATAATTGAAACCTGGGACAAGCATCGTGTTAAATAAGGCTAAAACTGCTAAAAAATTTCTCAAAGAAGGGAAACAAAAGTCTGCTCTTTCTCTGAGGTCAGCTCTATCCTGAACATAGCGCTAGCTCTGTCACATAATCCTGACATAAGGAAGTTACTCCCCCTAAGAAAATTTGGTGGAACCAGAATGAAATTGGCATGTAGAAACCCTCTGCCACTCAAAATATACAATTTGCATATTTTAGATACTGATAAAGCGTTTGCTTTAAGCAATAAAGCAAGCTAATGATGCTTTTTCCCTTAAGCTCTGATTACATCAGGAAAAGCTGAAAATTTTTTTCTGCAGTGGTTTAGTTTCAAAAGTACTACTGATCCTATAAAATACTTTATAGATCATATGCAGCTCTGGAGAGGATTAGATTATTTATTGGTAAAATATCTAGTAGTGTAAATGTTCCAACAACTGCAGCTGAAATCAAGAGACCTCAGGCCCTATGAAAATTAAGTCTTAAGTGTGTAAGAGGAGAACAGTCTCCCTTTCACGCTGTAGAAACTGTAAACAGAGTCAGAGTTTGAATTAAACAAAATTATGCCTCCATTAATGTAATAAAAATTCTGTTTTGACCTAACGTTGAATTAAGAAATTGATGGACTAAAATATATGTTAGCCTGAAAGTGATGAAACTGTGTTTTGAGCTTTCAGCCTTCCTTTCATTTTTCTCTTTCTCCATTGCTCCATTGGTCTGTCAGTTTTGTCAATTAATACAAACAACCAAACAAAATATAATCAAATAAACCTGAACCATATTTCACAAAGTGAGTTCTAAAGAGTTATAGCTTAGCAAAATTAGGTTATGAGGGGTTAAAAGAAGCTGCTGACTGCTGAAAATACAGAATAGATACAGAACAACTAGAGTGATTACCTTGCCAGTGTATTTAAGAGAACAAATGAAGGGACAGAGTGAAGTGTGCAGAATCATTTTCCAATTAAAAAAAAAAAAAATCAAACCAGATGATTTTGAAGTAAGAAAAATGTGTTATAGAATGGCTACTGGAGAAACGATGGTTCCTCTTGCTCTCAGTGAAGGCCTATAAAGCTACATATTTATGGTCTTTACCTGAGGCCTTCTATAATCTTGGTAACAACAGCTGAAAGGAAAACTAGAGGAGCCAGCTCAGAGACTGCCCAGGCAGAGTCACAGCCAGGAGGGATACCAGCAGCTTGACATTTTGAAAAAGTTCTCTCCGAAAAAATAGTATGAAATAACTGATTGAAATGCAATCAAATGTAACAGCCTCCTGTAAGACAGATTTTGTTCTTCAAAACACTGACCATGTCCACGTTTTAAAGACTGATTTCCATTTTCCATTTTCTAATCTGCACCCACATGATACAGTTTAATAGAAGTTATACCTTTGCTCACAGAGGGTGTTTTTTCTAGCTTTAAGGGCAATTTTGTACCTACTTGACTTGCAAAGGGCTATGTCAAATCCAACCAATCAATGCTTTCTCCACCAAGAGGCACAGAAAAAGTCTTTCTGACTACAAGAATCTCTCAGCTTCCTAAGCACTTAAAAGTCACTAGTCCTGAACACTTTCTGAGTTCATTTGCATAAAATGCACCCCTTTCCTTCTATTTCTTGCCTCACACATCAGATTATTTTCATACTGCATATTATTAGACCACTAATAAGGTACAAATTTCAGAGAGCATGATCTAGTCTAATAAGCACACAAAGTTTAAGAGGACTGAAAACCCCTGGTTCCCCTGATCATCTTCATTGGCTCTGTGTTTTAGTGCAATGAATTAGTGATAATGTGTGATTTTTTTTCCTCTCAGAACTGACATTTTTATCTGCAGAAGTTAATAATACTCATTTTGGATAGGTCATAAGGAAAAAATCAGTCTCAATAAATGTTAAGCTAGAAACAGGTTGAGACAAATCATCAGACCTCTGGAAAACATCTGGAAGCAAATTGTGAGTTGTAGTCAAAGTTGAATAAAGTAAATGAGGAAGAACTGGTGGAATAGTTTGTTTCTGAATGTTTGGTTTCCAGAATGGATTTTCACAGTAAAAGGCATGGTAAGGATCTCTTCCCTGCTCGGGACAGGTTATTTTTCACATTTACATGGCTGGGAGATGGAGTCCCAGAAGTCCAGTCTTAAGTACATGCACAATATTCCCAAAGGGACAGAATTCAATCCAGACCTCAAATTTAAGTGAGCTAGTGATTTGTGTGTGTGTGTGTGTGTGTGTGTGTATGCAGAGTGGTACGACATATCTTGGAGTTTAAGGATGTGCTGATTTGTACAAAAAATAATAATAATAATTAAAAAAAAAATTCATTAAGCCCTCCATGGAAAATCTGTGACAATTGCATGAACTGGGACATTTTACTAGAAACAAACAGGATCAGCCATATATTTTGCCTAGTTTGCCACCAAGAGAAAAGGATGACTGTATCATGGTTTTCAGGACAAAAGACATGAACAGCACAGCAGTATTCTGTCCAGTAAACTTCATGATTTTATTAATATTTTTAGAATTTTGAAAATAGCCAACGGACAGAATAACCAGCAGGAAGAGACAGATGTTAGGTCAAAATGAAGAGCATATGGATGTGTTAATATTGGAACTAGACATGTTGCTAATCTCTGTGCACACTTGAAATGAAAATGTATTTCATGGCAGGAAAAAAAACACAGTTATGAGCTTTAGAAAAATTCCGAAGTGTGTGCTGTTAAGAGAGTTAACGTAATGAGGGGAGTTACAAGACAAACTGAAGTTGCCTGCTAAATGACTGTGCAGAACAGAAACAATCTGTATAGAATGAGTTACTTCAAAAGGAAGTATTATGAAGTTTTCATCTCAGATTAAGTATTTTCAAAAGTAAGCTGTGCTGAAAGTGTTACAAACTCCATTCTAAAGCAATCTGGAGAACAGAAATCTGGATAGAAGACTCCCCATAGTAACAGCAACAGGTAAAATATTAAATTTATTTTTGGTAGAACTACATTTCCATTCACCATAGAGTAAGATCAATTGAACTGTGACAAAGAAAGAAAACACTTAGGAGCTAGTGCTGAGAGACAAACAAATAAAGCATTTATCCACTCTGCTGAATAAGATATTTGTCTGTAATCCACATCCAGACAAGATCGCTTAAAGATCCGACATACACTTCGTTGCTTTAGTAAAACCAAGCCAACTTTGTAGGGATATTTGTCTAATGTTCTGATGACATTGTCTTCAAATCTACATTTACTCTCTGTATAGCAGTTTCAGCACTTGTAATATAGCTCTTAATATTCTCCATCTTCCAGTAATGCTGAAGACCAGATCTTAGGACTCTGACTGCTTTTCTCAGTTTGGTTGGAGTTGTGGGAATAATTGACTTTTACTGGCTGAATCAAAAAAAGGAAAGCGGGGGGAGAATGCTAGGGAATTAATTTTCACTCTGAATAATTTTTACAATTTTCTTACAAAAATGGAAATCCCTCAAGATTTAATTATGAGTTGAATGAAACACTTGTTTCAAAACAAAATTACATACTTTTTCATTTCAAATTTTGTTACATTTCGAAGCAAGAAAAAATTCCAGCTTTCAAAAGCTTCAGCTGCTGACAAAACAATTCAGAGAATTTAACAAGAATTTACAAACAGTTTGGTTTCCAGGACCAGATTCTCAAATCTGCATTTATTGGACAAATGAAACATCTAGCAGAGAAATAATGCCTAGATCTAGTCTCAATAGCTAACACCATCTTCCATTCCTGATCCTCTCCTGCCTCATATTAATGGCACTTCTTTTGCAGCAGCTTCTCTAATTCACAAATCCTGCTTTTTTTTAATTTAAAAGCTCCTACTAAAATTTTACTTGCCCATCATCCAGCATATACACTTGCATTTTTTCCCCTTTGATTTTGCAGAACAAATTTTCAAGATTATTGTAGTACCCGAACACAACAAAAAACCTTCTCAAATTTCAAGTCTTTTTGCATGTTGTATGTCTATTTTCACTTTTGCTTGTTGTGGAACACCCTGTTTTTCTCTTTCAGCCATTCCTAGTTCTATTCCATGCCCCACAGCACCCCCAAGGAATGGTGTTTCCTACTTAGAGCAGCTTATCGTGCTCCTCCTTTTATATGCAGAAGGCACCTCTATCCTCTGAAATGTTATGGTACAGGCCTTTCTCTGCAGCCACGAGAGTGAGAAATATTTCTTCTTATTTAATACGAAAAACATCCAACTCACAAGATATACATATAAATCTCCACCCTAAAACCACCCATTTCTTCCATGTTGCCAAGGAAATGAGTACACAGTTAATCATGACGAACAAAACACAGCCCTCTTCACCTTCTCTATTTTTCAGTCTGTCAGGCCTCCAGACAAGAAGCTTCTTACTGCATTTCTGTACAAATCTGGGGGATGACACAAAATAATTAAGCAGAAGTCTCCACATTCTGGGTAACAGCATCCTACCGTAGGGGATTTAAGCTCCAATGACTGAGAAACACAGGACATGTTGGCAACTGAGTTAGGCTATAGGCCTGAGAAACTGAAGCCAGGAATTGCACAGGCACCCAAAGGTCAGCAGATTTCGCATCTCTTTCTCTGTGTACCCTGCAGTGTTCTGTTAACATTTTGCAATAGGTTCAGCAGCTAAGTTTTTGGGGTGGGTGTAAGAGCGCACCACTTCCTGTGGGGCCGTTGTGCTTCCTGTTTTCTCAAGGCTGATGGAGACAAGCTGGCGGGGCTGCTGATTTTGAAACAGGGGCAGCTGCATGATTGTCTTGTGAGAGCTCAGAATGAATCACCATCCCATCCTTATAGAAAAATCCCAAATCTTTCCAGAGTTGGAACTCTAACTCTGGTGGCATTGCGCTACCTGCTCGTGCATCGAGACAAGGGCGGGGAATGCCCAGAACGCCAAACAGTCAAAAATCAAGAGCCGGACCACAACAGATCATGAGATCAGTTCAAAAATCATACAACTTTTGGAAAAGATTTTTTTCTGTCCACTTAATTTCCATTCTTTGAGACACATCCCACCTTCTGCAATAAGAGCAAGAAATCTTTTCTTTTTTAATATGAAAAACACAAAGCATCACAAGACTTAATAAAACCACAAGTCAGTAACAGTAGATGGACAGGAAGGTTACTGAAACACGAAACTACCTTTATACAGACTTTTGACCAATAAACATTCAAACCATTGGAGGGTTCAAGTATACACTAAATTCAGTATGTTGTTAAAAGAAGGGAACTTTTTGGTAAAAGACAGGAAAGGAAGGGGAAAGAAATTGACAAAAAAAATGCTCTGATGTAGGATAAAAGATGCAGAATAAATCTATCCTGTTACAACTTTATCCAGTTTTTATTATTAAAACTCTTGTATCAATATGAGACATTCTTCATACCTATTTACAAATAAGTACAATATAAGGAGGATTACAGAACATGCTTCCCTGGGCAGGCCACTCTCAAAACTGAAATGAATATTTGAAGCACCTGCTTGCAAGAACAACAAAAAAAAAAAACCAACAAAAGAAAAAAAAAGGGCAGTTAAATTCATACTGTACTTTGAGCTCCAGACTCACATTGGCCCCTAGATTGTCTAGAAATTTGAGGCTAACACCTGTTAGCTAACATATGCTAATAAATATGCTTGAGAAGTCTTGCATAGACAAGGCAATGTGCATTTTACCATGCACTAAGCTCACTGAATTAAATACTAGGCTTTCCTCTATGCTTTAAGCTATCCGTCACTGCACTAGATGTTTTTGGCAAACTAACATGATTTTTTTTTTAACCTGTTTCAGTTCAGATCCAAGCTCCCCAGCCTGCTCCAGATAGTTTCACAATTAAGGCCGTAATTCATTGCTGATGTCTTCAGTGCCATGCCCAAAAGCAGACCAGGTCTACATTTTGGAAAAAAGACCTACACAAAATGAAAAGGAGACAGTGAGAAAATAATAAGAGCCTAGAAAATCTCTGTTAAGGCTGAAAGGAGCAGTGGTAAAAGGCAGGACTGGCAGGACCCTCCTGGGGAGACATGTGTGGTCATTCCTGACATTTGGAGCCAGCCCAGAGAGGAACAGAGACCACTATTTAAACCAAATAGCTCTGTTACTCCTTGATATTATTGTAAGTCTTATGCCTCAGAGTGATCATATGTTCAACCCAACTGACTGTCAAATGTTTACATTGTGCCGGATGCATTTAACACACATACTGGAGAATGCTTTTATGTTCCATTACCTGTATGCTAACACTTCTGCTTTTAACCATTTATTTGAACCACATGCTACATTGTCTAAAATACTCCCAAATATTTGCACATCATTTTCCACTTCCTCGACCTTCACACCCTCCTACTCTTGCCTGGTGCCCCATAATCCTAGACTGGTTTACATAATTATTCAATATGGATATATGTCCCTTTGCTTTCTGAATTCTTCTCATGGGCCTGCCCTGAGTTTTCATAGAGAAGTGAATACGAAAGAGCTTGAGTTCCTCTCCCCACACTGCATTTGTTTCACTTTCTCCTCTTTTCACTTGCTGAAGTTCTCTGAGCTCAAGTGTAAAGTTCCTGAATTCCCAGTTCACAGGATGAAGACATTAGCACTGCTGGAGGATGCAAGGAACGAAGACACGCCATTAGGTATCTTCCTGATCTGGCTCAATGGCTCTACCTTCAAGCGTCCATTTCTTTACTCACATTCTTTTCTGAAAATCTCATCAAGCCTGCTTAGCAGTATCTACACAGGGTTTTGCATATAAAACACTAGAATAAGAAAGGGCATATCCCAGTCTCCCTACCATACGACTGAGCAAAACTCTTCTGAGAATCAGTCTATGGTGCATTATAAGATAAATTATTTATTTTTCCTTCCTGGCTTTAAAAGTAGAATGACTGCAGTCCCCAATCACATACATCTTTGATGGTCTGGCATGCAGCTCAGTCTGTAGCAATATGGAGCTAGCATGGTTCTTGCGAAGCAATTCCTTATAACCTCAATTGAGGTGTTTACAAACTGGAGAAGCAGTGTAGAGAGGTGCAGACAAGTCTCGGAACTTGAGAGGAAATGCAGTGCTAAAAGACGTGGAGGATGGTAAAATGGACGTGCATGGTGGTAAAAAAAGCCAGAATCTAGGGATATGTCATCTATGGATTTATCAGTGTCCATCATTTTGCATGACATGATGAATGATATTAACTTTCCCAAAATGTCCAACAGTGTTTTCTGGAACTGAACTAACACAGAGGATCAAATCACATCACTTTGCAGTTTCTGATGTACAACAGCAGCTCCAAAACTTCTGCATAAGGAAGTAGGCCTTTGCAGACCTGTGTGATAAACCTGCCCAGTCCTTTGGAACCACATAACAGGAGTGACAGAGCCCATACTGACCAGAAAGGCAGGCTGCTATCTGGAAACTGGCTACCGAAGACTGCTACAAGTCCGTGGCTAACCATCAAGTCAACTGTCAGACTGTTAGGTGGGGGGGTTGCAATGTTGTTATGAAAGTTGTTTATCCACTAATCATCAACAGCAAGAATGTACATGAAATAACAGCAGGCTTTTGCAGAAAGAGCCTCTAAATTGCATTATGGTAACAGATGATGCACTGTGTCCATGGTTTGTGCTCTAGCAGAAGCCCGTAAGTTAACTAAAACCAATCCTACTCCTCTCTTCTTCAAGGCTTGATAAACACAGATTGATCAACACCAATGTGGACAGCACTAGCAAAGTGCGGGATGTGGGAGTTCTAGGGAAATCATGCATATGCAATGTTGGGCGATCTGGAACCTTATTCTTTCCCATAATCATCAGCAGAGTCCACTCCAGACACTGACAGTCTGCAGTCTTGTCCTTTCACATAACATTGGTGTTTTTACTTCAGATGGTCAGGTGGTATGGGGATGAATACAAGCTTGAGCTTGTAGCTATCAGTTAGCTAAATCTTAAGTCTGTTAAAGAGAAAAAGTTGTGGTGACAGAATTTCCCAGAATTTAACAAATTCATATCACTGCATAAAAGAACATATTTATGAGAAGTTGCAGGGCTGGGCTAGATGACAATTCAAAAAGAAGTAGTTAGGAATTCAGGGCCCAATTCTTATTTTCCAGGTAACACCTTTTCTCTGCTCAGGACCAAAATCATGTGTGTATATCAAACCTACAAGTTTTTTAATTTGGATAAAATGGTACGGAATATGGAAGAAGAACAAGACCTTCTATTCTTAATTAAGAGGCCTGTAAAAAGATACTACTACTTTTAAAAAGAAAAGTCCTTTTCTTCATCTTCTTTTCACTCTTGTTCTTCAGGTTCCTGTCCTAATCAAACTGGGAGAACAAGTAATATGCTTTCAACACTGTAATAAGAAACTAGTAAAAAAAATAAAAACTTTCCTAGCCTGAGTGAAACCTCTTTGACTCCCTTCTATATATGAGCGTAAGCATATGCTGGAGACAGACATAACCAAAGCTACTGCAAAATATGAAAGGAGTAGCAAAAGTCAGCAACAAACTGTTCCAAGGTATGTTTTCTGATTGTTTTATGAACAGTTTTATATATAATTTTAAGAAACTGCACCCAGGGGAAAAATGACTGAAGAAATACTTTGCAGAAATTCCTTGCATTTCCAGTCCAGTCAAATACAATAAACATGCTCCCCTGAAATATATACACAAAATCTAGAGATAAGTCATCAATGGATTTATCAATATCCAGAGAAGGAGAGGCTCTGTTGTAAGAAAGAAAGAGAACTCCTCACATGTGCAAGGCTGGTGAACATAGATGATACTTGTGGTGCATGTGTATGTGTGAGAGGCTTTAAGTATTTTGTCTGATAATTGGTACTGAACAGGATGTGTGCCATTTATCCATATACAGTTGGAAGAAAAATAAAGAAAAGTAGTACCTTGTCCTAATAGCCATATGTTCCGCAACAAATCCTACATCTCATTGGTAAAAGGCATATAACAAATGTGAAGGAAGAAAGTGCCTTGGGGATCCATGCGCACAAAAATAGAAGAACGAGAAACTGCGGAAGTACTTCATACCTTTACAACTGCTTCAGATGTTTTGTTCATATTAATTCCAAGTGGATTCCCTAATGACAAATCAGCAATTTCTGACTGCTAGGAAGATGACCACTGGAGTCCTCACCACAGGTTTATAGAAGAGGTCTCCCCCAAATCTAACATCTAATCTGTCAGTCAGGTCACAGAGTAATGCAGTGCAAATGCAATACATTTAAGACAGGCTGAGAAAACAGTTTTAGCCTCAGTGGAGTGTGCTAAAATGCTAAAATAAGAGGAAGGTCCCGCTGGCTGATAGGATTTGTGAGAAAATTGTCCTAGGATTAAGACAAATTCTCTGGGGGAGATTTTTTTCAGTGTGCTATAAACTGTCACAAAGTATGTTTATCCTGAATAATATATTATTGTGCAGAGATCTTCAAAGTGATGCCTGGGGGAGGTATGTGACATACAGTGGCACGGCCAGACCCATGGCTGAGCTGAAGTTTCTTCTTAGTGCCTTACTACTTTGTAGTTATACCAGTTTTTCTGGAGGATCTTGAAGATGCTGCTGCACTCTGGGGTGCGGATAATCCTACTGTGGCCCTCTAAACTGTTTAGCTTTATTTTGAGACTAGAAGGCCCTAAATGTCTAATGTGCATGTTTAGCATCATAACACATAGAAATAACCCTTAGGGGAAAATCCCTGAGAGATTGTAAACTCCTTGCTATATAAATTAGCAGCTGTTTTAGTTACTTTTGTGTAAGGCTTTATTATCACAAGATCAACCTGTAAGGAGGATCTTGCCAAGAGAACTTATTTTCAGACAACTCGCCTTTTCTGAAGTGATAGCAACAATAAATAGTTTTTTATGAAAAGGTGGTAAATAAACAGAATATCACAGATTTGACAAAATTTGACTCATCAGATCTTTGGGTTTCCAAAATGGAGGTGGTTCTCTATAAGAAAGTAAACATGAATCAGATTTAAGAAGAATATATTGCCTTTTAAACTTACGAGAACTACAGGCTAACATATCTAGTTTCAAAAGTTAAGTCTTGATTGTTTCAAGAATGTAAAGAATAAAGATTTTGAAAATTAATCTGGGATGGATTAAGCCTTTACCTGAAAAACAACACTGAAAATGGTTTACATTTAATTTTGTTGAAACAGCATGATAATGACTTCCTGATTTGGGTTATTTTTTATATTTCAATCAAGTGTCTTTCATCAGTGATGTTCCCAACACGATGCCAGATGTAGTCTTGTGGGGTCAAGGTGAAAAATTTGTCCTTGTTTCTTTGAAAGCATATCTAGACCATTTGGTGATGACTGACCATGAAGGTGTTGAGGATCTGTTCACTATTCTTGTCTCAGGAATCATGGTTTTATGCGTAACTATAATAGCTGCATCCAGTTTTGATCTTTCTAAGAACCGATTGGATCAGGAGAATAAACAGAAAAATAATTAGGAAACTTTCTTTCCATTATAGCAGAAAGGCAGCTAGGAGTGATCCCAGGCTTGTGCACATTGCAAAAGAAGTGTATTTATTGGATGGAAAGGAAGCTACACAGTGTCTCTCTCCAAGCCTACACATACCGGCCATAAAGAAAAGCCTGGTCTCTTCTGACCTCATCCAAAATCAGAATAGAAAGAAATAGGGAATGTTGTCTGAAGGAGATTCTGAGGAAGAATACATATCAATTAGGCCATCCTTTCATCATCAAGAGGTAACTTGTGAAAGAAACTAATTTCAGCATTGCCTCTCTTGAAGGTTTGATGTTAATGTTTCAGCAAGGAAAAAAAAAAAAGAGCACTGCAGATCCCACCACCAACTCATAGCTGTTTGCTAAATATGAAGGGCTCTGGCACCAGAGCTGAAAACACCTTGTTGTATGCTGGTATTTCAGGCACTACAAGCAAATGTGCTAATAAGTTTGGTGCCAAAAAGTCAATGATAAAGGGAAAGACGTCATTATAATAAAGTTTGGTGCTTAAACAACCTTTTGCAACTACATTCAGCATTCTAGCAGCCGGGAAGTCATGGGATTCACGTGTTCTGTTACTGACTTTTGCCTCCCTCTTACAGAGGAGAGTTGGCTAGTGCTGTGACCCATACTGCAACAATATAGGTTGACTGCAGATTAAACATGTCCTCATTTTATCCTCAAGGATCATGCCCAAATTTTCTAGGGCATGCCAATGGCAGCCCTCTTGCTAGGAATAACACAGATACTGAAACAGATTATGACATCTTTGTATGTTTTTCATTTTGATTCTTTGTGTTCAGATTCAGAGCAATGAACATGCAGAGAGACTCTGCCAGGTCCTTCTTTCAGAGAGCTAACCATACAGTGTAACACAAAATGCAGTTAACCTGCCGAGCCCCCAAGGTCTTTCCTTCTGCAATGTTTCCTTCTTCCTGAAGTCCTCTGACTATCTCTACAAAAATTTAATCCCATCTCAACTAAAATACACAGAATCAAAGCTGTGATCCCAAAATGACACAAAATAAAGGAGACTAATCTAACTATTTTTAATCATCAGCCTTTCTCACATTATTCCTCTGCTTCCTGGGCTTAGCTTTCCAGTTACTCTCCCTTTGATGCAGTGTATCTTCCATCACCTGGCTTAGCACTTGCAATAGGACCCAAGATATAACCTCACAGGAGGCTTGCCTTCTGGCTACAGAACTTCTGACCAACTAGACTTCCTTCCCAAAATGAAAGGAGTTAGTCTGTGTCCCAGTCCCCAACTGAGCTCTTCAAGAGCACCTTCCCATAGTCCTAACACCCAGTACAGGACAATGCAGTCAGTAGCGCCTTAAATGATTTCCTGCTACTGATGGTTTGAAAATGAGAAGCAGTCTTTCACTTTTCATAGGACAATAAGAACAATCAAGTGAAATCCACAGCCTGAAGTGGATGGGAACATCAGGAAACAATCTCGAGAATAGCTCAGCATATCGTGCAAAGGAGGAGTAAAATGGCAAAAGCTGTTCTGGTAAACTTCTATTTACTGGCATGCTATTGAGCAATAGTTTTGGTAACATGGTATATATTCATACTTACATACATACACAGTTTCTCATATGTATGCACAAAAACATAAAGAAGTCCCTTAGAATTTGGACATGATTTGCAGGTGCTTTTCAGAAAGGGATAAATATTGTGGGATGCTCAGTTTGTGAGGTTATCGCTGTTCTTCACAGCACGCTCAACAGCAACTTAGAGCCAAATCTATTTAAAAACAGTAAAGGCAGAGAAGTGAAGTTGCCTTTGGTTGTGCTTTTTTTTCTCTTTCCCGCTGTAGCTTCCTCTTTCTCTTCACCAGCTCAGCATTGCTGGCAGCTTTTTATAAACTCCGATTCCTACTGCTGTCAGCTTGTTTGGAAACTACATGGTGAGTTCAGTCCAGCAGCCACTGCTGTGGGTTTGTGTTTAACTGCAGACCGGATTTGCTTTAAATTCTGTACCCAGCACCATAATTTTCATTCCAAACACTCAAAGAGCTCTGCATATTCAAAAATATTCAGTACAAAATTTTACACTAAATGTATGCAGTTATGTAGCATAAACTAAAAGTGGAAATGCATTCCCATAAATAAGTAGTAAAGAACTTCTGCACAATGCATAGGGGAGTGATAGCCTCTGGAAGGTTAGACCATGGCAGGGCAGTCAGTAATGCTGGGTTATTCTAGGTTACCAGTAATCTGCACTGAGCATGCAAAGTGATATCGTGACCAGAACAACAGCTGTGAAGCAAAAGGCAATATTGAGATCTTTGTTTCTAGAGGAATCTTCTGCAATACCTCAGACACCTTTAACGCCAGAGTCAGGGTGGATGGGGTGAGTAGAGTGCTGTCCAGAAAGATTATGATTACATGAATGATTAGGAATAAAACAGTGAAAAAGCTTCATCTAGCCATAGCATCAAGGAGAGATTACTAGGAAAGCAGGTAGAAGCAACAACGAGGAGGAGCAGGAGTGGGACTGAGGAAACACCGTGGGTTGGGATAGTGAGATAAACAGCACCAGCACTCCTGAAGTCTTCGTCCTCTGCCTGGTGCTCCAAAGGCAAACTTTGCCATTGGTTTGGTGGAGAAACTAACTTGGGACAAACACATTATAGTTCTTCTCGCCACAGCAGAAATCCTACAGCCAGTCAGGGACTGGGGGATGATGGCAAGATCTTGGCTGGAGGCAAACAGTACTCAGAAGAAAAGCTAGACAAAGAAAATAAAATCGGAGGTTCCTCTAGGTCACAGAGTTCAAAAACTTTTTTACATGCAGATCTCTAAAATGCTTCCATGTGGGTGCAAACATATGTGCAATTTACACGGTCACTTTAAGCCCACTGATAACAGGGTTACTTTTTGTTATTTTTCTCAGAATCCTCAGAAACATTCCATGGAGTTGCAGAGGCCTACAAACCATGAGCTGAAAAGTCACTAAATCATGACTGGAAAATATAGGTCTAAACATGGTACTTGTACTAGTTAAACTAAATTTAATTTCTGTATTGCTGAATTAAATGAAAACAACAACAATGGTAATAGCATGCCGCAACTGTGAACTATGTTAAATTTAGTCACTGTTTAAAACACACAATCCAGTACTTCAATTAAATTTTAAATGAACAGTTAAGGCTTTGTCTGTAGGTGAGGTCTGGGACTGAAGAGACAAAAAACTTGAGTAAGCCCAGGGGCATAGGAGTGGGAATAAGGTGACTGCAGAAGAGTTGAAGCTCCATTTATCAGCAGAGCACATTTTATCAGCAGCTTTACCTACATTTGCCCATGCTGTACATAACTGCATGTAGTATTCCTAATACAACTGTAACTATCTCAGCCCGTTGTGTTATCAGTCACAACAGGTCACAATGGCTACTAACAAGCCCCCCCTCAACAGATAAAGCCATTGGGAAAGTCTGTCCCCTTCTCAGCTGGCAGGAATCCTGCAATCTGGGGACAGAGTCAGCTGAGTTATAAATACTCAGCCGTGGCTCTGTTTTGGTGTCTACTCCTCTGTCTCCTACCATCTCCTACTCAGAAAAGAACCATTTCCCTTTTCTTAATGACCACTGAAATCATTTAGGGAATTTCCAGCACACGGTGTACAGATTCTGATTCACTTTAACCCCAGAAAATGTTTAACTCCTTCTGGGAATTATTGCGAATTGATCCAGTCCTACAAACTAAGATACCCCAAGTTCCTCTTTCCCTTTTTCCCTTGCAGCCATATAAAAGCACTTAGCATCCAAAGCACTCTGCTCCTCTACACCCCTCTGTCACTGCAGTGAAATCTTAGTCACGAGACCTTAGGCTCTCCACACTGTTAATTGCATCAGATCTGTGGAGGTCTTTTCTCCTAAAATGGGAAGATAATTTCATTTTTCTCATTTTCTGAGATATAAATACACCTCTTAGCTTATTCTTCTGTAACATTTTTTAAAATGTTTCACTGCTACCACTAATATAACATGGTCAGAACAAAACCTCTCTGTTTTCTTTCCCTTCTACCTCCTTCTTTTAAGCAAAGCTATTCTTCTTACTCTCACTGTCACTTGGGTATTGTCTCTGACACTATGCCAATCTACACAAGCAGGCTTTATCAAGATTGTGCAGCTTCCTCCTGCAGGACACCTATAAGATCAAATTTTTTCACTTTCCTTTCATTGCCTAAACTCTCACCCACCAATGGCCTGAACTGTGGCAGTCTCCTTCTCTCTGGCCTTCCTGGCTTCAGACTTTCTTTTCGCTTTCTCTCCTTTTGCTGGTGTAAGGGGGGATCAAAATACTCTTCAAATGCTCTCTTTTGTATTTCTCCACTATATTCCTCTCAATTACCACATCAAAAAAATTTTTTGAAGTCTTTTTAATACCCGTCACACAACTAGTCCTCCTTAGTCTTTGTTTGTTTAATGTATAATATAATACAATAATGTAGTTGTTTAATGTTTGATGTAATACTTCTGGCACGACAAGAAGAAGAGTTAAATACAGTTCAGTACAGTCAAATACTGGACTGTAGGTACAGAAAATTGCTTGTATTAAAAAAAAGATTGCAAAATTAGGAGACCAATACCCACAGTTTTGAGAACAAGAGGGAGGAAATAAAGTATCAACCCATATATTGTTAGCAGAACAACTTCACAAAAAATAGTACCAAAATACGGAGCAAAACAATTGCAACAAAACAAAAAAAGTATCAACTCCTTCAATGGGCCTGCAGTCTTTACATGGCTGATGTAGCATTTGTCAAAGCAGTAAGCAAACTGTGCTTCTAAAAAACTGAACAGCTTAAGATGGAGCTACTTATCTCTAGAGTGCTAACTTTTTCTACCAGAAGATTAGTGAAAGATGTCAGCTTTTTACCAAACTCTGCAGATTTCAAGGCACCCGAAAAAACCCACAGCCAGAAAGCAAAAATGAAGACTAAAGAATCTAACTGCATGTGACATATAGTAAAGATGGTCTAGCATTACAAAAGAATGAAATGTAATTAATTCAAACACAATTTTTCTTATCAGTAACTACTTCCGTATAAAAAAAATTTCTATAGATAATATACTAAAGAGTGTGTCATACACAAGTCATACACACCTGTCCACATCATACACATAAAGCTGTGACATAAGGCTTGCATGCATGCTTTACTCTTATACAGCCAAAAGTCTACTGTGAGGATGTATAAAAAGCACTTGCTTCTGGTACTTCAGTACCTCTGTTTAGGCAAAATTCCAGACACAAAGTCCTTGTGAAAGTGGTGGCAGAGAACAGGAAGTGCAGTTGTAAACCTACCTAAAGACACATTTATTTGTGAACAGTGTTTCTCTCTAGAATTCTGAGATATTACTAAGAGATATAATCCTAACAAGATGCAAGTCTGGAAAGTATTATTTACATTAGGAGATCAAGACTTCTTCCCAGATACAGCTGCACTCTCAAGAAAGAACTGCTGCCTAAATATCCAAATCAAACTCCATACAGAACTATTTCTGACACAGCTTGGCAGAGGTCACGATGGACCCAGGGAAAGAATTCTCTCTAATGGTGGGTGTAGATCAGCGATTTAGTTCAGATCATAAGTGCACTTCTAAAATTAATCTTCTGATCCTTTCCGCTTACTGTACTTTAATTTGCACCACATAGCAGTATTAGAGCGCATAAACTGGATTCTTTTCAGATTAAACTGAAGATGTTGCTCAGGACTCCAGCTGCAAATGGGAATTCAGTCCATGGCATCAGACTAGAGCCGGTCTGAAGTGACACCCCTCAAAGGAGATACAGGGTGGTTGTTGAGCCTTCAGCAACAACAATTTTTTTTTCTACAGATATGCTCTTATTGAGCCGTATGTCAGATGCACCTCATCCTTATAGTTTAATTTTGACTGTTAAAGTATCTGCTTTTGGCAGGGGGAAACCTCAATTGGACTGGAGGATCAAGGCACAACTCTATGAAGGGATGTTAGACAATACTGCTTGCATCTTGCTGGTGCTACTGACTGTATGTAGTACGTAGACTGGATGCAGACTTCAAGAGTAGATGGTATTAAAGCATTCTTCCATGTTAATTGCTTGAAATGATACAAAAGTTTTGAGAGATTGGATAACTATAAATGCAGGAATGTGTAAAAATGAAAATCTCTTGCTTGCAGAATGCAGAAGATCATCAAAAACTGACATGAAATCTTGCAGCTATTTGAACATGCCTTAAAGCCAAAACAAGTTTTTCCAAATACAGTAAATAATAAAATGTAGCTGAGATGCAAACAGATCTTGAAGCCATATGAACTGCCAAAGGAAGATCTTCTTCTTTGCTGAAATCTGCTTTATGGACAGTTTAAAAGTTACTAATAAAGTAAGAAATTAAATGCTTTTCATTTCTGTAAGTGATTGAATATCATAATGGTTCTTAAAAAATCCATGATGCTTTCTGGATTAGTACTGACTCAAATTGCTCCCCTTCCTGCCAGTGAAAATCGTTATCTTCATTCTGATATGGATTTATTCTAGTCTATGCTTGAAAATCTTTGCCAATATAGTGAAGTTAGTTAAGACTGTGATATTTTGATTACATTTTTATGATATTTCCCACTGGCCAAAGTCCTTGTCCAGGTGCCATTACATAACACTCAGGAACTCATGAAAGCTGGAGGGTCAAAAGCAGGTTTTTGCCGCTAGGAACTGCATCAACTCTAGGAGGGGATGCCCACATAGTAAGGAAAAGTCTTTGTTCAAATGTAACCATGGTAATAAACCTGTGGGTATCACAAGGGAACATCAGTGAGTGATAATGTTTCACAGTGGAAAGGAGAGCACATATTTCAGTGGAGTCTACATTCAGACTGTTAAGGATCCTAAGGTGAAGCTCCACATGAGAAAAGGTGGTAACAAATTCTTCTCAGCCAGTAACTTGCAGCAGCCATTTTCTGGCTTCTACTCTCTCATTATGGAAAAATGCAACAAAGATATTTCAACTCATACCTTCAACTCAGTAGCAGTATATGTAACAAAGAATTAAATGCAGCGGATTGTGCTCTAGAGCTCCAGATCCCACAGGTTCCACAGCCAGAGACCCATAGGCTCTCTTAAGAGAAGAGGGCAGACTCCCCCATGTCGTCTGAATGGACATTCAATGTTAAAGGACGGTATACAAGACTCACAAGCCATATTACCTCTAGATAAAACAAGTTCAATGGAAAACATAGCTCTGGGAAGAATATGGAACATACAAAGGAATCCCTTGCTTAGAGGTCTTGTTTCATTGTTACAAGAAAACTCAGTAGCGGAATCTATGTAAACACCTATTTCTGAATAAAAGACTCAGGATGAGTGATGTTGTATGTGGTTTTAGTAAGGAGAAAAATTACCTTTCAAGCACCAAACAAGGTCTGAGGTAACGGGACCTCTTTGTGATGTGGCTGCGAGTTGAAACCCTTTTGCTTTGGTAGCTTGTGGTTAGAAATAGCTTGAAGAATAAAGGGGTAGAAGTAGGGGAAGAACTCTTTCAAAAAACTGCACGCAGTGAGGTGATGCTTAGAGGGAAAATCTCTCAGATTAATATGAATGTTAAATGTTTTCAGAAATAATCTTTCAACTCAACAGATTTTTCTCTAGTTCTCCAAATTCCCATCATGGAGAAGGATCCCTAGCCTACTTCAAAAGCCTTTTTGAAGGTCAGATTACACGCTGTGAGTACCACTTCACGTCATATGCCTCTGGAAATCAGTTCTCTACAATTGTTTGGTAACTTCATTTGTTTTCTGCATGTAAGTCATCTAATAAGGTACTGCAAGGATCTGGGCCGAAAGTATCATCTCTAGTAGGCCTTCCTTTATGAGTGAGAAGATTCTGTGATTACATACATAGAATAAAACACCAGTTATATGCAACAGTGAGAAAATAATCTATGTTGAATTTTAGCAAGATTGTTACTAGTGAAGTTCCTATACAAATATGATAGTGTAAACAAGCATTTTATTTTGCTTTCAGCATTTCTATTTATGGAGATACTCTCCTTCCTTGGAAGCTTATTCAACTTCTGGACTTCCTGCTGGTACTCAAACTTTATGACATATTATTTGGTTCTAATTCGTCATAGAGAGAATCAATTTCATTATTTATATTGATAACCTTGGTGTGCTTATGATTACTCATATGGTACATGGTATCAAACATGGTTGATAATGCTGGTAATCTAGCATTCCCTGAGTGCAGTAAGGCTGGTGCAAAATATCTATCCTTATTGGTAATTTCCTATGCTAAGACACAGCACAGAAATATCCTCCAGCATATGAAATATAGTTGCATTCCACTTTAACAGAAGCCTCTCTGTGTAAAACACTACAATTTTAAACCTTCCCATAGCTGCTTAAGCTATCTTTCAGTTTATGATGAATCAGATAGCATATCTTCTTTGTTCTGAATAGCCTTTTTAATAGACACACAATTTCCACAATTACTGTTATCACCTATTATCCAATTACCCACTTTAAGATTTGTGTATGCTATTGTTTGCTCCCTTCTCCTCTGTTTGCACTGAATTTTATCATCAGGGCTGTGCTTTGCTTCTCTCCTTTTCCCCCAGGTTGTTCTGATCACGTTCAGGCTGGTATCCAAGGGGAGACTTGAGAACCATCTCAGAGACAGAAGTGGACTGTTTAGCAGCTTGCTTATTTCTAGGTTAAAGTCAAGATTTCATGGTACTAATAAAATAAGAATGAAATGCTTATGTATTAACTGATGCTGGTGAAATTCAGTTTGGGGCTTCAAGAGTTAATCTCCCATCATGTTCTTAATCTTATCCCATTGCTAATATGGTTTGCTGGTTGAGTTCCTTAGGGTGGGGAATGAGAGGAACTTGTGAGTGGCCTCTGGTTTTACCAGTGTACGAGGGAGGAAGTCTGTAGTGGCTGAAATTCCCCCTCGCACATAGACCCAGGTGAGTGGTGAACAGGCTACTTTCAAAAGCAGAACCTGTGGCACATGGGCATAGATTGAAGGGGAACAACCCAGACAAAGAAACTTCACTTTTTCAAGACATTAGTAACTAATTGCAAGCAAGAAGGCATTTTGCAGAATGAGCGCGTTCTCCCCTTGTAGCAAGGCCCCACCCTCTACATCCTGCCCCATGGCCCACTCACCCCTGCCCCTGCCACAACTTTAGTATGAAGGGCATTTATTCAGTGCAGCCAAATGCAAGTAAAACAGCAGGAGAAAGGGGAGAACACCATGTGAGAAGAGCTAAAGCAAAATCTCTACAAGAAATTTCGGCACCTGACTCTTAGATACAACTCTGCAAATCTTGTTCTCTACTCACTGTAAAAGGCACTCAGGATCTCAGAGAAGTCAAATCTTTGCATGAGACATGTAATACTTCTCCTTTCCCCCACTCACTTTCTCCTTGCAGGAGCTAGAAAAGACATCACAAGAAACAAATAAGAGAACTAAGTGTCTTTCACTGAATTATTTTGCTTTACTGCAAAGTTTATGAAGAAAGTCTCATGGGCTTATCTTCAGTGTTTTGCAGAAACATAAGACTGTATATTTGAAACTGCATACTTTTTTTTCCTTTCTGCTACGTATTGCCACCTAATTCCAACACAGGACTACTATGAAAGCAAGTCTACGCCACTGCACTGTCCTCACAGAAGTTGTCAGGACTATGTCTCTATGATACATCATTAAACCATAAAGCAGCACCATCGTGATGGTTCATCTACAGTGGGAAGCACATAGTCTTCCACAAAGCACTGCACCCGTATGCTTGTTTATTGGTAGCAGGCCCAAGCTCTGGGTTGCTGATTACACAGTAAGCACCTGCCCATGGCCGATCTGGCTCACAAGCAGACTTCCTGCTACAGCACCGCAGCTCCCTGAAATGAGATTTATGCAAACTGGCTAAAGCTGTGATGTCACAGCAAGCTGACAGACCCAAGGGCTATCTCCCTTCTACAGACATTTGATAAAATCAGGAACTTCACGTACAACTCGGGAAGAAGTGCACCTCAGAACCTATTAGGGCAAACTATGAAAACTTGTTAGGGTCCTTCTCCTATCCTGAGATCCATCAGCAAAAGGACTTCACGGAGTCCAAGGATCTCACTTTTTTCTTGTTTTTTCCTTTTTTTCTTTTTTTTCCCTTTTTTTTTTTTTAATGTGATTTTTTCAAATCAGTTATTCTGGATGTTTGAAAACTGAATTAAGAAAAATTCACTCAGAAGTTGGCTGAATGTTGCAAGCTTGCAAAATGGAAGGATTTCCCCTCATTCCCCCTGTGAGTATATGGGGTTTATTTCTAATATGGATCATTGGGCTCAGTAGCAAAAGGTTTTATTATTTGAGAATATCTCTATTTTGGTCTGTATTTGTAATGCCAGGAAGTTGGGCTTAGGTCAATGTATAAAGCTAGTGACAATGCTGAAATGAATGGGAAATTAACATTTCCTCCCTAAACTTGTATCTGATTTTGATCTCCATTTGTTTTCACAGATTAAATGTATGGTATTTTTGTTCGGTATGTGTACAAGTCAGTAAATTTTTTTCCTCAGTGCTGGCTTTGTGATATAAGGCCGAGTCTTTCTTCCAAGTTGTAATTCTTAATAATCTGGAGTCTGACATACTTTATGTGTTTAATTATCTACAGATCTGTGAGAGAAGAGTTGCTGAATGCTGATTTTATGTATTGCAGATTTTAGGACTCTCTGCTCTTTGTTATTATGGCATTTTACTTTCTACCTTCAGCTTCTCTTGAACTGAATTCTCTTGAATTCACTTGCTATGAAAAGCAATTGGTGAATGACGGGAAAAAACCCACAGCCTTAATGGGGACTTTCAATGTTTTCTCTAAGATACAAATTTTTCTGTATGCTTATGAGGCTGTTTCTATCCTTTCTTTAACTCTGAGGCATTGTTACACTGCTGTAATTTATTGTATGGTGAGTTCGGAAATTATTATTTATGAAGAACTTATTGCCACTAACCTGTTGTTCAGAAACAAACCTTAATGGGAAATCTCTAGGCAGAATGTGTAAAAAAGGCCCTAACTAGATTTTATTAGGTTTGTAGAAGCTGAAGAGATGTCAGATAAGGTGTTTTACTTGGCTTTTTATGCGGTAGATGACTTACAGTAATTGCTATATGTGTTCAGAAAACAGAAGGAAACAATGCAGATCCAAGAGTCCTTTAAACAAAACTTGTATCAAGTTTTCTTTTTGTCTTGTCCCATGTAATGAAGGCTAAAGACATGTTTCCTTATCTTCCACCCAGAAAGATGGCCCTTTGAATTCCTTTCATGTTTGGTGTCCATGTTGACTGAAAAAATATGTCTTCTTTTTGGGAGACCCTTTATTGTAGCAGTTTGTCATCAGTGTCCCTGAAATCCCCTATCTACCCAAAGGGTGAGAAGAACTGAAAAATCTTTTTTCTTTTTCTTTTTCTTTTTCTTAATCTACTGAGTTGCCCAGTGGATCTACTTTAAATGCGTCAGGATCGAAATCTGAAAAGAAACTGAGAAAATGAAAAAAAGTACACAAGACATTTCTCAATACGTTACGTATTGAGCTTAAAAAAAAATTAAAAAGAAACCCAAACCTTGTCCTCAACTACCCCAGAAACCAGCATCTCCATTTAAAAAAAAAGATATAATTGTTAATTTTCTGTCCACTCATTCACTTACAGCCAAGTTTTCTGGACTCTTTTTTTCAGTATGGAATTCCAGTGCACACATTGAATAAATGGGGTGAAAATAACACAGTCTGGCCCATATTCTAATTTGCATTGCAGTTAACATTCTGGCTGAACTCTGTTCAGATGAATGATACAACAAGCAGTGAAAATACAATTACGTCTTACAGGAGCACTTGCCAGGGCAATTTTTTTTTTATTTTTGTGATTAAAATGTCCAAAAATTAATAATATTGTGTTTTGTACTTTCAACATTGTTTTAAGTGTGCTCTGAGCACCACCAGTTAGAGCCCCACATGGCATCGTTGTAAATGTCTGTGCCTCCTGGGACTTTTTCAGAGGGGAGACAGAAGCCTGTTTCTAGACAGGGGTTTCTGTGAAGCAATACTTCCCTCCTCTGCCCCTCCCCTTTCAGTTGAGGGTGGGTCAGTAACTGCCCTTCTCTTGACTATGCTAGGAAACTCTTACCCTTCATTTGGAAAATGCTGCTCAAATAGTTTAGGAGTACTGCATCTTTCTCTGAAGATCAGGAATTTTGTATGGAAAAAGTTCTTTAAACTGGGGCAATGTCTTCCAGCGCATGATAGAATCCAGTTGTGCTACGGGGCAAAAAATTATTAATGCCTTTGCCTAAAGAGGACCCCAGTTATTTGTGAATCCCTAAGTAGCCACCTGTAGAAATCATAGCTTTGGAAGTATATTTGTATGAGAGCGAAAATGCCCCATAGAAGTGCTTTGTTCCACATAACTGTGTTGCCAGCATGGTCCAGTGAGGCTGGCTCAATGAGTGATCATGTTAATATTTTTACTCATCTTTTCTAAAATAGTTATACTGTAATTTTTTTCCAAGGAAATATGGTTAATCTTGGCCTTAAAACTTGTCTCAGCAACACATCATTGGAAATTTTGTGGAATATTTCTGAATCACATGTCAGTGAATACTTATGTGAGGATAACAAAGATCAGCATTTAGTGAATTTACAATCACTTGGAATCATGTGACAAAGTCTTAGTGAATAACAAGAATTTTCAGACTGCTTTTCAGTTGAGTCCTCTGTATGTCTCTTAACCAATGCTAACCAAGCTTTCTTGAAGTAGTTTTGTGGCTTTTCCCTTGATTTTCGGGGCAAAGAAGGATGATGGAGGCAACTCTCCATTTATCAAAGTCTGTGACAGATAAAGTATTGTTTGCTGACCTCTTGCTTGAGGTTGGAATACAGTTTTAGATAGCGTACTGCACCTCATGGCATGTAGGAAAGGAGATATCAACTTCAGACCACAGCTATGAGTTGCTAACAAAGCTTTCTATCACTCTTTTACATTAAAACAATTGATAGAACAAATGGCCATTGACATCAGTTAAATATTAAATTGTAACATAAGCCATTCTTTGCTTTTTGTCAGGCAAAACAAAACAGCTCAGTGTCATGGAAGCGCTATTAGTAAGACAGACGATGAAATGGGTGTGTGGGTGGGGAGGTTCCAGAGAAGGACAGGGCAAGTGGGTAAAGATTGGTACAAGAGGCAACAGCAGCACATGGTGAAACCTCTTCTCTGTAACTAGAGAAAATCTGTTAATAAAAATTAAAAAACCCAACACAGATTAAAAACAGGTTCCTGGAAATAGTTTCTCTAATGAATAGAGGAAAATATCCCACCTTTCCATACGATAATCAGAAAGAAACCATGCTGCACTGTCTCCTTTGACCACCATCTGATTAAGTTTATGATACATAAACTTTTAAATATTTAATATACATCTTCCCATATTAGTTACTGTACCCTTGAAGATCAGACACCAAGACAGAAAGTAGTGCCAATTCAAGTCCTTTGTGGGGATGGATCAGTGCAGGTTGCATGAGTTAACAAGGATATACACATACATATTTGATCAAATGGATCACTGAGCAGAAAACAAATTTAAGGAAGAAAATTCCCACAATCAACAATAAAGAGATTTTAAGTCCCAGACTTTCAAAACAGAGTATGTTAAAAAAACAATGATCTATGTGAAAGCAGACTGGTTTTTACATGTTGAGTATCTGCAACTCGCTCTGCAGTCAGCCAGATCTGTAAATATTAAGGGAATCACTTTTAAAGAGTCTACTTAACATATCTTCCTTTAGCTCTGGTCATTGAATACACATCTGAACTTGTAAAACTAGCTTTTCAATGGTAGAAATACTTCATTCTCAGCTCCCGGACTGTGAGCCACTATTGCCTGTTACAGTATATTGGACTGAAATGGAGGAGTTTGGAAAATCTTAGGGAAGAAGAGACAACAAAGGAAGAACACAAATAGGAAAAGTAAAAAATCCTTTCCCATGCCTAAAATATGTATTGTTTATCTACTTTTGGACTGATATAGCCTTCCTGCCAAGCTATACCTCTGTAAAGATATGAGTGATAGAGCTTTTGTTGTAGCAGTGGAAATTTTCTATATAGCAAATTAAGCCTAGATTGACAGGACACTGATTGCTTTGGAAATTTGTTTACTTTTGGCTAAATTTTTATCAGAGCTACAAACTTTGATGTGTTTAGATACAGAAAATTTTTATAACTTCAGTCTGTTTCTGGTTTTTAGTTGAAAGGAAGCAAAGATTTTTCTTTCAAACTATATACATTTATATGAGGTTTTTAACCTCCACTTCTCCCAACTAGTATGATTTTCCATTTGGATGTTGAGGTCTCTCCTTTTACAGAATATGAATGCCTTCCTTTGAGTTATGACAAATTAACAATTCTGAATATGAAGGCAAAAACTTCATACATTCTTCAGTCTGATGTGATTTAACAGGGAGCATATATTTAGGGAAAGGAAATGGGGGAGTGGGGTGAATTAATTTGCAAAGATAATGAAAAGTAAAAATTCTGTTCAGAACTTTATACTGAAGAAAGCAAAACACAGTCTCATTACTTTGTCTTATCAGAGATCAGAGTACACCACAGGTCTAAGGAATAGGGGTGAGTGAATGCGTATAAACACTCATGGTTAGAGAGAACACAAAGAAAATATGTAGAGGAAAACCAGAAGCATCAGAGAGAATCCATGCTGTACTGTGTCCTTTGACCATCCCTCTGAAATCTGGAAAATAGGTTATACTTCCCATTAAATCTCTGTGTAGATGAAGGGCAATTATATTGGAATCATATTGTTGTGGAAAGGGAGACTGCACCTACGTCCTCAGGAGACCAGAAATAAGAGGAATCCCTTCACTGGTATCCCTACTGCAGATACAATTAAATGATGATTTGCTCCTTTTACTTAGTCTTTCCCTTAGATTGTCTTTATTGTGGGTTACTATCTTCTCAAGATTTCCCCAGAACAATTATGCACCGCCACAGATTATATTGGGAGCTGACAGCCAGGCAATGGATTTGCTCCTGAGGCTTTGAATATTCCATGGATCTGATGGCCAGTTAGTGTGTATTCTGGAAGTCATGACATTTTAGGCAATCTTACCAGTGCATTTTAATATCATACACTAATATGGCACGCAGCTGCTACTAAGGATCCACCAAGGTCCAAAGTAATTTCTAGAAGTATTTTCTTTTTGTGTGTGTGTTCTAACATCTTAACCTTCTGGGAACAAGTCTGTCTTTTTCTTGATCTAATTTCTTCAATGTTATCACAGAAATCACATCCCTGGAAAAGGACAATCTTTAAATCCCCACATTCCAACCGAATGAACTGAAGGAGTTAACAGAGTTAATGAGCAATGGTAACTCTGATGTAGTTTTCACCAGAAAAAAAAATCTTTTCCTCTTGCCAGCTGCTTATCTACCACCTCCATCTGGATTTTAATGGCAGCTACTGCTTTAGGTTTCATGTTCTGGAGTAGTCTAGAGGAGGAAGAAAAAGAGAAGCTCGCTTGCATTTCTGGCATGCTGTCACCATAGCCTAAGCTTACAAAATGCTGGTGTTCCAAAAATGAGACAGAGTTATGGAGGGAGATAAGGATTTGGGACATGCAGATAGGCATATGAACATATAAACATAAAAAATATGTCCATCATGTAAGTTATCATGTTGTTTTAAATATTTGTCCTCTAAAGTTACTTATGCTGAAGTCATTAACAGAAGAAAAATGTTTCTATTAGTATCTACTAGAAATAACTTCCTTTCAGAACAAAAAGCAAGAAGGTGTTTGAGTTCTACATTGCTGTTGACACTGTAAGAATTTGTTCAGATTGGAAGAAAATATTGTAACAAACTTAATTGGACAAAAGTTTATCAAAGCCCTTCTCTAACTCTTCATTCTGGAAAAAGACAAAACTAAACATTAAATGAAGCAACAGAATTGTGCACAACTAATAATAAACAGACCACCTATGCTGAAACAACATAAGACGTTAAACAGCATTAACATTGGAGTACTAGGCATGGGAGGAAGACAAGTGGGAAAGTTACCCTACGTCACCTGTTTTAAGAAGAGAAGACTCTAATTCTACAGCTAAGCATCCAACAGGTCACGACTCAATATCTGCCCCACATTTGGACTTTCTAAGTCTTCTCTGTGCATACCTAACAGCCCTGTGCAGCTGATTTGAACCAGCAAACATTTACTGTTCACCTTGGACAAAAACTGAGAAAGAAAGTGTTTTCATGCCCTCTGTCAATGTCATTACCCTCCTACAAACTGCCACCATTTAGTGAGACCTCCTGGAAATACTCATAATAACATGCTTAGGCAAGACAAGTTTCTGCTTTCTCTTTTGTGTACAGGAGGAATAATAATAATAAATGTCTGTCACTACCAAGGAAAAGGTTTCCCTGCCGTGCTGGTGTGATGGAATCTTGGCTTGGGCCTGATGTCCTCTAAGTAGTATCCACAGAAGGTTGGAGGGCGGGATGTCAAGAACTTGTGTAATACCACAGGACAAGTTCTGCTACACAGACTGGGTCTGAGGAGATCGGATTACTCTTTTTTTTATTATTATTTTTTTGCAAACCAGTGTTTGGTGTCAAGCATTTTATTCCTGCTGATTCAGTAAGAACTTGAAGCCTCCACCTTCTTTCCCTAGGCAATGTAATATGTGTTGGCATCTCCCCTTCACTAACTATACAAATAATTTTGAAGGGATTTGTGTAAGCTTACAGTTCTAAAAATTCCTCTTCTCTTTACAGCCCTCTGAAGATATGGTACCCTATGAGTCAGACCTCTACCGACAGCCTCATGACTATTACCAATATCTCAACAGTGATGGAGAGAGTCATGGTGGTAAGTTAAAAAATATCTCCTTGGAGCATAAAGTCTCATGGGGTACCACAGGAAAGAGATTTAGGACATTCAGGAAAAGAACAAACATGTTGCTGTGATCTATAATGTATAGGCACATATTTTGAAATAAATTTTTTATTCAATCAATTCAATCAATAATCAATTATTTTTACCAACAATATTTTATTCTGCTTAATGGCACTGTTCCAACCCTGCAACTGCAACACAGTTTCTCTGAAAGAGAATTTTAGAAAGCACTGAATGATACAAGGAGCTTCCAGTACATTCAGTGTATTGCCAGGAAGGTGGGATCTCATGATCTCTATCCTTCATTATCTTCACTGTGTTTTTACTTTCCTCTACAGATCAAAATCACTCTTGCTTATTTCAGAACTCTTTGAGGAAATGGATTTGCAATATTGTATTTCTCTTCTTGTGTTCCCATCTCCAATTCCTGTTTGATTTAGGTCCTACATACTGTATTTGTGCCTTCAGTTTAATTATGTTTCTTTGGTATTTGGCCTTTTTCGACTCCATATATTTACCTCTTTCTTTTTATCTCTTTTGCATGCTGCCACACCTAGCTTTAACTTTCACTCTTTCTCCAGTACACCCAAGTACTTCCTCTCTCTAAACCTATGTAAAACTTCCTTGTAGTTGTAGCTAGCTACAGCTTCCTAGCTCAGCATAAAAATACTGTACAATTATTTATTGCTTCAATTTATGTATGTGATTTCAAAGCTTTGGTGTCTTTTTATTTTCATGTCATCTGGGCACTGGACTCTAAATCAATGCAGAGGGGAGAGTCTTGCTTTGTGAATTTTGTCTCCTGTGCAATGCAAGGGTCCAGCAACACCACCCTGGAAATATTAGAGTCAATATTGACTCAGGAAGGAAAAGCACCGTTCTACTGTATCACTCGTGGCAGTCCCTTCAGATCCTGGAGTTTCCCTAAAAGACTCCCGCTGATATAGCAACTAGACCCATCACTGCTTAATTTAAGACATCTAACAACTTCACAACATGGCACTGTTCTATCTGTGGCAACAGAAGCTACCTTAAAGGGACAGCAAGTTACAGAATAGGATTGTTCTGAGCATTTAACTGGAAAAGATTGCTACCTAAATTTGTTCTCTACATTGCATTCAAGAAACACATATTATATCCTTAACGCCTGGAGACAAAGAATTAATTCAGTTTTTATAAGTTATCTCATGGCATCTGTCAAGTCACATTAATCAAACAACGCAGCAAATTCCACATGGAAATTCAGGGTTTTTACATTATAACCTGTACCTGTTTACACACCCATAAAATGAGGATAACATTTATTATCTCAAAAGGCAATTGTGACAATTAAACAATAAATATAAAAGATGCTATGTAGGAAAAAGCACTGGGAAATAACTCTTCTGTCATTAAATCTAGGCTACCTCAAGCAACAACATCTCTTTTTCTTTCATAATCTTATCATCCCATCTGGTTTACCGCCCATTTTTCTGGTGGAAGGCTGTTCCTAAACTACACCGCTTAGATCATTAACATGTTTTTACTCATCATAATGAACACAACAAAAACTCAAAAGTCACCTATGTGGTTTATGGCCTAAGTAATACCTAAACACCCACTTTGGACAGAAATTTGTCTCTTCCAAAACTTGTGTTGCACTTGTCCTAAAGACCAAAAAAAACATTGCGTAATGTTTTAACTCCTACAGTAAGTGGTTATGGAAGAGGCAACTTAATCCCAGCACGCACGTTTCAATCAAATTTTTATTTATGAAAGCACCTGTAATGTAGTTGGTTGTATCTAAATACCTAATATTCCCTACGCTTTCCTGAATTGCTCACAGTCCAAAAGAGCAACGAACAACCAAAGGGGAGTGAAAAACACAAATTAACACGTTTTGCTTCTTTCCTATAGATATTGAGAAACCCAACTTTGGCTTTCATTTTGTTAACATGACAGAAGTAGTGGGTCTTGAGAAGAGCTGTGCAGAAGAGCAGGAAAGGGACGTCACAAACTGCTTTTAGAAATATGCACTAAGTGTTCAGAACAATGTAGATAAAAGCACAATGATTGAAAAATGGTGGGGAAAAAGAATAAATAAGGTGCTGCAGTGACAGCAGTCAAGTAAAAGAGCTGAGAACATGATTAGATAGGAAAAAAGAAATAAGTAGGACAGAATTGTGAGAGAGGAGTTCAGCTTGGGGTACAGTGAGATCACTGGCGGAACATAAAAAATTATTTTGCAGGTGTATTCAATATTACTATGGACCTCAAAGAAAACCTACCAGATAAAGTAAATAGATACAACATGACAGAATAATACTTCTGACTTTGCTGATAAAGGACCGCTAAAGAAATAGAAGGACTTGCTCAGGTGTCAGACTAGCTCTATCTCACTGCTAGCAACTTAAGTTTGTTAAAGAAAGATGGCAATATCTTAATCTGTAGATCTGTGCTACATGCATTACTGTCACTTTTCTAGATCATAATGCTGAAGGCAACCCTTACTCCATGTTTACATGAGTAGGCAGTAAAGTACACACAATAGTGTGTCACTAATTTAATATGTAGGAGATCATTGCCAGTAAGTGAACACTAAATTTAACAAGCAAAAACACACCATAAAAATATCCATATGTTCATAACAACATGCATTGTTTGCACTTATTTTGTATACTGTAGTTTAACTGTTTTGTAAACACTGTAATAAACACAGAGACACAGTCATGAAGGACAGAAGCTACTTCAAGTGATCATGTATTAGTCCATCTCCCTACCCTGAGCTTGTATGCTAGTAAGTCTGTAAATGTAATACAGCATATTTTGTAACACTAATGCAATCTTAGTAATTACAAAATTCCACTGCAGCTTTGTCTCTAAGTTATTACTAAACATTATTGGTTTAGTAAAAATCACTTTTTGTATGAAGCTGAATACTGACCCTTGTTCACTTTGTTGCTAGCCTCATGGTACTTACCAGATTTTGTGATTTGGGATTTTATTTTCACCCCACCTCCTGGAGTAATGTGATCATTTAAAAATATCAGCTTTGATTTTGTTAGGACTTTACCCCACACAGAAGTGGAGGAAAGTCCAAACATGTGAACCTTAGTCTTAAATGCTACATGGAATATAGAACTCCAAACTTCATGAAAAAAAGCCCCTCGCTTCAAAGCCATCTTCGTGATTTGCTGGGGTCTGACTCATAGATTTTCGAACATTTGGCATTATTAAAATCATGAAGTTTGTAAAGTGAGAGCTAATGAGATCCTACTGGCGTTATAGATAAGACCACTGCACTGCCTCAGAGCAGAGCATTCCACTCAACAGAGAGCGATTCTGTAGGGAATCAAGACATTAATTTTCCGGTGTCCTTCAATATTTTTCTCATTTCCTCTATGGGTTTTTTCTTGGCATGTTTTTTCAGATGAGCGAAACACAGTGGGAACATCTAAGCTGTGCAATGTAGCACTGTGTAAGAAACCCTCTCCTAGTTCAAAATTACTTGGAAAATCTGTACAGCACAGAGCAGAACCACTCAGAGACACTGGCCTAGACCTCACAAATGCAGCCATGTCAACACAGTCACCTCCCTAGACCAGGCAGGGTGCTGTGCTGACAGAGCTGTCACGTTTCCGGTTCAAGAGCTGGCTCATGAATTTCTGCATGGTTTTGCACTCCATGATGCAGATTTAGCCTATTACTCCACTTTATAATAAATATCTTCCGTAAGCCTCTTTCATATTCTAACTGCTGGTTCTGACATTATTCATCTATTAAAACAGGAGCAAAGCATTTTACATTGGTCAAAAGATGACTGAGTTATGTTTTCTCAGTTGTAGAGTGAGAATCTACCTCCATGGTGAATATTAACACAATGCCTTTAGGTCCACTATTGCCTCCCAACAGGCTAACATCCTCTCTGTCATGGGAGGGAGTTCAGGATTCATGACTGTCCTTCCTCTAACCTTTCACTACATACAAGACCAAAACAAACATGATCTCCATGTCTCTATAAGAGCGAATTTTTTTCACATCCTCTTTCACTTCACATGAAATTTCTCATAATGACTCCATTGTGCAGCTATATCTTGGCTTTTAATGACATTTTCCTTTACCCAAAGAACAGACACTTTCCATTTCTAGAATTTTTCTCTCCTTTCTTTTTTCTTCCTTCCACCTTTACGTTCTGAGAAAAGAACAGAATTGCTGTGTGTTACTGACATAACACTAACAAAGAACACAGAAGTCAATAGCTGCTGATAACTCTAATAACTGCAGGCACAGATATTTAGAATTTTTTTATCTTTTCAAGTGCAATATACTTAGCCAGTGTGGTTAACTGCAGAGGGTCTTGTGGAGACAGAATTCGGAATCTCTCTTTTAATGTAACTAAACCAATATTGTTTTTCCTAAGCATCACTGTCAAATTATAGATAATTTAGAAAGAAATATGGACTTTTCCTCCTGCCACAACTTCAATATTTGGACACAAGTTTGTGTTGAAGTAATTTCTGACATAGATTTATTTTGTAATGTATTAGTATTATGTGGTCACTGTAAGTCCCTAAATGCTGTGCTATTAGTACTATTCTATTGTAGTATTTTTACAGCACCACCTAATTCCTTAAAAAAGGAATTCAGTAAAGACTAGGCTAAATATTACATAGTGATTAACATGAATATGCATAAATAGTGTTCCATAGGTTAATTTATTTGCTAAGAAAGAGTTTAAAAGAACAGTTCTGGAAGCAACAGGAATGTTGTCATAGGCTCCAAAAAACTAAGACGTATCTTGAAGTATAAAAACATGACTGTTGATAAAAAAAATATTTAAGAAGAATCAAAAGCAGACCACTGAGAGCATGCACAAATACTCATGGCTATGCATGTTGGGAATGTACTATGTTCTCCCTTGACCACCATAGTTACTACTAGTAAGGCATTCCACAGCTGAAGACCTGCCTTTGACAGCCTCAGAGACTTTTGCCTGGGCTTTGTCATCCTCACAATTATGCATCGATGTCATTTTCTGTAGCAGATTATCAAAGACAAGGGGCCTTTGAGAATATACATTGCCATCTGACAGAGGACTTTCTGCACAAGGAGCAGAGCCAGATCATTCTAAGGAACGAAAGTATAGATTACTGCAGCAATATATTCTCACCAATTTATTATACAGGGCTGCCCAAGGTATATGGGGCCTCAATGGTTGGCTCTACTTAGAGAAATCAGCAGTAATTTAACCCAGAAAAAGCATGAGTTAGTGTGGCTCAGTCTTCCAACTAACAAAAAAGTTTCAGATTGAAAGTGCCCAAAGCCTCCTACCAGGACACAGCCTTAGATGATCTGTGGATTCAGACCCACACACACTCTGCCATCTCCTGGGTTGGAGCAGATGTGAATGTAAAAGTACCTGGGTACTTTGCACCCATAAAACTCACTTTTTTACCAGAGAAAACAAAATTTTTCTCTAGCACTACAACATGAAGAAGTGCTATTGTGCATTGTAATTATAACTTTGGGCTATAAAATCCACATGTAGCCCAGAGAAACCGCTATACAACAAAGCAAAGAAATTACAGAGTATTGCACCTTTCCGTCCCTTTCACATGCAGCAACATGGTTTATCCATGAATCAGAAAAGCAGGAAGGGCAAAAAAGTAAGCACTGATGTGGCAAATGGTCTGATAGAGCCTCCAAATAAATTTCTACAGGCCTGACCCATAAAGGCAGCTAAAAGAGCTTACAACTTCTCAGGTACAACTATGTTTGGTATAAACATATCGCTGAGTTCCCTCTAAAGGAAGCCACATTCAAAGTCACTATCCCGGATTTCAAATGCTCAATGACATTAGACCTAATTGTTTGAAACATAAGTGGGGAAGCACGAGGAGACAGAAGCTGAGAGAAAGAATGAAACTGGTATTTAAGAAAAAGTATTCACAGCACATTAGTATCCAGATAATGTCATACACAGTAACATCATATTGCAGAACAAGACAATTGCTCCTCTGTAAATTCAGTACAACTACACGTGGAACAACATGTTCAGTTCTGTCCATTGCATTATCAGAAGGATGTCAACAGCTGGGAGAAAGCTTGGAGAAGTGCACAAGTATGATTAGGGGGGTGAATATACTGATTTATATTGAAGGACTGAGAGCTAAATACATGCAGCTGGGTTAAGCGATAATTAGGAGTAGATCATACGGGTACCTGATAGCAACCTGAAAACACATGAGGGGTAGGACAGAAATTATTTATAGTCATACAAGGGAAGAAAACTCAGAATAGTAAGATATAAATTAGAACTGTTACACTGAATATCAAAAAGAAATTTTGGGCATGCATAAAATGATGCATGAAAAGTTAAACTATGGAAGATCAGCTCCTGGTTCAGTCAGAGCAGAGGGCGTGTTGTTGACTTTTTGATTTTAAAAAACAGAATGTACACAGATACATGCATAATTAGGCATGCAGCTACTGTATGTATGTAAGAGAGAAACAGACTTTGCAATGCTTCACATTTCCTCTAGCAGATTTTAAATTTTGAGCAGCAAATATGAAATTGTAAAAATGTTGGAGGATTATATTGAAGTAAAAAACCAGAAATCTAAAACTGAGAATGATATGGAAATTAATTTCAAAAGGAAATAAGTCAGGAAACAGGATAGTGGTTATCTGAGCACTTTTTTATGTTTTTGAAAAAATCTAAACTATCACAGAAATTGCAAACATACTAAAGAGATTAAAAAGGTAGAGAAAGAGTCTGCATCAGAATTTAGCTTCACTGTAAACAGTGTACACCAGACTGCTGCAACAGTTCATCCTTTTATTCTCTAGTACTGGTACTGAAACATGTGTGACATACCAACACATGATTACAGGAAATATCTAGCAAAATGCCAAGCCTTTTCTGCAGCATTCCTGAAATTTTGCTAGGAGAGTAAAATAAAGACTGAAGATAATTGCAGAATAATCTGTACATTTTCTCCATCTCCTCATTTCCATGCCATGAGGAAGAGTGTAATGAGAATATGACAATATGTAAATCAGTAGAATTTGTTGCCTCAATAATGAAAATGTAAGATTGTTATGGTCTCTTCTTGAGAAAGGTGCCAGCACTAATGTCTCTTGGATCTTGTACTAAATTATCATTGAAATCCATCTCTCCATCTAAGAGTGTTCTCTTAATTAAAGTGGCCTAAGTATCACTTTCCAGCCACAGGCATTTATGAGATTAGGAAAAGAAACTTTACAGGGATCTATATAGAATGTCACCAGAGACAGGTCAACAGGAATGGTGTGGAGAGGTCAGAAATGACAGTGACAGAAGTAGGAACCAATGAAAGACAGGTAAATCCCACATTTCGTAATCTTCTAATGACAGACAATCTTTTTTTATTTTCTTTAGATCATTATTGGGAATATCATCCACACCACATGCACAGTGAGTTTGAGACCTTTGGAGACAATCACTTCACAGAACTGCAGAGTGTACAGCCTCCCCAGCTGCAGCAGCTGTACAGGCACATGGAGATTGAACAAATGCATGTCTTGGATTCTGCAATCCCAACCACACACATTGGACTCAACCATCAGGTATGGTTAGCAACCCTTACTCAGAATTTAGGATGACAGTTAAGGGTAAGGAAAATAATGCACCAGGGAATGCATACTCTTACATGAAAGAGATTGCTGAAATGAATTACACAAGTTCCTACTGCACAAGCACTTGATACAAAACTCTTCATTCTCAGGACAAATGTGGTTTAAACATTCTTTTTATCTGGATAATGAGGAGTCATGTTCCTCAAACTGCACCTAAAAAGATAATTGCATTTTATGGAGGTTTTCAAAATTTTGTTTAATTTGGAATGAAAATCAACTGTTTTGAAATTCTGCAGAGGAACTGGACCTGAGAAGCTATGCATTGTCATAGCAAGGGTATCCATGACTACTGGAAAGTATTCTGAGCCTCAAAGTAGTAGGAAAGTTTTAAATATTTCCATGCAACCCTGACAATTTTACATGACCTGTTCAAGAAATGCTAACAAAGACAAGTCACTGGTAATTTTTCCACAGTGAAACGGGCTGAGGACAACCTACTTGTGTTTTTACCTGCAAGTAAATAAGTCATGAGCCAAAACACACTGTCTTGTCTCTGCTCAGATTTTACGTGAAGCCAGTCATGTCCCTGTAAAAAAAGATACTCCATTGTGCAGTAAAGATAGTCACAAAGTGCCAGTGAATTCCCAGTAAAGATGAAATTATAAGGGTTTCCATCATACTGCAATGATACTAAGCAAAGTGGGTGTGATCACTTCTAACTCTTGATCCTACAAGAATATGCCCAAAGTCATTACTGGGAGCAATAAGAAAGCTGGGTGATCCTGTGCTAAGGAGTTTCCCAAGGCAGGCAAGCTACCTACAATGTGCTGAATACAAGACAGAGTAGGACTGAGGTCAGAGAAAAAAGTGTTTGCTGATTACAGTGCTGCATATAATGGTGCCATTGCTGAAGTTTTGTGAGAGAAGCTGCATGCATGGCATTCTCATTTTGGGCTTCTTTGTTCAAAGCAAAGTGAAATTGTGTACAAATACTGTATTAATCAAAAACAAAGAAGGAAAAAAATGGAGTGAATAAGCTAACACTGTCAACAGGAAACTGACTGCAAGCCATCAAACTTCTCACCTACTACTCAGAAAAAAAACCAGGAATAGAATATAAGATGTAGATACAAACAAAGAATTAGGAACAGAAAGTTACAAATATAAAAAATGCTTGATGGAGCAGCAGTCTGTGGGAAGCTTCAAGTTGTTTCAGTTGCTCACTGCAACTGCTAATACATAATGACCAACCGTTACCTCCAACCAAAGGCAAGGAATAAAAATTAGCTCCTTTATGGATGTCTTTGGAAGCACTACCGAAAAAACAAGAGAGGGTGCTTCTGCTTATGCCACTTCATTCTACTCAGTTATCACCTTTAATTTCAGGACAAAAGGCAGAGAATTAATTTTGTTGCAACTTTTGATAAAGAGCACTGCCCCACCCCACCCCAAGCTGCAGAAGATACTAGTAGGTAGAATTCGCCACTACCCTTTTCTTCCTTAGCAGCTGGGGATCTTTGGCTTTTTTACTTTAACCTACAGTAGCTCATGCAAGTGGTACTTGGCGTGCTCTGAGGTTGAGACTCTGGCGTGCCTCAGCCGCAGTCGCAGGTAGCACATACTATTATTCAAGGTATTTTCAAAGAAACAGAAGCAGGAAGCAAGCTTTAATCCTCTGCTGAATTTGCCAGTTACTAACTGCACCCATGCTTGTCTGCAATATCAGAGTTACAGTTTGCAAATAAAGGAGGAACATGCAAAGATATTTCTCTAATTTTCTGTTGATAACACATTATTTTGTGAAATCAAATTTGAGGCTCAAGCTGTTCTTGGACAAGATTTCTTTAAAAAGTTTTGTTAGCCTGCCAACAGGTGGTCTCACAAATAATAAATTAAGAAAATAATAGTCATTCTGAGGGGAGAATTAAAGAAAAGCTTGGGAAACTGTGAAGAGCTTTAGAAAGAGGAAAATCACAAATGGATGCCACAGATCCTGAGACAACATCAGAATATGGAAAGTAGCTAGCAGTTTCTTAAGCTTTCTCTCTCCAGAACCATATTAGTAACCTGGCTCTTTCAGACACACTAACAGGTCCTTTGTGACTCTCTGTAACATAACTGTGTGACACTGTATGTATTCACCTACGCTGAGTTTCAGGTGCAGAGTAAGCGTAAGCAAAAACAGAGCAGATAGGGAAAGTGAGGACAGGGTGGGGGAAGCTTACTCAACTCCCCAGGTTGGCCTCTGCAACTGCCTTTTCTTGTGAGACACCATTGCCTCTCTGTCCCCCACAGCGCTCTCCCACCGTCCCCCTCCAGCCCCAGAGGAGCAGTTTCCTTACTCCCACACCACCCCCCGCAACGCACTCCAGGTTTCCACAACCTTTTGCTCTGCAGGGGCACCAATCTCTGTTCCCCTCCCCTGTAAGACACTGTCCCACCTTCTCATTGCCCACCCCCCCCACCCCCCCATGGCAGAGTCTCTCCCTTCCTTCCTACCCCTGAGGCCGCAGCTTTCATAACTGTAAAAAGCTAAAGGTGACTCTGTGGTGAGGGCTGAAGTTTCGCTCTTGGGGATCTGACAGGAAGCTTACACATACTCTTACCCAATCCTGGCTTTCCTGCCAGATCGGCTCCAGCCAATCTGCCAACTCATTAACCGCCAGCTGCTGCACCCCAAAACCAGCCCTTTGCACACTCCTTATTGGGACATTTTAAGCTGGTGCAAAACTCATCTGAAAAGCACCACTCGGCAAAGCCCAACATGAGGTGGGTGGTGTGACTCATGAAGTGAACACCCACTCCCCGCTTCAGTGCCTAAGGTCCCCTGCGAAGGGAATCATAGAATCATAGAATCATTTAGGTTGGAAAGGACCTTCAAGATCATTGACTCCCACCATCAACCATGCCCACTAAACCATGTCCTGAAGTACCCCATCCACTCGCTTTTTTAATATCTCCAGGGATGGTGACTCAACCACTTCCCTGGGCAGCCCATTCCAATGTTTGACAACCCTCTCAGTAAAAAAATTTTTCCTAATATCTAACCTAAATCTCCCTTGCCTCAACTTGAGGCCATTTCCTCTTGTCCTATCTCCAGCCACCTGACAAAAGAGACCAACACCCACCTCACTACAACCCCCTTTCAGGCAGTTGTAGAGAGCAATAAGGTCTCCCCTCAGCCTCCTCTTTTCTAGACTAAATAGCCCCAGTTCCCTCAGCCACTCCTCATAAGACTTGTGCTCCAGGCCCCTCACCAACTTGGTTGTCCTCCTCTGAACACGCTCCAGCAACTCAATGTCTTAATCAGGGTCAAGATGTCTGTTCTCGGTGGAGGGAGGGAAGAGCTGTTCAAAAGGAGCTGACCTTCCAGGACCATTTATCTGGCCCATTTCCTGAGAACCACTTTCTATACGCTGCTGGGTTTGGGGAATGTTGGTTGGGATTTTTTTAATGTAGGAATTGGGTTCTGACTCCCTGCCCCTCAGACTGATCTGTTTCTCATTCTTAAATAAGAAGCTGCAATAATTCATGGCAACTGGTCATGATCCCTAATAAACCAGACTGCAACTGAGAATTTACAGAGCTGAGGTATATTCCACACTGCTCCTGACAAGACACCTATATAAGGGCAAGAGAATTTAGCACAAAAAGTGGCTTGGTAGCTTTGCAGATGAGAAATCCCCATTAATGGGGAATTTTCAGATAGCCATTTAGGAAAAGAATGTGAACAAGCATGATGTATCCTTCATCTTAGTGCTAAGGCTATTGCCCTCCTCACAGGGGAAATTCAGGATAGGATGCTGACTGACCCATGTAATGCCATCTCCAGAGCTGGATGCAGTGCTGTAGGGATTCAGTGCTGTCAGAAGGTACTATGCCTGAGAAAGGAAGAGTACCATAGAGCCAAAGCCAGTCAAAACAGCCATGCTAGGGCAGAACTGTTCAGCTCTTTCAAATTGAAATGAGTAGTTCCAGAAGGTCTGTGTCAGAAAAGAAGTTGTTCTCAGAAGCAGTTTTACACTGGGGATAGGCAACAGAGATCAAAAACTCATTAGGAAGAATGCTAGCTCCGGGGAGGTATGGGGGAAGAGGGGCAATATCACTTGCATAGGATATAACATAGGGTAAAGTTCTGATATTCACAACCTTATTCCTCCTTCCCTCTTGTAAAGATGCATCTTTGTACATGTGTAAGTGTTGACCTGTTAGCTGTCAGTGTTTCTTAATTGCATAGTATTTATTATAAATGTCAACAACGAAGTCACTCAGTATTACCCTAAACAATCTCATATACCTCTTACTTTCTCCCCCCTTTTCTCTGTAACTCTCTCCATGACATTTCCTTTTTTTATCTCGATGCCCCACTCCCTATCACTACCTCCTCCCTCTCCTACTCTTTCCTCCCAAAGGTGTCCTATTTGCCCCGGATGTGCCTACAGTACTCCTCTCCACCACAGCCCAGTTCTGATGAGGAGGACATAGAGAGGCAGAGCCCCCCACTGGAGGTATCAGATGGGGAGACTGATGGTGTGGACCCTGGGCCTGGAATTATGCATGGAGAAACAGGTCAGTGAAGACAGAGGGACGTCGTAAAGCTATGTGCTGAGCAGCTGTTACATTACCATAAAACTGTAGAACTGCTGTGCTAGTATTTTATCCCACTGCCAAAGCTTCGCTTTCCCTGACTGCTTGCAGTCTCCTGTCCTCCGAATCTTTTATGACCATAACTGTGTCTATATCTCAAGTCTTGTTTCTTCACATACTCCCGCTTCCTCCTTCTGCCTTGCCTATTCAGGCTTCCTGAATGGAAATGGCTTTAGCCATTTCTACTCCAATTTCCATTAACAGGCGAGAAAACCAAGGCAAGAATGTCCGGGAACGGATTTTTAGAAATATTTAGCTCTGTTTGCCCAGTACCTGAAAGTCAGGTTCCATATAACCTGCCCAAATTAGCTTCAGGTTAGTTTCAAATTAGCAATGTTTTTCAGTTAGCTTCAAATTAGCAAATTAATTTCAAAACAAGGGTTTGGCCTTTGGAATTCCTTATTCCTATTTTTTCTTCTTGGTACATCAATCCACCACATTATGTCCTCACTGTGTAACACTGTCTATTGTTATAAATGTTGCAAACTGAAGAAGTTACGTGACTGACAAGCTAGCTGAAAGTTAAATGAATTAAATACGTTCTGCTGCTTCACCAGGAGCTACATGCTAATACTAATGCTCCACTGCCTTTCTTCTCTGACACTCACACAGGTAGCAAGAAAAAGATACGTCTGTATCAGTTCCTTCTGGACCTTCTTCGCAGTGGAGACATGAAGGACAGCATCTGGTGGGTGGACAAGGAAAAAGGTACTTTCCAGTTCTCCTCCAAACACAAAGAAGCATTGGCACATCGCTGGGGCATCCAGAAAGGCAATCGCAAGAAAATGACCTACCAGAAGATGGCACGTGCTTTGAGAAACTACGGCAAGACAGGGGAGGTCAAGAAAGTCAAGAAGAAGCTGACCTACCAGTTTAGTGGAGAGGTGATGGGAAAGGGGGTCACTGATAGGAAGCATTATCCTCACTGAGGCCATGGGACCCTAAGCAAGAAAAATATTAAGACCTCCTGGCTGGGTACCAGCAGAGGAGATGGACGCATCTTTCTCTTTGCTTCCTGCGCCCCCTTCTCTGCCTTTAAATGGCCTTTACCGTCAGATGTTTCTGGTACGAATTCCCTTCTTCAGCATCTGAGAATCCTAAACGTGACAGAATTCTTTGCTTCCATCCTACAAGTTGGACAGAGTTGGGAAATTTAAACAATGTACAAATATATTATTGTCAGGAAAGATTTGGTTTGATTGTATTGTAACTAAAGAATACAGCTGATGAAGTTTTGCCTTCAAAGGTGGTGCTGTGTCATTCACAGTGACACTGCATTAGCTTACAGCTTTCAAACTAGCATTAATACAGGCTCTGCCGCAGCTCTCAAAGCTAGAGAGAAGTTTGCAGATCTTGGAATGATACTCGTTCTTTTAAATAGTAATAACTTGTACATATTTAATAAAATTTGATATAATGAAGTTCTGGTGTTTGCATAATAAATGATTACTTCACAAACAAATCTCATGTGCATTCAGTTATGCAGATACAGCTCATGTGTGGTACCTGAACTAAAAGCACACTGGGTTATAGGGCCTTATCCATCTGTCACTACTTTTTAATTTACTTAGAAACATCAACAATGGTGTCAAACTAAGTAACAAAGATAATAGATGAAATACATTACTGTGAGAGAGATTACAGCACTGAAGTCAATTTTAAAGTACATATATATATATATCCATCATTATTTTTTTCCGTGCAAATGAAGCCCTGCCAGTTGAATAATTTCTATTCACTTATACCAAGAATGGCATTTATAGCTTTATCCGGTTTAGAACATAACAATTAACCATGTTCTTCTGTGGTTTCACTCATTTTCCTGCTCCTGTTCTTTCCTCTTGCTTGCTTACCTCCACAGTGATATCCTGATTTTAGCTTATGAACCTTTCTGGGAAATAAGTTGTATTTAATCATGTCTTTGCAGAATTCTAGTACAAAAGGTTTTCAAGCTTTTAACTGTGGATTTTAGTCCCTACTGTAAAACAGTTAATAGTAACTAATAACAACTGTGTTGTATAGATTACACTCAAAATGCAAAATAAAAGATAATTCAACACCTGAGATACCACGGTAAAGTTACCCAGTACATCTAAACACAGACAAGAAAACCAAAGTCAACCAACACTAAGAAAATTGGCATTTTAACTTTTAACATTATTTAACATATCTCAGCTGTGTTCAAGCACTCATAAATCAGGAGCTATCATCATGACTCTTCCAAAATTGATGAGATGAAATGAGATAGATCTAGAATGAAGAGAAGCGTTTTGTTTAACAACATTAAAATTTAGTAGAACATGCCAAACATGACAATTTGGAAGCTGTAACTAAATAATATAACTAACTAACTTGAAGGTTTTCAGAGCTTGCTCCTCAGTGAAACCAAAAATAGTTGAAAGTGATGAGTTTCTTAAAGACCTGAGTTCTCAAAATTGTATCTAAATGTAGTCAGTTTTATCTGCACTAACAATCTCACTGTGGAAGTGAGAAGTCTGGTGACATCTCTGGGCTGCAGTGTCTCCTTGGAGCCAAACAGAAAGAAGCTCCTGCTTAAAAAAACATCACAGTGAAGTACTTCCCAATTCTTCTTCCCAGTTCATGAACATGATAAATACATCAATTGATGCCAGAAATCAACTGAGAGTTAAAAGTGGGTGAGGGCTTCAGAACTTTCTCTATCCAAGACAAGAATAATAAATAGAAACTATCTTTCAGTCTTATAAAAAATCTTGCAACCCAACTTTTAGTTACTGTTCTTTGAGGGTCATGTATATTCTCCTAGACAAATATTTTTTATTCAGTTAGGGTTAGGATATGTCAAAGCTATAAAACAATTTAAGAAAAGATTTTATTTGTAAAATTGTACTGTAAGAATTTATTTCCTATAGGACACAATGTAATGCTCACTAAATTAGACTGATATAAAGACCATCTGCATCCATATTCAATTGTAGGATGGAAGCCGAAGACACTGAAGGTAGCTCTCAGAAGACTAGAACAACACTCAACACTGACATAATTAGGGTTTCTTCAATGCTGAGCTAGAAACAGGACTTTTCTGCTTGGTACTGATGATGACTCTCCACCACTGACCTGCTACTAGAAAGAGATAAAAGACGTTTGTCCTCATCAGACTTTCAGACCTGAGATTCAAGAAAACTAGAGGATTAATTCCTCTCTTAATAAAAATATCTTTGTCACAAGCATAGCTTGAAAAGCAGAACTGATCATTCTCTGACACTATTATTTAGAGGAGAAGGATCATTTCCTCTTGCAGGAAAACTACGATGACTGAAAAGAGCTAACTGGTGAGCTAATTGTGGACATGTTTAGGATATCACAAAAGCCATTTCAAGCTTGTCAAAAAGCCTTCTTAGATCTCAGACCTAGTTTTCCATTTTCCTAGCAAGTCTTGCATAGAAAACAATTAGATGCTGGAGAAATAATACAAAATTAAAATAAACGATCAAACAGAAACAAAAGGAACCTTTAAATAAGTGATTTGAGCACTGTGCATGCATTACTATAAAATATTATTTTAGAGCAGCTACTTGTAGTTGAATTGAAGAATTTGCATTTCACACTAGTTCTGGCCACAAGTAACATGGAAATGGAAGAATTTGAGGAAAAATATTTATTGGGACAGTATTATTTATAATTAAAACATTTTTAAAAAATACTATTGAATATACTTTAACAAGCAGGTTTAAAATTTTCTTTATCTCCAAAGTTGAAATCTTTTTCTCTTCCTCTTGTTAATGCTTTGAAATACTGTTTCTAAAAATATTCACTCCCCATCTGTTTCTGGTTAGGTTTTCATCTGTGGCATAAAGAGTCTGAATAATCACATGGTTTAGCTGTTAAGGAGACCAAATGATGATGCTTCTCCACTACAGTACTGTTTGTATCCCATCCAATCAAAATGGTCTGGATAGTATGCTGTCTAATCAAGCTGAATTATACTATTCAGTTGCACATGCAAGCAGAAGCTCTTTGGCTGTTTTAGAGAAAAATACCAAAATTAATGTGACAAAATCACTGGAAAATTACAGAGAAGCAAGCATTCCATTTTCTCTGAAAGTGGCCAAGTATCAGATGGGCAGACATGCTGGAAAAAGGTAGGACAGGTCATTATCTGGAGACATGACCCATGGTTAGAACATTTTGCGGTCCGCTGCTGTTAGAGATCATCAGTCAACTTTCAAAGCAAGCATTCATAGTACAGCTGGATATTCAACTTACATATGAACTTTGCAGCCTGCTTTAAAAAAAACAACCACCTTAATTAGCTGCTGACTAGTTCCTAATCAACCCTTGTGGAAAGATATTATTCAGAAAGCCATTGCTGAGCTAAATCCAAAATACTGAACTTCCTACAATATTTTAGACTCTCTCCAGCCATACATCAGAGGTGTAGAAGGTAGAAAAATTGCACTGGCTGTACTGAGGGATAATCTGCTTATAATAATGTACAGAAATAGCATATATTTTTTAATTCTACCCAGTCAAAGAGAGTTTTAGACATTTCTAAACTGAGCCGCTACTCACCTACATCAGACAGAACTGCAGTTAAAGGTGCTATCATTTGTTTTTGCCTGACAGTTCCCATTTATCAAATCCCCAAATTTCCTGAAAAATAAACATATACATATCCTAATATATTTACTGTCTTTTTGTCTCTTCTTTCATTAAATTTTATCTCCATAGCCTCATTTCGGGATCCATACACTGCCAGATTCTTATAATCTGTATTTGTCTTCATTTTTTATTACAACAGGGCTTATGCTCTGTACTTCACCAGGTTTTTTTGCCTCAGTAAACCTTCTACCTTGGTTTACTTTTTCTACTTGTATCCCTTAATCTCTTTTTCTTCCATTTCTTTCTAGTTTTTTTCTCCCTCATTCAAAACTCTGCACAACAAAAGTCACTTCATAATCATCAAGCTTAATTCAAATGATAGTGTCAACATCATAACAAGTACATATATCACACGACAGTTCAATTCAGTTTATTTACTCTGTTGCTCTAATTTTGCTTATACTCTAACCATACATTGTAAATTCATAGCAGACACTTAATCACTAATGACAATACAGTAAGTATTTTTTCTTTGACAAAGCCCAAAACAATATCTTCTCCATGGGAATGTATGGATTACTAGTAGAAAAGACTAGTATGACACAGACTACAGCACTCTGTGGGTACCAATTCCAAGAATTTGCACTAATTTCTAATTTATTTTGTGTGTTAACTTGCTGTCTTACCACCTTTCCTTGTTCTAACCAATACTCAAACCAGATTTACATAATTTCACAAATCCATATACTTAAAACACTAAAAATGTAAAGCTTGTAATAAACAAAGCTACTGTAATGAACCCACTAATCTCATGCTACAGTCAAGTAGACAAAGAGCTTTGCTCTTTGAAACAACTGTAACATAGCTAAAACTTCACCAAGTTTCTTTCACCTTTCCTCTCTAACAAATTTGCATGTTGCAATTCAGTTGGTTCAGTTGAGCCTGTGGTATTAGGGAGGTCTGTACATAACCCAAGTCATCAGAGTCCTATTCCAAGAGTTGGGGAATGTGAACTTCTTCCAAAGAACATGAAAACAGCAGTAGGCTACAGATATTTTTTCTCATTATCTCACTCATAACTCATCTGTGTCTGCTTTAGCCCCATTTATTTCTCTCTCAACACCTCACATCACCACACAGGATCACAGAGTAACTTAGGTTGGAAGGGACCTTTGGAGGTCACCTCATCCAACCCCCTACTCAAAGCAGGCCAATTAGATCAGGTTTCTCAGGGCAACTTTCTCTCCATTCTCTGTTTCTTTCCATTCTCTCCACTCATACAGCCACATCCCCCTTCTGCATGCCTTCAGTTCCCCACAGTGTTACTTTTTACTATTGGGGAGCCAAAGGAGTACGTGAGAATGAGCAGAGCAGTCTACGGACAGGAGGAGAATGAGGATGTGGTACAGCAGATAAGGTTTAGCAGGAGGTGGTGGAGGAGAAGGAAGGGTGGGAGGAGGTGTTGGGGAGACCAAGGTTATGCAAAGGATTGGGGAAGCGGCTTTGTGGTAGGAAGGAATGCAGTTTCTGTGCTTTAAGGGCTGCCTCTGAGCTTTTGTTTTAACTCCCCAGCAGCAGAGCAGCAGTGCTCTTTGTACGAGAAGCCCTTCGACCACTGACACCTTTGTGTGGAATGCTTCAATGCCACTGCCTTATGCAAAATGAAGAATGTTTGGGTGCTGAGCTGGGCATTTGCATATACAAATCAGTTTGGGTTTCTTTTAGATTTAACTAACTAATTTTCTGAGTTTTGAGTGTTTGCTTCTAGAAACATAACTCTAGAATTCTTTAGACTTTCCCTCTTCCACTTTTTCCCACCCACCAACACGTCTGTTCCTTTCTCAGCCAGACCCAGCTATCCATTCCCAGGTCTTCGTTCAGCTTTTCTCCATCTCTAGACTCAGCCACCAAATGCCTCCATATTTAGTATATCCTAGTTACTTCACTCTCAATGTCAGGTTTCAACTTTTGCCCAGCTAGTCTTATTTCTTCCTCTCAGACCAACTTTTCTCACATGTGCCTCCAGCTAGCCTCTCTTTATGCGAATGGTTCTCAGTTCCAATATATTTGTTCAGCCATTTACAGTCTTCCCATCCCACATCCTCTTATACTTTCAGTGTTATCACCTACAGACTCCCAGTTCTCTTCTCTTCCTCCCATTTGTATCCCAGCTCCCCATTCAATATTCTTGTCCTTTGAGGATCTATTTCAAACCCCTCCCACAACCTCTAGCCTCAGTTTTCTTCTCCCCACCCTTACCCTTTAATTACATATTTTTATTTCCTTGTCCCACTCTACTTGGTGTGTTCCCTTCTCTCTCTGAAGGTCCAATTCTTTGCCCCCCACAGCTCTCCCCTCCATTTTCTATGTGCCTGAGGGAGATGCTATTTGGAGCACAGGACATACATGCTGTTTGCTCTTAGTTCAAGCGTGTGAATTCAGCCCAAGCCCCACAGTAACCCAGAGACAAATGCAGAGAAAATTCTGCTGACCTCCACACTAGACCCAATTGATACAGTCAAAACTTCTTCAGAGGATAAAATCTAGAAAGTTCTCACTGAGCATACGTAGACTGCATTTTTTTCTATAGTCAAGAATATGGAGCAACTCAGGTTGGTTATCATGCAGCCAGTTAAAAGTACATCCCTAAAATGAAAGCAAGTTAACTGTCAAATGTCCAGAAAGATCTCAAATATGGAGTGTAAAGTGTAGGGATACAAAATGGTTGTGCAGAGGGAAGCTCAAATAAGCAGGATCAGCATTACCCAGATCTCATAAGCCCTTGCAAACTCAAGTTCTCTCAGTGAGCCCAAGTGCCTTTGCACCATACACCCCAGAGCTCTGTGTTCCAAAATCACAAAGGAAACAGTCTGACTGGTTTCATGGGGTGCAGCACTTCAGTGAATAACTCCTGCTGGATCTGCGCTCTGCACTGAGCCAGCTCAGCTGTCCCACTATTCACACCAGTAAATCTGCAGCCCCTGGAACCAAGAGTGAATTATACTACCTTGTCCTCAGAAACTGCTGAATCATGGAGGAGGTGATATTTAACAAAACTAAGAGGCAGAGAGACAAATAAACAGAGACAGAGACAAGAAATCAAATGGCATGACAGAAACTAAAAGCAAAAAAAGCCCAAAGTAGAAGAGTAGTATAAAGATTTTCCACCTGGATAGCTACATTTGGGCAAAGTCATAGCCATCTAAAAACATAGCCTTTAAATAGAAGTTGGATAGTCTTATTAGAAGGAGGTGCTGTTAACTTTGTCTATAAATAATAAATCCTCGGGTTTCTCTGCATAAGCCATGCTGCAACTATCCAAAATCAGGAAGATATATCACATGGCCTGTCACTGCAGGCCACCTATTACTGTCATTTTTGAACTTGACTTTGAACTACATGATGGAAGCCACTGTCTGAGGCACAGAACAGTAATTTCAGACTTGCAAGATAATTCCTCTGACAAGGAAGGACACCCTTTCCCCTCTCGTTCACTTTTTTAGCAAAACCCCAGAGACATGTATTATGTGTTGCTTCACTATGCTTGTACGTCAGCTTCATTTAAATATCAGATGAATCTTCACACACTTTCTAAAAAATTGTCTAGTGTTGCAGTGCACTGGTAAGTAGTTATCACAATCCACTACACATCTATTTTGGGCCAGTGTAGCCATCACTATTATATATTTCATTTGCATAGCAGTTTTGTTATTAAAAGTAGCTAAATAAATAAATAAATAAAATGTAGAAAACGCTAGAAAAAAGTTTACTTTTACAACAATGCTGCCACCTGGTAACCAGAAGTGTAATAGCAGAGAAAACATTCATTTTGCTCTGCCTTGAACATACAGACACTATTTTAAATAACATTTAAAATCACAAAAGCTGGAAAGTTATAACTGGAATAGGATCATTTCCCTGCATCAGATTAAATCATTCTCGTGGCAGTGTTTCATTGTGGGGAAGAAGTAACTCATACCCTCCCCAGATTAAACTTGATTCTGAATCCTGGAAAGTATCTATGGAGAATAACCAGCTAAGGGACTGACTCACCACAGTACTTGAATTAAATATGCCTGATTTTGATCACACAAGTAGTCAGAATTAAGTCCACGTTTAAAGTTATTCATGTCCTTGAGTAGCTTGCTGAATTAAAACTATACCACTAAATGTTTACAGAAAGAATCAAATCTACAGTGAGAAAGATATAGAATAGATAAAATGAAATCCTGAGAAAAGAGATCCAAAGAAAATAAGATGTCAAGTGTTGTCATAGGTGGAAAATCCATTCATGAAAAGTAAAATGCTACAGCCATGTTAAATAAGGAATATTTATTTAAACAAAGGAAAAAAACCCACATATAAAGGTTGGGAAACATGAAATGCATTGGAGAAAGGTTCCCAGGTGCTTATGAGAGTCCATAACTCTTCATGTCTAAAATAGTTTCTAAGTATCTGTAATAAGTAAGCAGGAGAGAGTGTAAAACAGAATATTTACATGATCCCAGCAAGCATCGTTGGGATGAACTCCTGCACACCATACTCCCTACATTAATAAAGAAATGCAGAGTATATTGTCTAGCTTTTCTTTCTAATACACAGTGCGAATGCTTCATCATCTTATTATATATTTTTAGTGACCTATTACCCTAGCATATTAGATTTTTTAGATTAGCATAAACTTTTTCCAAATTCCCTAGGAAGTAATGGCTCATAGACAGTTACTGGGATACGACCCTCAAAAAATACACCCTTAGAATTCAGTCTAATGAATGACTGTATCTCCTTTGAATGGCAACATAGTTTGGATCATCCCATAAATTTCCAGAGAAACATACAAATGCAATTTTTCTGCAAGCCATGCAACGGCAGGATGAAATCCCCATTTGCCCTGGAAGAAGCAGGACCTTTCCATCACAGTCAAAGTGATGGAAGTGACCTCTTACAGACACAGTGTCGTCAGACACATGCCTGACAATTTTACAGACAAATACCTGACAATAAGAAAGCATCAAATAAAGGAAAATGTTTCCGTATGTAATGTCAGGTTTAAAAGTGTTTTAATGTAGATTTACACAGCTGTATATTTTGTCCTAAAAAATTGGAGGTGCTGTGACAGAAGTATAGAAAACAACCAACATTCAGGCACTGAATGGCAATTTATGTTCTCCCAGAAATTCAAATTAAAAGTTGGAAAATTCAGAATCAATAATGGAATTCCTATTTTTACAATGTGTATTTCAAAGATGGAATCACTGCTATTGGAAAGTATTGAGTCCAAGGACTTAACGTCATTTTAGACAAAAATTAATATTTAGGTGAATCAATAATATTGGGAGTTCCAAGAACTTAAAAGAAATATTTAAGATGTACTTAAGCCAATACCTATTAGCATTGAATAAGTTCTGTGTTAGATATGCATTATCCCGTATTTAATTATTCCAAGGTTCTCTGTTCTTGCTTTGAAGCACCTCCTACTGGACATTCACAGAGAACAAATACAGGCTTGGAGTATATGATAAATACTACATGCCTGCATTTTAAAGAGTTTGTATATAAGTATATATTTCCTTTATATCCACACAAATGGGTTTATTTCCACTTACACTATTTTAGTTAATGGTAGTAAAGGCCTATGGTGCTAACTCTAAAAAAACCTTCAGAACTGAACAGTCTTTTGAATCCAAATCTAATGTAACATGTCAGCATACTATGTATTCTATAAAATCAAGAACCTCAGAAGCATGGGCATAGCATATGGGCTTTCAGTAAAAACAATTATTTGCTAATAGGTGAGGGACAAAGGAGAAGTATCAAAACTAACTTCTCTTGGCAAAATGATTCCCGAGAGACATTAGCATATTCTGATCCAATTACAAGAGGTTCATGTTTTAAATACCGTGGAGGTGACTTCTAGTCAGCTAATTTTCTTTGTAAACATTATTTCAAGGACACATACTAGAGAGGCAACTAAGTTGAGAAGAAACATGGCTCTGATCACAGTGCACCTCTGGATAATCTGCAGAGATTTTTTTTTTTTCTTTCTCCATATCAGTCCATGGTAGCTCGGCCTCTTGTGGCCTCCATTGTCTAAGGTTTCAAGGAGACAACTCTCTTCCCAGAAGGGATCTGGATGCCGTTCCAACAGTGTGTTGGGGATCAGCTCTGGAGAGAAGAGGGAGTTAATGGCAGGTCCCTAATAGGGAGAAATATTTAAGAAAGGAATAACAATCTTCACTAGTCAAGTAACAGATTTTTCATACTGTGGGACCCAACCCAAAGCAAATAGCAGAGATTTCCTTACTCTCAGTGAAATGCCTCAGGCACAGGACAGTAGGTCAAAAATATATCATGCTAACTTGTGCTCCACTAGAAACAGAGGCAACATAAAATGTACATAGGTCACATCCTGCTCATCTTCCTCACTCATATGCAAAAAATTCCTTCAGGGGAAGGGGAGGAAGTATTTGGCCCAAAATCAGGAGAGGTAGCAGCAGTCATTCTTGCATGTTCACATTTGTCCTATCAGTCTACCCAGAGAGTCAGATGTGAAAGACAGACACAAAGTACAGTGACTGATGGGCTGTGTGCACACTCATCTGTTCTGAGCTCCCTGCCAAAAGCAGAAATCCTTTAGATTGAGGTTTTTACAGGCTAGCAAACTGGAAAAACTGAAACCCTCTTTTTTTTTAAATTCTTTTTTCAATACTAGTGGTAGCTAAAATGTGCTAAATGCTTGGCCTACAGAGTTTCTCTGATAAAGCTCAAAACTCAAAATCAGACAGACAAAAGTGACAGGAAATGGATATACCACCAAGTCAATAAAGGGATGATTGTCCACAGTTACTATTTTGATATATGCTAAATGTATGAATAAATAAGAAGCGTGACTGAGATTTCCCCCAGATCTTTTCTATATAATTAAGCAAAATTAAAACTTCTAGAGGTATCTAACAGAACTTTGGAACTATTTTTTAAATGGTACATAAAAAAATTATTTGCTAGTTTTCAAGAAATGTATGCTGCAGATGAAGCGGGTAGATAGGGAGGAAGGACTGAACCCATTTAGTTAGTGTCATGCTTTCTGGTTGTGACTGCAAATGTCAGTAATGTGTAAGTGTTTCTGAAAAAGAAAGTTGTTTCCTGAAGGTTCACATTTAGTTCCACAAACACAGTCTTCAGTGGAAGAGAAAAAAAAGAAACAAGAAAAAAAAGCTCTCTGAGGGCCTGTTCAATTCTGACCCAATTATAACAATAACAAAGACTGAAACAGGTAGCAAGAATGCAAGCAGATACATACTTAGAGTAAGTACAGAACCAGCATACAGGAGATGTAACTATCAGATCTAGTTTGCTGAATGTGTTATAAACATGGCAGTGTAGGAATTCTTAATGCAACACATACATGAAGCTGGAAAATGTACTGTACGCATGTGCAACATCAGATTGTGCTCTGGTTTGTACCAATAGATCAGTGGTAGCCAGTCTTGGGTGGTTTGAGCTCTCTGGCTCCTGGAACTTGGCTATATTTATCCCGGCTGATGTAGCCTGTCAAGTGTGTCCTGCTGTTGATAAGGTGCCATAGTTGACAACAGTGGGGGATCAAGGGGGAGGAGCAGGATGGGGGCTTCCACCAAGTATTTCTTTAGAGGGTCTCAAAAGTCCTGCAGTCTCATTCCTGTTTAGCTCGGACCCTGCTTTCTAGAGACAACTGGGAGCCTCATCAGAAACAAAGTGAAGATGCCAGAGCCTGTAAAGAAAACAGGTAAGGATCACAGCTGACAGACAAAACCTAAGAACAGCTTGACAGAGAAAAATGTGAGTAGCTTTTGTATGCTAGTGAAATGAGATGCCTCAGTGGAAAAAAAGAGACGATATTTTATGAAGTTATAACAGATGTTGAGTGATCTTGCAGAGAAATCAGTAACTAGTTTGGCAACCCTCAGCCACAGAATTTTCTCAAGAGACTTTGGATGAGGAAAGAATAGAGGTGAAATGCATTTAATTCTCAGATTCTTTTCATTTCTCATTTCCTTTCCCAGTCACCTTTAGGACTCTGAAAAAAGCTTGTGGTCTCTCTCTTGGGCAGTTAGGCAGTATAAACCTCTCCTGCTTTTGGATTTTTTTCCCTGATAATTGCAAGGAGGTGTTATCAGCAAACTTTGATAGTATTTGTTGTTAGTGAAATCTCTGAGAAAATGAAAGCAAATGGCACCTGGTTCAGAGCTTATTCTTTCTAGTTCTTCCAGCCAGTGACAGCAGAGCTCTAGGAAAAAAGAAGGCATTGTACTGTAAAGAATATATGCGTATTTCTTTTCATTCACCCTCCTCCATCCTTTCCCCTTGAGCCAGAAGATAACTAGCCCTTTTCAGAAAGCCAAGGTCAAAAAGCCCAGTGCAAGTCTTGCCTCATTAGAAAAATATCAGGAAAAGATTTCAGATTTAGAAAAGTTCTAATTTAAAATTGAGAAATAAGGAATCACTCGGAGGCTGCCCACATAGGTAAGAAGGGGAGGCCTAGGATGAGGTGTAAGGTCCAATGAATCTGTTTGTCTAAGAAGGAGGAAGAGAACCTGGGAAGCAAAGGTAGGGAGAGTTTAGCTTCAGGACACCTGTGTGTGGGTAGAGGAAGATGTCTCAGGAGCACTTTGTGTCCACAATTAAGTTTGGAAAAAAAGTTGTCAAAAGCTGAAGTTATGATGGTTTGAAAAGTGTGCACATATTCAATACACAGGGCTGGAGAAAACTGTGCTAAATATGGGATTCTCCACTTTTAAAGCTCTCACTTCACTGATGCCAGTGCATACCCAGAATCACTACTTCCTGAATGTACAGCACAAGGTGCATACTTTTTTAATAATGTACAGTTTCCAGAGTTAGTCAATAATAGCTATTGATACTTATTAATGTAGGCCTTTGTGCTTTGCAAAGGACTGAACAGACATCAGTCTCCTGTTATGCTGGTCAATGGGATGTCCTGTGGTCACCACAACAAAAGAAGAACTTGTTAAGAAGACCTTTCTTTTTGGCCAAAAAAAATATGGAATCAGCCACTGCCAGAGGCAGAGCACAAATCCAGCCTGTATCTCCCATTAAGAACTGCAAAGCACTAAAGTATGATTAACAAGATTTTTTTATGTTCCCTCTATATGATAACTCTAAAGCAACAGTGGTGTCACCAATCTGTCAATTTTATCACAACTATAACATCGTTTGATGTTCTTAAAGCTCCAATTTCTGAAATCAGATGGAAGTAGAATCATAGGTTAAAAAGTATATACCAGACCTTGTAATTGTAGAGAAAACCTTGAGAATATAAGCAGTAAAGGTTCAGCAATCACCCCCAAAATAAGACATTCATAATCATATTTTATTTTTAAAGTCACATGATTTTTGAGATTTATTGAAATGTCTAATGTTTGTGATTGACAATGCTGGCAAAAAGAAATATGACAGAGTAGGCAAAATTTGACAGTGTGATCATCTAGGCATTGTGACTTTTGATTCCTAAAGGTTTAACCGGCTTTAAATTAACATTTTCAGTGTCAGTGGATGAGAGGCAACTTCTCTGTTTGTGAAGATGCCCACCTTTGCTAGCTAATGGTGAGAAGAGAAATTCTATTCCAGCTTATTTCTCCAGAGAAATCTCACTGGTGTCTAACATCACTAGTCCTACACCATTCTAATGAACAAATCAGCTCAAACACTGTGATTATTACAGCAGGGGGAGGAAAAGCTCTTATTACCTACTGTGACTGAGACAGAACCAGTCACATGCCCCGTAACTTCTAGAGGGGATCTTCTCATTCTCCCAAGAGACATTAATCCCTTTGGTTTTCTATTTCATGTTGTTTATATAGTTCAAGCCATTTCAAGATGGGATAATGTTTAACATAATCTCAGGAGGGCTGAATAATCATCTAGCAATTCATACAAAGGAAAATGCTTCATGCCAGAGAATGATCAGAGATAATTCTGCCTATATCTGCTGTTTCAACAACCCTTTTAACATGTTAAAAAAGAGAAAGGGGAAAAAAACCAAACAAAACAACAAAACAACAACAACCAAACAAAAAAACCCACAAAACCAGTGTAGCAGGTTTTCTAGCAGACATTCTTTTACTTTAAACTGTCCAATTAAAATAATTCAGGATAAGACACTGCCCTATTTATTTACAGAATACCAAAGAACTGTCATAGCTTTCCAGAAAATCTATACACTCCCCAAGAGCAACAGGATTTAGAAGACTTGTAGCAATTTAGTGTCAGAGCAAACAATCAAACATCGAAAAGCATCACTTTTTGCAGGGTTCTGTTGCAGAAACTTTATGTTCCTCTCCCTTTGATTTAAACATTTCATAGTTAATCTCTGTTCAAAGGCTCCCTTTCAGAAAGTTTTGACTGTTTTTTTCTTTGTTGTGAAAATTCAGAAAGGTTAAGAAAACCCCAACCATTTCCCTAACAATATTTTGTGACACTAAGAGGAAACAGCTGAGCTTTTAAACACCAAATTTAGTAGATAAATGGGACTTAATGGGAAACGTGTGCATTACTATATCTGGAAAAGGAGAAGTCTGGTATTACTCACCTTCTCTGAAAATCAGTCAATTTTTATTCATGTATTTTATAGGTTGAGTCGTCTAGATTTTGCAGTTCACATTAGGAAATTTTATCAAGGGTTTATAAATAACCTGGCTTGTCAGTACACAGAGGCTTTTGGCATTAATAATAACAATCAACGCTGCATAATGAAGAGTAGACTGTAGAATTTTAGTCTGAATATAAGGTCATTGTTTTACATTTGCAAGTACCTAGCACAGTAAAGTACTGCTCCATGAAAATTAACTTCTGTGTACTACAGTAATACAAAAATAAATAATTATAATTCACATAGAGATAATTTCCTCTTTTGTACGTTAAGATTCAAAGCAAGCTGAACATTATTATCCCCATTTTACAGAAAGTATGATGGATGCACAGAGAGAGAGAGGTGACTCTGCTTAGTGAAACTATTCCTCGCCTGTTGCTCATGTTACAGGAATTTACAATCTCAGCTGCTGAAGTAGGCAAGGAATGATAAGATTGAGTAGTTCAATAGCTTTTGGATCAGGGAATGATTAAGCTTGTAATTGCAAGAAGCCACTTAGGTCCTGACCGAGGAATGCGCAGCATCTTTATATAGTTCCTCAGCAAGGAATTTACAAGCTCCATTATTGAAGTCTGCTTATGCACACTCTGGCTTTTAACTCAATGGAAGAGCAAATGGTATAAAAGGAAAACTAGATGCCAAGTGTAAGTACTAAAGCAAAGATAAATTTTCAACATGAAGCCTCAACAAATTAAGGCATTCCAAAAGCTAATACTACTTTTGAAATATTAATTCAATACATTGGCCAGATACGTATTTTAATACCAAATACACAGAATATGCAGTCAGATAACTCAACTTTGTGGGAGAAAACCTGTGACTATTTTTTCTAATTACAGTCATCACAGATTTCTGCTGGATGTGCATTCAACCAGCTACATTAGAGTCTCCTAAAACATTTATATCTTTAACAGTTTTTATTTCAGAAAGGCAGAAATATAATTTGAAAGCCTTATCTAGCACACATTCTCCTTAAGTGCTTATCTCCCTCTCCTCCATGTACGTATCACAAATAATGAATGATGAAGAGCTGAAGTCAGAGCCACCACTCTAAAAGGCAGGATGAAAATAAATAAATAAATAAATAAATAAATAAAATAAAGCAACAAAAGAATGGCTCTCCCCTATCACTCTATCTAGTTAAAATGACTTGTGGAACCCACACTTCTTCCTCACTTTCATTTCACATACTTCACACATACTTTGAAATTCTGTGATTTTAGGAAAAAGTTTTCACCTAATGCTTGTGATTCTTAGCAAGCCAAATTATTTAGAGAATGTGGCTAGGAACTGAAATTACTCCAGTTATTTCAACATAATTTTAATATACATCTCATCTCCATTTTTTCTGACAATAATCAAATAGGAATGTGTCTTTTAGCTTCTAATACTAACTTTTATTCTTATTAGGGATACAACAGTACTTAGTAGCTACTTACAATTTGATGCTGTACAAAGACAAACAGAAAAAGTCTCTGCCTCAAAACACTTACAAAATAAAAGCCCATTAAATAGATAGATAGTTCAACAAGAGAGCAAAGGAAACAATTATTACTACAATAGATAGTGACCTGGGTAGTAGCTTAGCCATTTTCTACGTTTTTGCATAGGAGAGTGTGAAAATGTTTTGAAGCAGAATAGTAAACTAGGTTGATGGTGGATGTTAGAAGGAGATTTCTTCAAAGCAGCTCAGAAAGTAAGGGAGAAAGCATGAAGGTGCTAGTATGAAAATTTAATAAATGGCAGCAGCAGGAAGGCAGAACACTAGTTTTATTATTTCACTTAAGTAAAAAGTGAAGGAAATTGTTTTTGGAATTTAAATTATTTAATTCTATTTTAATTTGGCCAAAAGCAAATGTATTTTACATTTCCTCAGCCTCCTGAGTGAAAAACTTATTAATAAATTATTATCAAAATGTAATCTGATCATGAACCTCCAAACAGAGCTTTTTATTACTAATTAATGAAGATGTAACTCATGTAACATACATAACTGTATGGCTGATGTGTACATCTTCAGGTGTTACAAGACTTTTAAAGGGTGGGTGCTGCTTGGAAGTTCCGGTAACAGCAGTATTAGCCACTGAAAAGTTTTCTGCAAGACTATTGCAGACCACACACAGCCTGCTTCCTCTTTTGCCTGGGGTAGAAATTTGCTGTTTTACATTACTCAGAAGTTATATGAAGTTCTTTGCATTATGGAAGCTAGAAGTGGTTGGGAAGGTCTGGGATATAGGAAGTGAAGTGCTGAAAAATGGGTTAGTACAAAGTGGCTCCAGGCTCATTTTCTTTCATTAGCTCCACGTCCCTCTTCTCTCCCCATGTTAACTCCCCACAGCAATTCCAATTCCATCCCCACAGAACACACACACACAGAGCACCTATCATTCTCCTTCCCTTCAATAATTCCTGTCATCATCAGCACTGGTAACTCATCTGCGTCTATCCTCTCTCTCCAGAATTGCTGTAGTATGTTACTACTAATGTCACCTTTCTCTCCCTTTGTGCAAGATGGGTTAGAATTTACTGGGAAGCAAAGAGTTAACAAAGTGGCCTGCAGAGGACATGGGCTACTTGGTCATCAGGTGCCCCAGCCCAATGGCTCCTAAGTGCGTGTTTGGCTGGAGTCTGGATAAACATGTGATAGTGCCTGAGATCTGTCAGTGCCTGACAGGCACGAGAGCTGTAAGATGTTCCACAACATCACATGAGAGGTGTCACAGTCGCTGGGTTTTCCACAGCCTGATGGTGGTGGTCCTATCCAAGAGCGTTTTGAGTACGGGATGGACTTATAGAACTCAGGGGGGAGTATCTGGGTAGAAGCCAAATGTTGAAATAAGAGAGATTGCCAAATAAGGAATGTGTTTCTGATAAAAGCAGGCAAAAGTGAGGCTTTCAGGACAGACATGAAGTTTTGAATGGTGTTTAGGAACATTCCTAATGAGGAAATAGCTGGATTAGATTGGTAAAACTGCATGAGAAAAAAAATATCTGCTGGTGAACTTGGATTTATTTGTCACTTAGAGTAGCAGCCACAATGAAGGAGACCAGGAAGAGCTGATCTCTCACTTCTCTTTCTTCTGTTAAGCAGCCCGTTTTTTCCCCCAGAAGGAAAAATGATGGCATTCTCTTCACATGCTTCTTCAGCAATCTCTCATCTGCACCAAAATAATTTCCTGTAAAATCTCCAGCCATACATCACTACTTTTCCTTTGCAAATATGAACAGTGAAAGATGAAAAGAAATACAGATGGATACAGAGACATGACTTTGGACACTGTCACCCACTGACTCTGAATCTCAAGTGCAGGGAAATGACTCTGAGAGTCTCCTTTACCTGCAGAAAAGTGGGTTCTCAACAACTATTCTTGCTGGCCTTTAGTCTCATGGGAGATTTTGTGTTTTTCTGATTTTATGCTTTAATGGAAGAACTCACAATCATTTTAAGTTGGAACTGAAATAAGTCTTTTGGCAGGAAAGGGAGAGAGAGAAAAAAAAAGACAAGGAGACTTACTTGTAAACTTCTACATATGTATTTAGATTTCCCAAAAGTCAGAAACATTATGTGGCGGTGGGGATTTCTCACTGTACATGCAGTTCTGGCCAACAATCTGTTTTTGTTGAGTCATCTAAAGTAAATGTAAGAAACCTAATCACTTTACAGGGTGTGCAGCAGATCAGAGAGTTACTTCCAAGTATGCATGTCTTGAAACCCTGCCATTTGTAGGCTGGAACCTTTACAAGCCACATTGCTGTTAAGTAATTAATATATTTATAGATTATTTTGTGCTTAAATAGAAGAGTGATGATGATGGCACTCAGAGACAAAAACCATGCCTCTTAGCTGCTTTATCTCTAGCTTCATAGGGAGAGGAGCCAGATAGTGGGTATTTCAGGAGTGGGTTCCTGAACTGACCCACCTCCTCACTGTGCAGCAGCCTGGCCACCTTTACATGTCTTTTGAATTCTGTACATCAAACCTGCTGTCTACAATAACTCTTCTGCAATTATTCATGATACACTGCATCAAAGTATACCCTGCTGTATTATATATTGAAGTGCAATACTATATCAGAAGATGTGCGACTGAAAACAGGCATGTGAGTATTACATTATACTATAGAGCCCTATATTCTACACAGTATTATATTCTGTTTAAGAACAACTACACCACTTACAGGACTAAGGTTAGAAAAAACTCAGATAAAAGCATGCAGGGACATTCCACTCCCAGGAAATTTCACACACTTATGATTTAACATGGAAGAAAAGCATGCAGAAGAATACAACAGGAGCTCACTCAAGGCTACTATAGGCTCAGTGCAAAGCAAAATTGTTTTTTCATCAAATATATAAAATGTGGGGAAAAAAGAAAGAGACAAATGTAATTTAGACTTTTTATGTAACACAGAGAGGCAAGATACAATAGACACTAAATTATAAAAGTATTTGTAATTGATACTTTAATTGATGTTTAAGCAGCTTTGAATCCTTTGCAAAAACAATGCAAGAAACATGAACTGTGTTATGACTAAAGTTCAAAGGCCATCAGATGAAATCTTTGCAGATGTAACTCCAGTGAGGTCAGTTAATTTGTGCAGTCTGAGGACATGCTACAGGAATAGAGATTTTGTGCAATGAACAGATGGTATTATTAGTAATATACCATTTATACTAACTACAGCACCTGTTTGAACATGAATATAAACTATTTCTTTTAAAATATTTCCATGCCATGTTCCTTTCATTCTTATAAAGCAGAAACAAAAGTTTACAGCTAATTAGAACCATTGTTGCGGTGTTTGGAAGAGTTCTTGTTGCTGCCCAAGTAGGAGAGCAATAGACAATTTGCCACAGAGGTGACAGATATAATTAAATGTGATGAAATTACTAATATTTTATAAAAGCGTGGTTATGTAGGGGTAAGCCAGTAAAAAGATGACATAATGATGCACAAAACCCATTCAGTTTATGCATCAGAATGTTAATTACTGGTATATTTATACATGAACATAGCTCATGACAATTAGCAAAAAGATAACAGATTTCTTTAAGACCAAAATATGAGCATAAAATTAAAAACTTGATTCAAAATAAAGTTGAAGAAAAATAAATAAATCAATCTGGGTAAAGAAATTAGTAAAATAAGTTACCTTACTAAAATCTAATCTTGAGAAATATTAGGATACTCATGGACCAAAATCACAATACATTGCTTGCTTTCCAAATTCCTATCTGTTGTACTACTTTGATTAAATGAACTAAAACATCATTTGGTTTATGCTTGTTCAACCCATATATTAATAACTTCATTAATTCTTATTATAAGCATCATAAGTGCTTCTTGACACATAGAGGCAATATTTTGATCCACCTTGTAATTAATTAGAAAACTAGTTGTTGTGGAGTGCTATGTAGGCAAGTACTTTAACTTTTAATACTGAACTAAACATTTGAATGCAAACAACAATTGATATTATTTTAGCTGGGATAGAATTACAAGGACCATCATTGGAACATGTATCCCTTTCCACCAAAGCCTTGCTCAGACAAACCAGAAGGACTAAAGATGAACCATTAATTCATTGTGGTATATTAGGACACAGGTTACTGCACAAACTGCAGTTTTATTGGAGGAACAAAACCTGATCCTGTTTAACAACTGTATTAAGCAACTGTTAGGACAGAATTCATATTTCTAAATAAAACTGCATGGCAAATTAATGTAGAGAGCTTGATATGTAAGAATATATATCATGCCATGTTGTCATAGACCAAAACATTCACTTACAAAAAATCAGAGCTCATTATGGGGGGAAAGAAAGAGGAAGATGGACAGTGAGATGAGTTTGCTATCCATTCCATTTTATTTCATGACAATATGGAGAAGATATGACATCTCAGTCAGAGACAGAGCTCAGTAAACTCAAAGACAATTCCACAACTTCTCTGTGGAAAGTGTTGTAATTTATATCTTGCACAGGCAGATGGGAGAGAAAGGAGACAGCTGTTGCAGCCACAACAGCTGACTACACCAGATATGCCACAATTGCAAAACAGGTTTTAGTGAGCCCTCTCTCTTTTTTTAGTTTCTGCATTTACCAAGAAGCCGAAGACAACAGAGGTGACAGCCGGAAGCGCAGCTGTGTTTGAAGCAGAGACAGAAAAAGCTGGCATCAAGGTGAAGTGGCAGCGAGCTGGCACAGAAATTACTGAAAGTGAGAAATATGTCATCAAGGCAGAAGGAAACAAGCATTCACTGACAATCAATAATGTAGGAAAAGAAGATGATGTGACATATGCTGTAATAGCTGGAAGTTCCAAGGTCAAATTTGAACTCAAGGTCAAGGAACCAGGTACAGTATTTCCTAAGCAATTCTCATTTCATCAGTATTTCCAGCCCCACATGTAAACTTCATGAATGAGGCCCATGGAAATTAGCCTATCTGTGAGGTCATGGTTTAATTGAGACGCCATAAACTTCCATGAGCCAGGGGAAGAAACAATAGACAAATTTTTAAAATACTTTCTCTATATTGATTACTAGCAGTGCCTAGAGCTTTTCCCAAGCTGCACACAGCAATAGCATTTGGAACATTACATTCCAATAGCAGAGTTAAAGAAAATCTCATGAATAAACAAACTGTTTACAAAAATAATAATTGCATCATTTTTCATTACCTTTTCTATTTAGACCATTGAAGTTAACATCAAAGTGTTATTCATCAGCTGACAAGTTTCTATACATCAAGACTATAGAATTCAAAAATCTAGGCATCAGTTCTTCCCAAGCTCAGCAAAAGAGCCTCATCAACCAGCTTCAGTAGACCCTTTCTGCTTCCAGCACATCCTCTAAGTTCTAGAAAACCACAGCTAATTTCTCTGCATTTCCTAACATATATTAAAAGCTGTACTTTTGCAAAATTTCTTAAGAAAAGAAGTAGAAACATGACTTTTTCTAATCTTGTCTTACATTCATTTCCAGAAAAGAGTGAGACAGTCACTCCTGCTGAAGCTGCTCCAGCCCCAGCTGCCTCAGAGTTGCCTGCTCCACCAGTAGAAAGCAGCCAAAATACAGAAGGTAATTGAGAACACTGTTATCAAGTCTGGTTCATTAACAGAAAGGAAGAACAGGAACAGGGAATCCTTAGAATCAGTGAGGTAGAGACAGTAGCTGAAAGCAGACCACTAGTGATGAATGACAGACAGTAAAGAATAAGGAATCTCAGAGACAGAAGAAACATATTGAGATACTTTGAAATTACTTAACAAACTCACTATATAGGCTGTAACAGAAGCTGATGCAGAAAGTTCTAACAAATAATTCTGATGTTTATTTCAGTTGTATCTGCTGGGACTCAACCAGAAGAGCCTCTGGACCCTATTGGGCTCTTTGTGACACGACCCCAGGATGGAGAAGTTACTGTTGGTGAGTACAAAATGTGAGTCAAGTGATGTTTGTAAACTGTACCTGTTGCTTGACTATATAGCTCTCCATGTACAGGATGACAGTAGTGATACAACAGATAAATTAAACACTATTCATAATCTCATTTTCACCTACTTCCCTTGCAAGGTGGAAATATTACGTTCACTGCCAAAGTGGCAGGCGAGAGTCTGCTGAAGAAACCATCAGTGAAATGGTTCAAAGGAAAGTGGATGGACCTGGGAAGCAAAGTGGGGAAACATCTCCAGCTACATGACACCTATGATCGAAATAACAAGGTACAATTGGCAGAGTAAGGTTCTCAGTCTTCTAGATACTAATCTTTAATCTGGGGAAAATATAAGATAATATAGGATTGTTTTGATATTAAGGTACCCAAAGCTACACACAATGCTATACTTATGCATAGAAGTCTATGTTTTGACCATGCAGACAAGAGACAAGCACTACATACAGACTCTTGCATGTCTTATCTATGACGAGATGAGAAAATATCTGGAGGACTAGGGGAGCAGTTTTGCACTATCTACTGCAGGATTCCCTCCATCTTCCTCTCAAGTAATAGACACTTGTTATATTTAAGAGAAGACAATAAATCAGACATATTTAAGTATGGTCTATCTTGGTTTTAATAGATCAAGCATTCAGCTATCAGTATTGGAATTTATTGTTCTCTTGCATTGTCTAGACTACTTTGTAGAGCTGAGTAAGATCCATTTTTACCACAAATGCATTCAAAGATACACAAACAGGAATACAAGAGTCTGTACCATGACCTCGCATCCTGTGTGGTATATGAAACACTACTACCCTCTCCTGGATGGAACGGAACAGACTTGTTCACATTAGCCACTCCTTTTGCTGAATTTTTAAATGTACTGTATATATTCTGGGTAGAGGCTGTATTTGTTTAATGAAAGCTCTATTCCTGTTTCCAATGTACATGTAATTTTTATGACAGTAATGAGTTACACACTCAGGAGGTTCTAAAAGGATACAGACACGTTTCATCCCTTGTCTATTTCTCTCCATGCCTTAATATGCTGTATTCTCTCTCTCTCTTACACCATTGGCTTTTCTAACTTATGACTTGTATTGGTGTCTATTCTAGGTATACACCTTTGAAATGGAAATCATAGAAGCAAACATGACTTTTGCAGGAGGGTACAGATGTGAGGTGTCTACCAAGGACAAGTTTGATAGTTCTAATTTCAGCCTGATAGTCAATGGTAAGATGAATTCCTGCCACCTTGTTTCTTCCTTTTATTTTTTTTTTCCCTACCCGTATGCCCACCAACAATTCTTTCTGGTACATAGCGGCTACTAGAGAAGCATAGATATGAAGTATAGAGCTGAAGAGCTACAGGTACACTTACAGAGGCACACAGATGAGGATTGAGATGGGTTGGCAGAGATACAGAGCATTAGAAGTAACACTTGGATGTCACCCAAGTCAGAACTGTGATGCTCTTAAAGAAAGCACACAGAAAGATGCAAACTAGCCCAACTTTTCTCTGGCTTTATTCTGATTTCAGATCCATTCTTTCATGATATTTAATTCCACTACAATAAAAGAGAGGTCCATTCTTACTTTGGCAAAAGTTCAGTATTAAAAATGGATACTTGAAAAAAAAAAAGGGGGGGGGGCACAGAAAGCTTTAGACATGTGACACTTATCAATTCCTTTCTTCCAAATAAATTCAAGTTGTGCAGAAGCACTTCTGATATAAAATTGTTTTAAGATTAGGTGACTCATTTTACATAATACATGGTGCCACCCTCACAACTGCTACACTGAAAAGCTTATCAGCAATTGAAAAGGAAGTACATTTTAACATCCATTTCCCCCTGGTGTGGAATAGTTTAAGTAAAACAGTATAAGGATGGACCACCTGAAAGTGTTGAATGTTTGGACTATTTCATGTTTCAGTGGTTCTGTTGAAGGGACTGCAACATTAATTTGCATCCAGCAACCAATGAACCCAATACGCAAAGACAAAAGTTTATTGAAGATCCTCAAATCAGCAGTGTTCATTTTTGAAGTTCCGCTAGTTGGCTGTAGGCCTCATAAGACTTAGGAGTTGTGATTGGGGACAGTTTTTCTCCCAGTGGTAGCAGTATACCTATTCATACCTACAGAAGCTTAGAACAGAGCAGTAAAGTTCTCTCTATGCAACATCCTCGGTGGAGTTTCTGTACATCTCTACATATTTCCAGGAATTTACCTTTGCTTTCAGAGAATGGATTACAATTTATTATTAGCAATAATATTCAGTTGATATCCAGTGGTTTTCTCATTAGGGCTTAAATACCCTGTGAAGCCAGTATTGAAACTAAAATTTACCAGCAGGAGAATTGACAAACACGAGATAAGACAGTTCATCATGCTGCAGGTTATTATGAAGCATGAAACAGAATTCAGTTATACATGCAACACTGGATGTTGAAAGCTAGTTAGTGAAGGCTACATGTTTAAAGATGATGCTTCAGTCTTTCAGTATGATATTGTAAATTGTGATCAGTTGAAGAACTTTAGGGAAAAAAAAAGTCTGCAAAGGAAAAGCTTTAGAAATAGCACTGTATTTTTGCATTATTTTGACTTGCTCTCCCATTCTTGTTCATCACTTTTTGTCCCATCAGAAGCACCAATAACTGGAGACTTGGATATTCGCTCTGCCTTCCGACGCACGTGAGTATGTGCAGTAGAAACTCAGGTAGATCAGATTATACTTCCATGTGGAATTCATTACTTTCCTAAACTAACTAAAATCAAAGCTGTTGTGCGAACAAGCACAAAGATAGTGATGTCTACTAAGAAAATATTTGTATTAAGAAAATATTTCTACTATTAAATACTATACAACTCCTAGATATCATCTAAGAGAGTTTAGACTTTGTACTAGCACAACGATCCTGCTTATCTTCAATTATGCAATTGATAATGTGTATAATTCTACCAAGAACTTCAGCACTTTTTCCAGATCTGTAAAAAGCACTCCAGATGTGGACCACTAGAGAAGGAAAAGATTCTGTGTAGTGCCTAGTCTTGATTTGGTCTGGCTTGAGGAACTACATGTACCTTAATACAAACATTTGCTAAACAAAGAAGTGGAGTTTGATGTGAGCTCTGTAAGCAGCATATCACTGATAACATTAATACAAGCATTTTGATTGTATTTGTTTTCATGTTCTGTAATTCTGTTAATTGAATGGAGACAGTAAAAACTCAGATATATGTAGGTCTTAGATATTAGAGACTGCAAGGTATTGCACTGATGTTGAAAAAGCTATTCTCCCCACACCTGTAATACTGAGTTCCATATTAATGGAATAATATTCCCTTCTATTAGTAAAATTTGCAAAATTTTTTTTTTTATTTAGACATTAACAACATGTGTTTTTTCACTGCTGAGTATTTCTCCCTTTGTGTAATTCAATTTCTGTTTTAGTTTTTGTATATATTTGCAAAGTTACTAGACCAAGAGTAGTCCAACAGACATCTATTTCTGCGAGTTTTTCCCCTATAAGTGCTATTTTTATATGAGTTTTGGGGGGTTTTTTTAAGCATTCTATCACAAAGAACTAAAACAGGCTTGCAGAATTTGTCTACAGTCAAATCCATCTATAGGTAGCTGACCAGCCTCGCTGTAATGCCTATTAAATGGAACGCACTCAGTGCATATCTGCATTGTGTTATCTCACTGCAGTGAAATAAGGCTTCAAGAGTTTCTCCTCTTACTAGCACAATTAAAAGAATTTAGAATCAGTTCACAGTGAGCGCAGTGTGAAAAGCTTCAGGCTGTTCAGAATTTTAGTTTCTTCTGTAAGAATGGAGCCAAATTTTGAACTGAACTGTTTAAATCTAAAGCTTTGTCTTTGATACCTCCAGGAGCCTGGCAGGAGGAGGGAGACGGATGACTTCGGCCTTTCTCAGGTAGCCACCATCTGTGTCAGCATATTCAAGTCTAACAATGAACTGTCTCTCTCTGCTTAGGAAAAGAAAAAAAAAAAGAAAAAAAAAACCACAGAACTAGCTGCACCTTAAATTCCAAATAAATCATCATTTATAGTATGTAGTATTTATATGAGACAAATACATACAAGTAGTAATGTAAGATGAGTATAAATAACAAAAAGAGTAGTTTGATAGTTCAATGAGAGGCAGATTCATCTACAGAAAAGGCATGTGTTCAGCAAGTGGCATCTTCTCACCATTGTTAGAAGAAAATAAGTAACTTCAGATTATATGCATGTCTGCCCCCTCTGTATTACATGTTTTCCTCTATACTAAGCACACGCTGACTAATATTGCCACTGCTCACAGAAATGTACCAGCACACATGCATAGGAAAATCTGTTGTTTCCTGGCACAGTCTTTATGCTAGTAACATTAAATTTCCCACCCTATCCCTTTTCGTCCCAATGTCTTCTACCATAACAAAAATAGGAACTCTGAAACTTAACTCTATGCATGTTAAAGCAGTTATTAGGGTCTTATTCTTCAGAAAAGCTAAATATTGATTGCTCGGCTTTCCTGAAAATCTGATTTAAGTACCACCTGGGAAGCAATAAGGTGACTAGTTATTCTCCCAGCTGTAGGTTCTGATTTCCTGAATCTTTGATCACAAGAAGCCGTTTTCAAATTTGGGATTATACTAGTGATTTTTATGTACATTTTATGCCTGCAAACACTGAAAATCCTCTGAAAGTAGGGAACAAAGTGACCAAAAATAAACTTTTCTGTTTGAGCTTTATACCCAGAAAATTACCCTTTCCAGTACTGTGCTATCTTGAAAGTAATCACAGAAGTAAAAATGGTACTTAATAAAAAGATCTCTTCTCACAACATATTCAAAATTACACCGATTCAAAATTGTTACTTATTCTCACTAACCTTACATTGTCAAGCAGCACAAGAAGTTTGGGAATCATTTCTCTTCCATTTTATTAAGAGTACTGTTAAAATGCCCATCATTTATCTGTTGAGACTGTTTTCTTACTTTTAAAAGTATTTGTTCCTGCAAGATTGAATTTTTCTGACATTCTGGTTTACGCTTCTACAGACTGATTTTCTCCGAAGCAACTAGCACTGTGTATTGACAAAGACAGCATTACAGGCTGCCACTACCACCAGTGCAACTGAAAAGAACGATTTCTGTGTATAAAACAATAATTAAATGTAAGGTGTTACTGCTGGAAGAATCTGAATGCTGTGAGATGGCATCACCAGATTCTTATAATCAAGACAAGAGAGGTGTCAAGAAGCAGCTGAACACTGATGATGGGAGACTGATTGAGATGAAGAAAATCCATTTTGACTTTCTAAACCCTGTCTGAATATAAAAAGACCTTTTTTTTTTTTGCTAAGTTGAATAATCAACAGTCATGAAATCCAGTGTAACTCTCAATACTTTTATATCAAATCCCTGAAGTATTTTTTTAGGAATTAAACCCAAAGAAGTGATTTTAGTAACTTTATGCTAAGTTTTCAGAGTAGATCTGTCCTTCAAATGTTCAGAAGCACAGCTAAAACCACATTTGATTCAGAACACCAAAAATAACACTCTGCATATGAGTTCACCACCATATGTAACAGACAGAATTGCACATCAGAAAACTCCTGCTTGTTGCTTCTTGTTCTCACGAATGAATTCATCACAACATTGCTTGCCATGATGCTTGTTGAACAACTGCATATTGAACCTCATCTCAGAATCAAAGTCAGATCACAGAATTCCTCCTTTAACTCTCCCAAGCACCAATGTTGTGACACTTTTTTCAGTATAATGAATTCTGGAATCACAAAGAGCCTTAAGAAACAATTAGAGCTGGGATAATACTATATAAAAAAAGTGATTTTAGATTGTAAAAAGTCCCACAAAAATTTTGGTTAAATACTGCCCCACACTGTAAACAATATCCACATTCCTGAAACTACAGCTTTCCAAAAGCAGTAATGATTCTAAAGGAAAGCTTCTGTGATGTCTTTATGATAATTAATACATTCCAGATCAATATGACCACCAAATTAATACCCTGCACAACTTTATCCATAATCAGTACAGAAAAAATACAAGTTCATTAAATATATTTCTTAAACCTATATGAAGACCAGTATAGACAAAGAGCCTAATTAAGTCACCTTCCATGTCAGCACACATTCTAAGTCATTCTAAACCCATCTACTACTCCCCTACAAAAATATATCATCTACATAATTATTTAGCCTCATAAGCTATTCCCATTTCCTTCTGAAACTAATTATAGTATTCTGTTACTATACAGTACCGAGGGACATGAAGAAGGTGGAGAGTTTAATTTTAGTGCCCTACTGAAAAAGAGGTGAGTAAAAATCCATAGACTTAAAGAAATAAAGTAACGAGCTTCTGTTGAACAACTCTGAAAACACTAAAACTAGAATAAGTGAAAGTTTCATAAATTCAGAATCCTTGTAGTTCTGCTAAAGCAGTTCTACTAACTGGAAAAAGCATGACAGGTAATTATGGCAACTTCCCCAAATACTCAGCATTTGCTGCATTTCTGGTAGGTTTATACTGGAGAAAAAAAAAAAAAAAAAAGACTGATCTTTCCCAAGATAGACAAGGCTGGGACTGGGGTAATTACATGCTTCCACGTTTTTTCATTAAAAAAAAAAACAAAACACAACAACAATTCACAATATCTGTCTATAATGCTGCCTTACTAAGAATTTTCTGTCCTAAGTTTTCACAATACTTTGAATCAGAGAGCTGGGAAGACAAGCCTTTTTATTAGATATCTAAATGTTACTATTACGCTATATACCTATATTACATATAGCTGTTTATCATATATATAAAAAGATATTCTATGTTGTATAAATATTATATAAATATTTTTTACTCTTCTGATTCTAGTTTTTCTTTCTTGCTTTTATTTCCACTTTTTTGGTGGAATTTCCTCTACCATTCTCATTCTTCCTTGCAACATCTGTTTTCATAACCTGTCTACTTACGTTTTTCTCTTTTTACCACCATCTGAATCTGGATGTTTTGGATTCCACTGTTGCCAACAGAGAGTAAGATTTCTATTTCATTTTATTATAAATGCATGGGTCAGACTGAATATAAGAACCATTTGGTTTGAAATAACGCATGCATCTTCATCTTTCTTACATGTAGAGCATGACAAAAATTATACAGTATGAAAATTGTCAGCCACCAATTTCTGGTCCAGAAATGCTTTTAAACAATTAGTAGAAGTTAAGGGTGGACCATTCAATGCAAATCAGTGTATTTCTCTGAATGTCCTTTGGTTTTCACTGTCACTTGCTTTTATAAGCAGCTTTAAATTGTCCCTGAATTTCCAGATTTTCTCAATAACCTTGTGCTTTAAATTCCTATTGTTGTAGAAATTAGAATCAGAAAAATCATTTGCATAATATGCCTGCTGGTGCCTATCAAATATGTGCTTTTTGTTCCATTCATTCTTAAACATGTTAAGTGAACATATTACTGAAGTCGCTTATTCCATAAACATACAGGCTTCTCTGTTACAAAACATTTCTTTTTATTCCAAGTAAAGTTTCCATTGCTCCGTATCACCCCATTGCTCCAAGCATGCTTCTTTCTGTTCACTGCCCCTGGTTGCTCACTCGTCTGTCCAGCTCCTGAAGTTACTATCAACACTTGTCACTAGACTCATGTTTTGCAAATCTAAACTTAGTTTAAATTTTCACAATCAAGTGCTTGGGGTGAATGTTGTGAATCTGTGTTCAGTCTCTGCTCAGGTACGGGTATCTCTATTTATAAAAAGTGTTTTAACTTCACAAAGAGTACAGGATCACGTAGACATCTGAAGTAACGTGGTTACGGAAGGCAATAAAGCCACAATAGCCTCATGTTTCACTCAGGTTAACTCACCCAAATTTCAGTGGGGCAAACAAGATCACATAGGTGTACAAAGCCCTGTATTATGCAATATGCAATGTATCCAACCAGAAGTGAATTCTGGCTTTGCAGTAACACTACAACCAGAACTCTCAAGGAGGCCAGCTAGATGAGACAGAAAGTACACCTATCAAATCTTCCATAGCTGACATTGATATCAAAGTTTCTTGTTTCATCATGAACCCCAGAGAAGCCTGAAACAAAAAGTGCATTAGAATTTTTTTTCTAATTCTAAAGTAGGGAAAATATGTTTTCTGAAGAATGGCAGTAATCAAAACTGTACAGGTTTGAAAGCTGAAATACAATAGCTGTACACACATTCTAATTTCTATAGAAAATGTAGGGCAAAAAAGAATTATTGATCTCTCTTAAAAAATTTCAAATAAATGGAGGACAGCATGAAAATATTTGCATAATTTCATACAGTGACTCCAGCTGGAATGAAGTGCTAAGTACTATGAGCCCCTCTCCTAGTGCCTTTCCCTTCTGCTTTCATAATTAGTTTTGAGCAGTGATAGAACTCTAAAAAGTAGTAAAAATCTCCAGTATTTCCAGAAATGTTCAATTTGTGGATTTAATTTTTCATTATTATTAGACTAGAAATATAATTCATGAAAAGAAGCTTATAAATTTCACTGCATTTTATCAGTATTTTTGACCTTTCTTGACTTATAAGTCTCCGTTTAGTGAATTTAAGCATACTGATAAATTCACTGCTCCTAGTTTTTTTTCACAGCCACTTTAGAAGTAATTTGTGGATCCTTCAGGCTTTGCACACCACGGCTTGAAGACCACTCCTATATTAATGAGAACTGATAGGCATAAAAAAAACTCATCATGGAATGAAAGTGTTCTTCATTAAAATAGAATAGAAAAAGGGACCTCATGCTGAGGAACTCTCAAGAGCTATGCAGATTCAAATAGAATTGAGGATTATTCTTTTACTGCTGCTGCTTTGTCCCACCTAATTTACAAGTGCTCCTCAATCCAAAGGTAATAAACATTCTGACTATAATAAAGAGAGCTCCATTTAATACTGTATCTCCTATCACTGTAATTTAATTAACTGGTGTTGACATAGAGATGTCATGGGCCAAGGAGAGGTCATTGGGAAGAGGAAGGGAACAGCTGTCACAGAACTATTAAATGGGATAGTGAGCAGAGACCTTGAAGGAGGTGACAGCTGACAGGGTCCAATCAGTTGACAGTAATGGGATAGGAAGGAACCATCTCTGAGATGTACAAAACTATTTTTAACCCCTCCACATATGTTTAAAACATATCAGCTGCATATTCCATTTACAGCAGGTTCACTAAGCTGCATCTTAATGCCCCCAATGCATAGTTAACCTATGAGGTGATCACTCTGAATAAGGATCCCCAACATGAGGGAGAGAAACGCAAGGGTGGGAGAAACTTCAGGAGTCCAAGTGCTCTATTACTTTTCATATGCTGCTTAATTCCTGTTGGTAGTGGAAGAGTACAGCCTAACTGTGGAAACTCTGTGTCTTTATGGGATCAAAGAGAATGTTTTAACAACTACAAAATGGTGAAAAGGAATACTGGGATGGGAAAACCTTTGCTCAGAGGCAAAGACATGTTTTTCTTTTCATTTTCAGAACTCAATTGAATACTATAAAAATTACAACCTTTATCTTTTAGTACCATTTTACATGCAACTTACAAGTCTTTCCTTGTAATTAGAAAGTATTAGTATTTCCAAGGAAGAGACTATACTCTTGCATATGATCAAATTTCTTGTATTTCAGCTTGCATACACCAAAACAGCATTGCCAGATATAACAATGGGCTGACACTGAGTAATGGAAAAGCTAAAGCAAAAATTAAGGAAGTCTTCTCAATAGTGAGATATACTAGACTGGGGAATTGCTTCCAAACTGGAATATTTTTCTCATGATGTATTTAAAAATAAGTCACACAAAATATTTTTGAAAACTCCATGAATAATCCTACCCGCAAATTTTCAGGTAAAGGGGTGTATACAGGTGAGCATAGAAACAGGCAGATAGACAGAGAGAGCACCAATGTTTATATAATGCCTGAGGGAAAATAGTAACATTTGAATCTGTTAAGTCTTTCTTCTTTCCTACGATTTTATATTTCCTTCTGAGATACAGTTTGCTTCACAGAACATTAATTGTACTAGTACAAAGAACTCAGCACATACTAGAAATATTATATATTCCTAGTTTTATGTATTTATATATCTATTCCAATTTACATGTATTTAGAAATATTTTGAAGTTGCTCATTGATATGATCAGGGCAACCAGCCCAAGAACATAGTTTAAAAAAAATCTACAAAACTACAAACTAAATGATAGATATATAGAGAAATCTTGATTAAATTTGTGGGTGATGATGCACTGTTATAACAAGGCAAATACCCAGTAGACCGCACTTATCGCAGAGTCCAAACCAGATACGCCTATCAATTCAGTGAGTGCTAGTGAGAGCTTAGTGCTTAGCGAGTGCTAAACCACTCCAAAGATATAAGATATGCATGCCATATTTCAGCTCAAACTCACTGAGCTGAAATCCTCTTCTCTTGCCTCCTTTCTGTTCAAGAGCTACAAGGGTGCTGGAAATCCCAAGCCTGGACTGCAGTACTTTAATAAACATAGCCCTGTCGTTACAAGCAAGCCTTTTTTGGGCAACGAAAGGAATACCAGAAATGTTTGGTTCTACCTGCTGTCCAGACTGACTACAGTCATGATTTTTAAAGTAGTAATATTTCTCACAGACTAATGGAACTGTTCTTTTCCTGAAAAAAATGGAAAAACACCCAATAATCCTCCACTTTTCTCTGCATTACCTGCTGCATAACTTGTCTTCTTGGTGGGGGTTACCACTGAACATGGCTTCATTATAAAGGTATGTTCTGCTGCACTGGAATCTGCTTGGTCCTGGTGGTATCACAAACAACAGCCACAGAAGTTCCTTTTCCTAAGGACATTTTTGAGAAAATGTTACTTCTTTCATCCTTTCTCCGATTACCAAAATGCAAATTACGACAGGCAACAACTCCATGACGACAGGGCAAAGTAGAGCAATTTGTTTCCCTGTAAGGTGATCAGCCATAATTAGGAATACACAGAAGTGCTTACACTTGTAATATAAATTGCAGAGTGGAACTGTACAAAGCGTGGGCGACTTTGGTTTCAATAGGGAATAGCATTTTTCTTAAGCCTATTTCAGAGCTTTTGCATGAGCTCCTTCATCTCCCCACTACTGAAGCACAGGCTTGTTCTGCTAAAGGTGAAGCCATTCATGGCTTTTTTGTATTAACACGATGCCCTCTTTTCTGTCCATTGGGATGCTGCATGTTTTTCCAAACGGTTCTCTGCATCATTCTGGAGTACAGCAGCTTCTTGCGCTCAGTAAATCGGTAAGGTTACACCCCTTTTTCTATTTATGATCTTTTAAATAAAAAATACAATTACAGGAAAAGAATGCCTTTCCCAAAGCCAGGCAACCAAATTTTCACTTGGTTTTGCTAAACCAAACATTAATTCGTCCATAATCACTAGTTCCTTGGTTAAACTATCAAATAAGTAGTGCATTGTAAATATTGTCTTCTTTGCCACTACTCACTAGTCTTTATGTTTTATAGATTACTATAGCCAACAATTGTCTTTACAATAGATGACATATATTGTAATAATTTATGATTCATTTTAGTGAAGAGAAAAAACATCCTGAGTAGAAAAGGACTTGTTTCTTATAAACATAAACCAACTGCCTTGTTTCTAAGGCATTCTCAGAATATCAGTTCAGTTCCTTGCTTAGCCACATGTTTTGTGTATGACCATCACCGGAAAATAAGTCTCCTTGTGTTTCCATTACCCATCATTAAAGGGAAGTTAATATTTATTTGCTTCGGCTATTAGAAAGTAAACCCTTCAGGACAGTGACTGGATTTTAATCACTGTATATATAAAAAGAAGTAAAACTACTGACTAGTTCTATTTCATCATTTTAGGTAATAATACAGTAAAAAGTTAGACTGCTAAATTCTTTATTAAGAAATGGCTTCAACAAGCAAATATTCCAAGCCTATGGCTGTTTTTAAATCCTCTCAATAGTGGCACTCAGATACTCTAATCCCTTTCTGCAGAGGTGAAGCAAAATCTGAATCACAATCCGATGTTGATGTCTGGGAAATCCTGAGGAAAGCTCCTCCGTCCGAATATGAGAAAATTGCTTTTCAGTATGGTATCACAGATTTGCGTGGGATGCTGAAACGCCTCAAACGCATAAAGAAGGAAGAGAAAAAAAGTACAGGTTGGCGAGCTGTATTTATTCCAAATATATGTGTCCATATCCTCTTCTTTGTGAGTTCTTCAAATATTAACATCAGCTGGACAGCAGCCAGATACAAGACCAAGGGAAATAGTAGTTTCCTATTCCAATTGTTACACAGTCTTTACATGTGAAATGCTGATTACCAAAGATTAAAGCTATCCCCAAAGCTCTGAGCTACTTTGCTCTGAAACTCTGGATATTCAGAACCTGCTCATTTTACCAGTTTCTTCTGCTCTGCCCCTTGATCTTTCCCTGAACATAAAACAACGATACTCCCCTTACCCCTAAAACTGGTCAGTATGTCAGGCATCAGTGATACATTTAAAGAATTTAATTTCCATTGGGATGACACATTTGGAAATCTTGAGCCTTTTCTAGTCCTGTGAAGTACTAATTACCTAATTTTAACTAATTTGTTTTTAAAGTCTGAAACAGAAAAGGCAAGCTGCCATTCATTAGTACTGAGAAGATCAGTATAATTTTCTTACATGGGCAGACATAGCTGTAACTCTATTTAGGATGTGTTGAAGTACCTATTCACATCTGATTTAGAATATTCTACTTTGCTTATTTTGGTTGATATCACATGCTTTTCATGCTATGTTAAGGAGTAACAGAGAACAGGATGAAGAACAGACAGAAATGGTAAAAATGCAAACAGGGATGCAGAAAGGGGGGGAAGGTTTAGGATGATGGTAAACAGCAGGAAAGTGAATAAAGATATACTTTCCTGACAGAGGATGTAAAAAAAATTAAAAAAAAAAAATAAATAATCAAGTATAAAAATTATTAAGATTTTTTTTTAATCATTCTTCATCATAGCATTCCAAAAGAAACTGGATCCAGCTTACCAAGTGGACAAAGGGCAAAAGATTAAATTAATGGTTGAAGTTGCCAACCCAGATGCTGATGTGAAATGGCTGAAGAATGGGCAGGAGATCCAAGTGAGCGGCAGGTAAACTAGAAATTTAGTTTCCAAATCCAAAAATGAATGGGCTACAGCTTGGACAAAGTGGGAAAACTAGCTTTTCTTAGAAAGAAAGGAATAAAATAGGGAGAAATAGGAGCTGAGAAAGAATGTACATAGTGCTTTGGCTCAGAGTCAGTTTGGTGTTCTCATGACTGTTTCTTTTTCTTCCCTCTGCTCTATATATCTACACATGGAACTGGATGCTTACATCTACCTACTTAGCAAGTAAGTCCTCAGACTATATTCTGATCTTTAGGTGTATATCCAGAGTTCAAAATTACTTTCTTGTGATATGGCACATACTTCAGCGTAGCTTGTTTGTAAAACCAATTTCCAGTGATTTTGTTCTGAAGCCATGACAAGGCATTTTTAATGGTAGTCAGGTTTGTTGTATGGCTGGATGTTAGAAAAGCATCCAACACCATTTGCCGGAGTTTGTATGTCTCACACTTGTATGAAGATTTCTCCATAATTTCCTATGCTAGTCTTTCAAACACTACTGCTGTCACTGAGACAGGGATATAGGGCTTGAGTCTTAACAAACCCTGCCACTGATGTCAGGAAAAAAGTAGGAACTTTTTCCTCTGCCAGGCAGGGAAAGACAGTGACGGTCAAAAAGAGTTACCTCTCCGATAATGACATTTAGATTCTCTTTTCAGATATATTTTTGAGGCTATTGGAAATAAGAGAATACTGACCATAAACCACTGCTCTCTGGCCGACGATGCAGCATATGAATGTGTGGTAGGAGAAGAGAAGAGCTTCACAGAATTATTTGTAAAAGGTGAGCAATGGTAGCAAAAGGAAAGAGACCTCCCCTAACATTTAGCATTGAATTACTGTCATCTTCTCTACTCTCAGATTAATCATGTAGGAAAGGAAATTCTCAAACATATGAATGAATTCTGACATCTATCGAAGTAGATATTTTTCTTACAGTTAAATGAAGGAAAGTTTTCCCTATAGCTGCAACTAAAAAAGCACAGGAAAACAGCACAGTAATAATTACCATTAACAGGTCTAGAAATTTACTTTAAAAATTTGATTCCACTCAAGATAAACATGTGCCTTAAGCTCTACAAGCAGATCAAGTAGTATAGAAAATTAATGCCTCTAGTTTAGAATTTCAGAATATATATGAAAACTGATTAATCCTGTGTTTGTATTCTGTCTCGCAAAGCAAAAACGAAAAGGTCATTTGATAACCATAACATGATCTGGCATAGTAAATTTTAAGTTCCAACAAAGAGAGCATCACCATGTATTTGTACAGGGGTTCTTCCTGTGGAGTGCAGAGTCGTGAAATCTACCTCTGGTCTTCAGTCTTTCATGATACTGTTTCAATAGAAGTCTCTTCATTTCCAGAACCTCCAATCCTGATCACTCACCCACTGGAGGACCAGATGGTGATGGTTGGAGAGAGAGTGGAGTTTGAGTGTGAAGTGTCTGAGGAAGGAGCTACTGTGAAATGGTAAGGGAATAGAAAAGGGGAAAAAAAGTCAAACAACATCAAACTGTATCCTTCCATAGGACATTCTAGTACCAGTGTTTGTGGACAAGAGCTGTGGAATAAACAGGAAGAAGGCATCCTACATAATTGTTTTCAGGAAAAGATTGATCCTCCTCATATATGTCAAATATTGAGGAGGAACTGAGAGGGCAGAACATGGCAGAAAACAAATTCAGTATAGATATTTTATAGTGTCTCTAGGATTTCTTGTTCAGTGTTTACAGGATGCTACTGACTGTACCAAGCTGTTAGCTTCGAAGTTTTCTAAACACTTGACAGTAATGTCTAACTATTGCCCAGACTAATCACATCTGTATTGTGATGAGCTTGCTATACTTTATGGAATCTTCTGGTCTTCTCAACTGCAGTGAGTTTGGTTTTTTTTAAAGTATTTTTTTCTTAGGTAAAAAGTTAGTGTCTCTTGAGACAGAGAAGGAATGTCATTGACTTATTTTAACATCTCTGTTGTGGTGGTCCTGCAAAGCTGGTCATTATGCATATGCAGCAAGCAGGATTATGATGACAAACATTTAGACCGTAGAGTCCATTTTGTTGGGCATTCCAGCTGAGCGGAAGCTGGAAGGTTCACGCTGCTTGGGCAGGCACAGCAGGCAGTGCTCACATACCAGGTCTTACACACACTGTTCTCACTTCATTTCTCCACCAGATGAAATTCTCTTGTGCTTGTTAACAGCTTCAGGCACATGGTTATCAACTGTTCCCACAATGCCCATTACATTCCTGGAAAGTGCCAACCACTCATCTGCTCTCCCAAAGGAAGGAACTGAGAATTTAAATAGAGCCCAAGAGCTAGTACAGTGTATGCATTACACTATTAAAGCCACATGCACAGGCACACACATGCTATTGTTCAGGAACTGCTTACAGATGCCTCGTCACAAGAGATGGGGACAACCAGATCTGTCCCTCTCAGAGCACAGTGCAGCTGCCATACTTTGATCCTATGCCTTTGAACAACTCCCATACATCTTGCAGAGCTGTTATCTGTGGGATGGGCATTTGGTATGACAAGGGCAAACCAGCAGCTGTCTCAGCCCGAAATGCAGCAAGTGGTCAGAGAAACTCTTCAAATCATAGCAACAGAAAACCGAGCAGTTAGACATTTACACTCTATTTTACTGGTTTTATTATGTGAGACTCACTCAATGCTCTTTGGCAACAAAGGGAGCATTTTGGACAATGGAGAGAAGTGTCCAGGGAAAACATGAAACAGAGTATGAAGAGCTGCAGTTTTATGGCTCATTAGGGAAATGCTCAACACTTTAAGCCAAGTAACAGGCACTAACTCAGGGCACCTGTTATAGCTCTTGTAGCATTTAAACCTGGGATATGAAATCACAAGCACATGAACAAAAGCAATTATGTGACTTGCACAAGACAGAAATAAGGCTTACAGCCTCTTAGGCACCGCCATCAGACTAGGGCTTGGAGAATTCATTATGTGGGTTTCTTCATAGTTATGAGGAAAGAATGTTCTCTTGATCACCCGGAAAGGTCTCACATTATTATTATGCAGTACTATGGAATAGTTATCTCTAAACTTCAGATGGTCTTGGAAATAATATAATTCCTGAAGAAAAAGATGTAATAAAATACATAGTTTTGACTTCATTTTTCCATCTCTGAATTCTGGATGTATCATCTTATCAGCTCCAAATGAAAACAAACTACAGTAATGTAACAATAAATCTGTGTGTCCCTATTATCACATAGTACCTACATCAATGATCTCTTAGAAGACATTAACCAACTTATTCTTAGAATCTAAACAGGAAATAGGAAAGCATTTCCAGACAGAGAAAAGAAGCATTGAGTGGCAAAGTTGAGAACAGATTTTTGATCTTGCAGATGTTTAGGACTTGGAGAGACTAAACCATGGCTGACCTACCTATTATTGCACTAGCTCTGCTTCAAGTGTGAGGCTGGACCAGATGGCCTACCGTGGTCTTTAAACCAACACTTCTATGGTTCTACAAAATCCTCCACTTTTACGCTTTAATATCAACTGATTCTTCTACTGCATTGCTCTAGTTACCAAAGGAAGACCTGTAATATTACCTTATATAAGGTTTTTCACTGCAGCAGTGTATTATTTTAAGCCAAATGATATCTGGGCGTTCTTTTTTGACATTTAGTTTTATCACTCCACCATTTTGTCAGTACACCCCTCTGCAAACACTCTACTCACACACAGCATCAGCAATGTCCTAGTCACTAAACCAAACACAAGTTAAATACACTATTCCCTTCCCAGGGATTTAAGACACTACCCATTGCAAATAATCTATTTTCATTATTTAGACAAGATTTCAAGAAACCTCTTTCTTACCAATGACTGAATAGAGCATTCAGATAACTTCGATGAGCCATGTGTCTCATCACCAAATACATCACCATCAAAATACATCACCAAAAAATAAAAGTTCAGCTTTGGAACACTAGCCACAGTGCATGTGCCTGGTTTTGCCACAGCAGCATCTTGAAATTCTGGATTACAGTCCATTCTCACCAATTCAGCAAAGGTTTACTTATTGCATTGTAGCACTTGTTCCAGAACTCATCTGCATGAATGAGAATATCAGCCTTAGGAGAGCATCTTGCATGTGGCCTCAGACTATTGCCACTCAGCAAGCAGAGGAAACATTATCTTGACATAACACTAAGCATTGTATTTCATGTGGTTGTTACAGGCATCCTCTGTTTCCTCCCTTACTAGTGTTGTAGTCCTGTGATCTGGAAGGGAGGCCAATATTTTCCTAAACCAATTGTAAGTTCCAATAAGCTGTGCTGTAAAGAACAATTAGGAGGGAGTAACCTGTAGGTATTTTGAAATGCAGTTACAGCAGGTACATCTAAGTCACAAGCTGTAGGATTCCTGTCTCTGCTTAAAGTTTTGATCTTGTGATTTACTTCAGCAGACTCTAACAGAGGCAAAAGGTTTTCTTGCATACATCTACCTAGAAATTAGAGCTATAGTATTTTAATGAGTCCCTAAATAGCATTTCAATTTGCTATCCTGTAAGCTTATTTATTCAGCTGAATAGTCACTGGTAACAAATAAGGGAAATAACACAAGATAGAAAGAAAATTCTTACTCTTTTAAAAGCATAACATCTTTTCTGTTTCTTTTTCCACATGAGTAAGTATCAAAGAGAAGAATTTTTTCATTTACAAACTGCTGCAGTATTCAAGTAACATAATATAAATGTATTCAAGTAATAATGAAAAATATAAAATGCTGCAAAATGAGTAAGTTGGAGAAATTACAACTTATTTTCTTGTAGCCTGTTTATGTTATTTAGCATTTGGAATAGGAAATCTTTAAAACATCTTATGTATTTTTGTGTGACCTTTACTAAACAGAATGAATCCTCTCTGCTCATTTCCCTTCATGATGATTGGAAATTACAATAATTAAATTTCCTCCCAGGCTGGATGGTGAAGCTTAATTTAGTAATGTCTTAAATATACTGTGGCATCTTGAATGGAAAGGGCTACAAAATCTGAAATACATATTCATTTAAATGCATCCTAAAATTTTCTTTTTACTGATGCCCACAAACCATGAATTTATAACAATTATAATTCACATCAGGAAAATTAAGACTTTTAAGTCACTTTCCAGCAAGTCCAATTTACCTTATGGCAGCTTTTAAGATAAAAACTCCCTGCTGGTGAAGTGCATCTTCATCCCCCTATCTTCTACAGCATTTAACATACTTTCATGTTTATCTATAGCATGTAAATAGTAAGAATCAAGTAATTCCTTGTGAGTGAACTCTCTTAAACCAGAAGTCAAATACCTAGTGAAACTTAATGGTCAAGCTAGAAGCATTCTGGTTCTGGTTCCACTAACATTTGTGCAATGGTCTCTTTTTTTGCTAACGTGAAATGCTACAAAGATTGGATCTATCTTGTGTCTTCCAATCTCTAGTAACATTGAGATGACTCTTACTCTCTTCTTCCAACCATAGAAAAACGACTCAACACTGTTTGGCATTGCAGGGAAAAGGACGGAATTGAGCTGACACGGGAAGAAACATTCAAATACCGATTCAAGAAAGATGGAAAAAAGCAGTATCTAATTATTAATGACTCAACCAAGGAGGATAGTGGACACTACACTGTGAAGACCAATGGTGGAGTATCAGTTGCTGAACTAATTGTACAAGGTAGGCAGAGGTAATATTACAGAACCAGAGAAGCTGAAAAATGAAAACAGGCTGAAGGTAACCTTCTCCAGGATAGTGCATAGGGGTAGCATAATCCTCATGCCAGGGAAAAAGAAGACGTAATAAGGGGCATAAGGTTTGATAATAAAGGCCTCAAGGAGAACTCAGACCTGTGTGCCGGATGTAACAGATACTCTGATAATAACAGGTGCTTAACTATCAGTCCTGTTAAAGCCCTGCACACTGTGGATTTCCCTTCATATTTCACCCTTCCACAAACAGCTTGCTCAGTCCTAGCCTCTTCTACTCAGTAAATCCACACCGTTTACTTACAGAGCTATTCTTATTTGTTGATGTGCATATTGATTATCCTCACAATATCAGAGAAAAAGCTGGAAGTTTATCAGAGCATTGCGGACCTGACAGTGAAGGCACGTGACCAGGCAGTCTTCAAGTGTGAAGTTTCTGATGAAAATGTGAAAGGAATCTGGTTGAAAAATGGAAAGGAGGTGGTCCCAGATGAAAGGATAAAGATCTCCCATATTGGCAGGTTAGTCTTGTTTCAGAAAGCAGGTACAGGCTTGGGTATTGCATTACAATCCACAGGAACTATTATCTCGGGGACAGGAATATAAAACAAGACTTTGTCCCGGCTCCAGCTAAAAGGAAAAAAGTTTAAAACCTTCTCATATGCAACCAACATACAGTCACAGACTTGCTTTGGTATGCATGCAGTCTTTCTGTGTTTGTACATTTTCCGTATACGGCATCAGTAGTACATCAGCAGAATTCATTCTGTTTTCATTAGGATTTTGTGTTTTCTTGATATTCAAACAATCTAGAAAACATATTGTTGATAACTTTAAAATTAGCAGTGGTGTTTAGACAGATAAAGATAGCACGTATATATAAACCCCTTCAGAAAAACTAGTGTTTATAGTAACACATACAGTTGTGCAGTTCTGTGCTCAAGTTTCTTAGCAGTCTAACTACTACTGGAAATGGAGACCAAGAAGATTCAGAAGATACATAAGCACTACATGTTAGGTAAAGTCTTCCTTGGTGCTCTCTACAGGGATGGAGCATCACTTTTTAGCTTGTTTTTCCAGAATTTATTGTAGTCACAATCTGATCAAATGAAACCAGTCAGCAGTGTTACAACTGCCCTTGTAATAATCATAAAGAACTGGACTAAAGCAGAGAAGATGCTTCCTCTATTCAGACTAGACTATGCATCTACCTTGACAAGAAAAATCCATTCATAGACAACATGCTGACATGGATTTGCTTGAACACCGAAAGCAGAGCAATCTAATCTACAGCCCTGGTGGTTGTTGACTTGATGTTAGGGTAAGGGGAGAAGAAATAGTAATGTCTATTAATATCCTATAGCCTGCACCTTGTGTCTTGAGATAGCCCTGTTTCTCCTGGAGAGGTAAGATAAGGGAGCAGAATGTATTTGTTCATGTTTCCAGAATCCATAAGCTAACTATTGAGGATGTAACACCAGGTGACGAGGCTGATTATTCCTTCATCCCTCAGGGATTTGCTTACAACCTTTCTGCCAAGCTTCAGTTTTTGGGTAAGTTATCTTAGAATATGTAATGGGAATTCCAGAGGGGTAAAATAATGGTATTAATCACAGTTATACCAGGAAAGAGCGTGCAGAATCTCTTTCCTGATACCCCAATATAGGCACATTGCTTTTCCCTGTTATTTTGTGTTATCATTATCACATTATTTTACAGAGCCTGTTTTCCATTTTATTGCATTAATCTCTTGATGTATATGCCTTATGAGGTTTCAATGATGAATAGTTTTAAAATTATTTTTTGTGTGCAGATGCTATGTAAATTCTGTTTTCTGATCTATTTCTCCTACACCCTCCCCCTCCTTTTTTTCCCCCAGAGGTCAAGATTGATTTTGTACCAAGAGAAGGTAAGAACAGCAGTCATTATTTATATACAAGTAAACATGTTTTCAATAGCAAAGGAAGCAGTGCTTTTTCATTTTTATTTTAATGTATGAATATTCACTTTTTTGTTGTTGTTCCATATGGAACACTCAAACTATATTTAAAAATTATTTTCTCTGCTTTTGCTATAGAACCTCCCAAAATCCACCTTGACTGTCTGGGCCAATCCCCTGACACTATTGTCGTGGTGGCTGGGAACAAACTGAGATTGGATGTTCCCATATCAGGAGATCCAACACCCACTGTCATCTGGCAGAAAGTAAACAAGGTAATGTGTAACCTGACACAATGTCTGAGGCAAGGAAGTCGCAACAGGAAATTTATTTTCCTTCTCAAATCTTACTTTGATTTACAATTCTTAGTTACATGTATTTTCACCTTCCTTTTAATTTTATTTTTTCTTAAACCTCAAGAAAAAAAAAATTAAATATCTGCAATGCAGCTCTTTGGGATTTAGCTGTTTTTATGAGAGTCATCCTGAACTCTTCTTTTTCTGAACTGTTGCCTGTTTTTCTATTCCAAAAGAGAGGGCTGAGTATATATGAGTAGACATATGTACATGCAGACAGTAGGATACCATACACATTTATTCTCTTCCTACCTCAGAGCAAAAGAAATAAATGAGTCATCCCCATCACCTTCACCTGACAGGACGGACATGTTCTGGAGATGGCAGCTTCTTTTTTAATCTTTCTCAAGAATTCTACAGTCTGTGAAGAAAATGTCGTCTTAGCAGACCACTGGGATAAAACTGTATTTGGTATAATGAAAATAGAGGATACTTGCTACTTGCCTTATCAAAGCAATTACAAAACATCAAAGAAAGAATTTAGAAGCTAGACACAAAATGTTAAGTGAGCTTCCTTTCTGGCTATCTCAGAACATTCCCATCCCTCACCATCTGTGGGCTCTTGAGCTATAACTAGCACAAAACGCAGAAATACTTTGCATAATATTCTACAGCATCATTACACTTCCCATAGGTGTAGATAGAGACAAAATAATATTGCCAATTATATTAATTTCCCTGATCTCATTTTTTCATGATTCTGCCACGTTCTTTGTTCAGGTTAGCATATTTAATTACACTTAGGACTATTTTCTGCAACACAGAATTAGTATGGAAACAAACAAACAAAAAAGCCATTTATCTCTCTTTTGGGAACCAAGAGAAATTGACACCCTAATACACAAGTTTCTCTGATAAAATGATGACTGGGTGTCAGGCAACCCCTATACAGTGTTATTTCTAAGGCGTGTGGTCTCAACATATGAGTAAAAGAAGCCAGTCTTGATTTGAAGGATACTTACTAATGAAATCCTAAAGAAACAGTAGCACAGCTTCATAATATTGTTTGATGTGTTTTACAGACCTGGCTATATTTCTGAGTGTTAAAACATTTACATTGACTTACTAGCCCATTGTTACAGAAAGAAGTAATCTTTATTTTTGTAGTTACACAAGATGAGTAACTAGTACCACAGGACACAGATTCACAACCAGTTACAATTCTACTGCAGCAGTCATGCATCTTTCTTTGTTAAGCTGTAAATTTGGTTTTGCTGACTTATCCTTCCCTTAATTCACTGCAGTCTGATACATCTATTTCCATTTCTGCTTTTTTCTTTTATCAGTTGATTTGCTTCCCAGGTCTGCTTGCTGCCTCACTTTGCTCTTTGCTTTTCTCACACCTCCATATTCAACCCACCTAACAAACCTATGGACTCTTCTCCTCTGTCTTGCAGAAACAGCTTTACTGCTCTGCTCAGAAAGACTTAGCTTACTTTCTGTGGTTTCTTTGCTTATCTAGAAAAGCGACCTTGTTCGAAGCAATGATGATTCCATGACTCCCTCAGAAAATAGCAGTGATTTAAATACTGATAGTAAGGTAAGCTCCTTATTATTTATGCAGACACACAAATATGTTTAGTGTTTTCCAGATAAAAGGTCATATTCAGAAGGAAATAAAATTAAAGTCAGTAGATATTAAAACTGGTGAAGCAAATAGCACATCAGGCCCAACATCCTGCCTCACAATGGTAATTACCAAACACTTTGAATGGGCACAAGAGATCTGGTGACTAATTTTAGAGTAGGATGCTGATTGAGGAATCTCTTTCTAATCACCATCACATGGTGGCTGGATTACAAGGAATCAAAGCAGTTATCCGAAAACTCTTTTTAATATATTTGTGACCGTTTATCCCTTTTTTCCCCACTAACCTGTAAGCTTCAATAATAACTAGAGGAAAAAAACTAGGACAAAATCTTACAGGACAGAGGGAAAGATGACAATGGGTCAAGAGAGTGGACTATGTATGTACAAAACGGTGAAAGAGGATTCATTTTCCAACAAGTTTCCTTTTTGTCATAAATAACTTACTTTGATAGAGTCAAAAATATTTTACATTTATTATGCAACAATAAACCTTTCCCAGGATTAGTGTTCTGCTGTACTAGTCATTATTCAGGCACATATGCTTTCTAATTGTTTCTGTTCTAAGTCTAAAGATACACAGGTACATAAAGAAGAAAGGACTGTGTTACAAACGTACAGCAAAGTTGTGGTCATTATGTTTAGACCTCAGCTCAGAGAAGAGTATAAAGTTACCCCACATGATGTCCTTGAGTGACAGAAATCACACTGATGCCATTAACAGTTACAAGCAACATGGTAAATTTTTTAGAGGGAAACTGTTCAAGTCCATGTTATCTGATGCCAAATGTAGGTACTGTTGATGAGGAACGTTTGCTCAACCATTTGAATTTGAATTTGCAAACCCTCTTGAATTTACACAGTACCCAACTGTTATCTATGAAATTCTTTACATTGATACTCGCAGCTAACCCAAGTAGGAATTTGTGGAAGTACTTAGCAACTTCTTTGAAACGTAACTGGGTATGTGTAACTAGCAGTGAATCTTAACAACCTGCAGAATTTCGGAACCAATTTTCCCAAATGTCATTTATGTGAACCACTTAGTCTATATTTTCTCTCTTCTACATACAAATAGAACTTGAAAAACATTATAGCTTTTCAATAATTGTTATAATATTCAGTGATTTGAAGATTTTCACTAGCTTACATGCACCCTCATCAGGCTGTCCCTGGCACAACTTACAATGAATTTATCTGTTACTTTCACTGCCCACAGCTTCTGTTTGAATCTGAAGGCAGAGTTCGTGTGGAGATGCATGAAGACCACTGTGTCTTCATCATTGAAGGAGCAGAAAAGGAGGACGAGGGAGTATACAGAGTTATAGTTAAGAATCCAGTGGGAGAAGATAAGGCTGATATCACAGTCAAAGTTATTGGTAAGTGAAGGAAGGAAACAACCAGAGCATGAAAGCATCTTGAGTTCACTGAAACTCACCCTTCTCTAAAACTAAGGCAGGTTCTGACTTTAGGTTTAGAAAAACAGAAAAGGATCATAAAGGCAGGAATACTATCAATCACAAAATTTGGCAGAAGTATTTTTCACAGGTAGTTGCCTTCTGTCTGAAAAGGTAACAGAGCAACTCCCAGTAGAAATCCATGTATTTCCTTTTTATATATTTCCAGTTTCAGCTGATACTATTTATCATTTTATAGATTACATTCTGTTCTGAAGTATATGCTTCATGCTTGTCTGAGATGAAAAACTTCTTGTCATTTTGTTGTGGTTTATGTTTTTAAGCAAAGATTACTTCATTCTATAAGCAGTAAATGGTTAATGGTTTAAAGAGACATAATGTATCTGATATAAGCAGATTGCCACTATGAGTCACAGAAGAGCTGGGGGAAATATGATTTTGAGTCAGTAATTTTTACGAAACTTTTCATAGTATTTAACTTGTTTACACCCTGCCACACATATGACAAAAGGTCAGGTTATAAGCAAACTTAGAAATGATAAAAGAAAATTACTTTCACCTACAGTATTAAAATCTAGAATTCACTGCTTAGGTGAATACTAAGTATCTTTCCATCTTTTACAAATCTTAAATCAGGATATTTACTATGAATACCTCTAAAATATCAAAATATGCGAGACACGTAGCCATTGTATTCTATATAAAGATTATTCTAGAGAAAATAGGAAACTCTGGAGCAAACCTCTTCTTACAGAATTACCTTGTTACCTTACATTTTTGCAAAAAAGTTGATTATGTCTCGGAAGAACAAGGGAGCTGAGTAATTAATGGTATTTAAAGGAAAACTAACCTAACACAGAAGCATCAAATAGCAGGATTCACTTTACACTAAGATAATACATTCTTGATTGTACCTACTCTTGCTATCTGACAAAGCTGTATCAATATGATACGGAAAAAATGTTGAAGAAAAATATTTCATTGACTTGTATACAGAAATTGAAACAGAAACAACTCTCATTCATTCTCACATTTTCTTCAGATGTTCCTGACCCTCCAGAAGCTCCCAAGATCAGCAACATTGGAGAAGATTACTGTACTGTGCAGTGGCAACCCCCTAAATATGATGGTGGGCAACCAGTACTTGGTAAGAAGTGCTAAAATGTAAAGTCCCCAGCAGCCTAGCCTATATTTTTTGCTGGTCCTTTAAAATGGCACAGAAGGATTCTCTATGTTTATTCACTCTAGGAAGGCTGACCCTCAACAACTAACTAATATATCAAACCTTCAAACTGGTCTTGATTCTGGTCCTTCAATTTTAGGGAGAGAGTGCCCCCTACCCGTGCTATTTGAATCAGAGAAATATTTCAGTAAGTTACCGAAGCACAAGATGGTGATACCAAATATAGTTAAAGCTAAACATTCTCATTCAAGATTGAAATTTTGGGTCAGTAAGACAGGCCTTTGGACTTACTTAGGAATACCACAACAGATCTGTGGCCATCTCAGTCACCAGCTCCATTTGGCTGCAATCTCAAGCACTCATGCAATACATGTTTCTTTAAGAAAACTACTTCATAACTCTACTTCATATACAACCACACACCATGGGTCACAAAACACGTTTCAATCATTTTAATGACCTCAAAATCTGTACTAAAAACTAGAGGCCAAAGTTATCATGCGATACAGGAAATGAGCAGGAGCGATCAAGAATATCACCAATACCATTTTAAGTTCTCTGCAGAGCATGGTGGTTTTTAGATAAAACTCCCTGTGATGCTCAGAAAGAAACGGAAATAATGCAGGGTCTTGGCCAATTTTAGGGGAAAATTCCTCTGGACTCCAAAGCTAGCAATTTGTTTAATAATGATCACTGGAGTTTGAGTTTCTTTTCAAAAAAAATACACTTAAAGCTATATGGACTCTCATGGGGTTGCCAGGGCTAGAAATGTTCTAAAATTCTTTTAACCCCCTGCATAGTATCTGGAAGAGAGGAGTTTGTATTTGCTTTTGGATATTTGGACTTCATTCACTTCCACAGGAATAGAGTAACCTCATTTAATTCAACAGAAGTTATCTGTGCAGGAATAAACAAGATACTACTGGGCCAGTCCCTTGTGGTTTCACCTGTTCTGACAGGAGACAAGCAAGAAGTTAACAATTTAAACTATTATGTGCAAAGATGTATACCAATAGCTGTCCCATTACCACAGCCACCCCCCCGCCTTGACTATGCAAAGCCCATGATTTGGTTTTGTAGAGTTTTCAGGACACATGTTTTGGAAAGTTCCTTGTTTTGTTTTCACTGTCAAAGGAATGATTTTATTAACATTCCACTAACAACCCTTTGCACTACCTGAGGAGGTTTATTCAGTTAGCACAGGACTGTAGTACTAATAGAGCTAGAATAAAACACCTGGGCGGGGGGAGGAGATCCAGCACTATCCAGTCAAACAAAGCTTTAGGAGCAAGTTAAAAAGGCAGGGGGAAAAGACATATGCATCCCTACCTGTCTTCATATTGTTACAGATGGCATTGTAGGCAGTCTACTACAGTCTTTATTAACTATATCCAACAGATATAGAAAATAAGTTCACACCCCATCTTTACTGTTACGTAAATCTTTCATGAGGTCTCATGTACTTTTTATATTACTAAAGCAGTATCTTTATCTGTAATACATTCTGTTCATTTGGGGAAATAATCTGTTTTACCAAATGTCACTAACAGTACCAGTATTGTCTTTTTACCTCCTTTTTACTTTTTTTTTTTTTAATGGCAATTCTGGTATGCCACAGTGAAGAAGTGTCTCAGTTCTGACAGGAAACTAGGCATATCTAAATTGGCAGAAAAACAGAAACTGAGTTGCTGAAACTTCTTTCAGTCTCACAGACCCTGGTGAAGAGAGAAAAAAGCAGGAACGTGTAAAAGGAACCATAGGTTCTTTGCTTACAGCATTTAACTCTGTTTAAAAGTTACTGAAAAAAAGCATGCCACGAGTAACTTTATACATTAGAAGTGATGATACAACCTGTCAGCTCAAAGGTACTTCCACCACTCATTTCCCAAAACATTCTGTAGACTCCCATGCAATTCAATATAGACAGGAAAGGCTCCTGATGCAGGATGTGTGTGCCTGTAGCACATCAGCAAACATGCCTGTCGTTCTCCATCTCCCTTTAGATGCTAAGTGTGAATCATACTTCCCAGGTATACCAAAGGGACATCTGCAAGTTTGATAGCTGTGACCTTTGTGAGCAGCAGGGACTGAATCATTGACCTACACAGCTCAATTCCTAAGTCTTTACAATGTGTTTGCTATAGACATACTATTGTAGCTGACCACTGTTATGGACGTATTCTCTGTAGACTATGGGTAGAAACAGACATACAATACATGGCATGTGTAAATTACTATTCAGTGTGTTTTCTGATTATTCACTCCATAGTTAAAAGATTAATAGCTTTCAAAACAAAACCTATTTAAAAGAAGTCTACATGCATCACATTCAGGCATACCACCTGCAACACAGAGAAGCAGCATCCTCCATATTAAGGATCAAGAATCACAGATTCTATTCCCAGTTTTGGGAAATGAGTTTATCTTTTAAACTGATAACCCAGCCTGATTTAGGCATTCTGAAAAACAGCACAGTAGTGTAGGAAAGGCTGTGGATGTTGAGGGGGTGAAGATGTACTAAAGACCTGGATTCTGGGGATACAGACTACATCTATGCTATACCATAGATTTGTTCTGCAGTGCATCCAGGTCTCTTGGTTCTCTGTAATCACACAGGTTCACTTTCTTCCCAAGGGAATCAGAGCAAGAAAAATGGTGCGTGGCCAGGACTCACTCCACTATAGGGCTGAAGCAGAGATGGGATCTGCACTGTCTGGGAAGCACCCTGCAATTCCATCACTTAGCAATGGACACAGAGATCTAACATCAGTTCTTTAATAAATCATATTAAAAAAAGGGCGGGGGGGGAGTGTCAAACTGTTCTTCCAACTGATTTTTGTATTGGGATTTATGTTGTTAGTCAAGATTAGTAAATTGCAGCAGAATATAAGAAAGTGTCCTGGTTTCAGCTGGGATAGAGTTAACTGTCTTCCTAGTAGCTGGTACAGTGCTATGTTTTGAGTTCAGTATGCGAAGAATGTTGGTAACACACTGATGTTTTCAGTTGTTGCTCAGTAGTGTTTAGACTATAGTCAAGGATTTTTCAGCTTCTCATGCCCAGCCAGGGCACAAGAAGCTGGCACAGGACACAACCAGGGCACCTGACCCAAACTGGCCAACGGTGTATTCCATACCATGGGACGTCCCATCTAGTTTAGGAACTGGGAAGTGGGGGGCAGGGAATCGCCGCTCGGGGACTGGCTGGGTGTCGGTCGGCGGGGGGTGAGCAATTGCCCTGTGCATCATTTGTACATTTCAATCCTTTTATTACTACTGTTGTCATTTTATTAGTGTTATCATTATCATTATTAGTTTCTTCTTTTCTGTTCTATTAAACCGTTCTTATCTCAACCCAGGAGTTTTACTTCTTTTCCCGATTTTCTCCCCCATCCAGTGGGGAGTGAGTGAGCGGCTGCGTGGTGCTTAGTTGCTGGCTGGGGTTAAACCACGACAGAAAGAAATTAATTTTTTAACTCTGTCTCACACATTTCAAGGCAATTTCTCCTTCACTGAAAGGGCTTTCTGTTGAACTGCTGTGTCTCATGCATTTCTCTGCCATTAGAAGTGAATGACCACATTCTCACCAGAAAGACCATTTAAACCAGCTCTGCTAGTATCTCTATTTTGCATACATCTAAATACCTTAATAGTAGTGTACAGCATGCAAAATGTGCTTAAAGCCTAATACCAGACACAGACAATTCTAAATAACTTCTACTCTGAAAAGTATAATTGTTCAGGTAAGAATGTCAGAGAAAAGGAAAGTAATACAAGAGGAAACTGGAGGAAAATATCAAAGCTTCACACAATTCAGTTATATGCAATAATTCTGAATCACATTTGGCTTTTTTATGCCATTGGGAGAAAAAAAAGGTGATTTTCTTTTTTCCTACATGTGAGAGAAGAATTTGCAGTTCTTTCACATCAATAAGAGCTATTCTTTCCAGGCTATATTTTGGAGAGAAAGAAGAAGAAGAGCTATCGATGGATGAGACTGAACTTTGACCTTTTAAAAGAGCTAACCTATGAAGCCAAACGAATGATTGAAGGAGTAGTTTATGAGATGCGGATTTATGCTGTGAATTCTATTGGCATGTCCCGGCCAAGCCCTGCCTCGCAACCCTTCATGCCAATTGGTGAGTTCTACCTATTATATTACTTCTAGTACAAAACCAAGACAGGACAATTTTCACCTCTTCTCTTCAACTGCCCTTATACCGAAAAAGAACATGTTAAGAAAAAGGCTATCGATTATCTCTATAGTCTATATTTAATCAACCTTTTCATTTGTTATCTTCCTCTTCTCTATCTCTCATTCCCCTTCCTGAGAAGCACAGAGGTTCCAGTTTCATGAAATTGCTGATGAATTTTTAGTTGTTATAATTAGAAGTGTGAGAGTCAAGCTGGATCTGGAAAGGAGGAGAACTAATTGACAGAAATTTCCCTGTCCCTCTCAGCTTCTCCCATTCCTTTATGGGTGCAAATATCACAGTATCCCACCCAGTACTTCCTTAATCCTGACCCTCTCCACAGCTAAAAGGATAGCTGATCAAGAAAATATTTGAGGAATTATTTTCTATAAATAATCCTTCCCAACACAGCAGTGCAGTGTCTCCTGCAGTCCCTGAGCAAGGAGTAAACTAAAGGAGTCCTCAGGAAAACTGCCTGCTAAGAGCTTTAGAAAGACAACCCACAAAAATACAAATAGCTGAAGATTAAAATGACTAGAGTTGCTAGATCTACAAATATCAGCGAAGGGGGACAGCCTGCTGAAGGAGATAATGTAAAAGCAGATGATGCAGTGAAGGGGTCAGAAGGAAAGGATGAACTGCAAGAAGGGTCTCCTAATTCTGGATTTCAAACACACAACGGCTGGTCTGCAACAAAAGAGGGCAAATGGAAACCATCAAGTGGAGCTACTGATAAAAAAGGTCCAAAGTTTTCATGGGATAGGCAGAGTTTTACTTGATTAAGGATAAAGTTCACACTTACTGCTTCAGAGAAGAGGTTTGGGGTTTTGATCGTGTGCTGTGTGGTTGTGTATGCTCCGAACTGCCTTTGCCTCCTGTGTGCTGTTCATAGTCCTTGCTGCCATTTGAATATGAAAAATTTTGACACAGCTACAGAAAGGAAACTGGGTGATATTTTTGTAATTTTTTTTTTTTTACAATAACTTTGCAAACTAAGATCAATTTCAATCAGTTGCACAATTTATAAATCTGTTTAACTTAGTTTATATATGAAATAATTCTAATATGTAAAATCTGTTATGTATATTCAAAAGATGTTCAGTTTATAATACATATACACAGAGTACGCCAAACATACATGATTGCTTTTATGCCATGTATACTAAATTTCATGTTCCAGCACTCTAAATGTAATTCTGAAAAATTTATCTTTCTGTTTGCTTTTAGGAATCAATGAGTTCACAGTAGCATTTGTGTGCATTTGGGATTCTCCAGTAAGGGCTCTTCCTGATTGTTTTTTAATTAGTAGACAACAGTCATGCTTAAGATGACTGAATTTAGCTAGTGGTCCTTCTGAACTATGGATTTAAAAAGAGCCATGACACTCCTGTTCTGAAAAGATATGAAATAGCTATATCTGACAGAAATATTTTTGTCAGCCCCAAAATATTTTTCCCAGGCATGTCTCTATTACAAATGCACAAATCAGTACTAGTGTTTCTGTAAACATGTAGTCGTAACTTTTGGTCATTTTCTCCACTGTTAGAAGAAAATGAGTGAAGTCAAATTTAGCCACTAATGAATTTGGTCCTCTGACTACGTGAATTTTGTCTAATTACAGTCAGGGTGTAAATACAGCATACAAATTGTATGCATTTTTATTTCTAAACTTTTCTGCAGACTTCTGCTGACAATTTGACTCCCTTCTACAACTCTTCTTTTTTCATTGGCTTTTACTTATGAGGGAGCACACGTGAATAGGAACTACCGTCTTAACGTCTTGTTCCCCTCACTATTATAGGAATCTTATGCTGCACTTCTATTAAATGAAGTACTAGCTGTTACATTTTAAAACTGAGCTTCAGCTAAATTTATTTTATTAAAACAGATAGTGGTATATAATTCAGCTGCTAATCACTCCTTCTGTAGCCTTTGAATTCTCACAGTTACATTGCTATTTCTCAGAATTTACTTCTATGTATTTCCTTGTAGCTCCTCCAAGTGAACCAACCCACTTTACAGTGGAAGAGGTTTCTGACAGCACTGTTGCTTTGAAGTGGAGACCCCCTGAGCGGATTGGAGCTGGGGGATTAGATGGTTATATTGTGGAATACTGCAAAGATGGATGTAAGTAAGCACAAGTACTAGGCAGCAGCAACTGAACATTATTAAAATACTACAATTGCAGTAGCTTCACTGCAATAGCCCAATAAATTAACCGTATCCAGTATCATTACATTTGAACTCTAATCTATGACTAACATCCATGACAACCATCACTAGACTTACCACGATACGACTGTAAAACCATGAGTCACATCAACCATAACATCATCTTCACAATCATCATAAACTTTAATACAGAAAAGTACTACAGAAATACCAGTGCTGTTCTATAGTCACTACTATACTTTTGCAGCATTCACAAATTGTGTATTCCTTAAAACCGATATAATAACATGACTGTAACAATATCAGTTAAACCTTCAAGTAGCTGATACCTTATCACATCTAATACTTGTGGTCTGATAACAAAAAGTATAACTGTACCATATCTACAACACTCAATTTACTGCAATGCTAAAACACAACATTTATGTCATAAAAATCAGATAAATTTATAATCACTTAAATCATGAAATTTTCACTGACACTAAACTCAATTGCCATATAACCTAAACTAGGGTTTTTACAGGGTATAATCTATTCAGAAATATATTATAGTCTTTAATGAGATATCGTCATGGAATTACCAGAATCCCTATGTCATCATCATAGAACAATGATTTTACCAGTCATACTCCTGTGTCATTAGAATAACTAAGGAAGCCCCAAGAATTCTATTCTACAGTGTCAATTGAGAAATTAATAATAAATTCCAACAGTTACGTGGTTTGTTATTATTTTCAGCATATGTGGCTCCCACCAAACCATTTGGACACCCACAGAAGATATACTTATTTGAGAAAGGCTTCACTTTCTTGCTAAAATTACTTCCAAAATTCTCTCCCCCTACCCTCTTGCTAATGAAAATAAATTAGAGAAGCCCCACAGCTCTAAACTCTATAAAACAGAACGCCAAAGGAACTACCCAATGACGATTCCCTTACCCTTAGCTATTTTGAGTAACAAAATGTATATATTCCTTAACTCCATGTATAAATACATCTTCTAGATCCAGAGGTCTTTTTCCAGCTTAGTTTATTCCCTTTTAAGTGTAGTATTGCATGTTAAATTCATTTCACCCTAACACAAATTTACTTTCAATTGTAGACAAGGCATCAGTTTGGAAAAATAATATATTATTACAATATGCAAATCCTGTACTTGCAGCTACAGAATGGATTCCAGCTCTTCCTGGTCTAACTGAGCGCACATCTGCACTGATTAAAGACCTGGTCACAGGGGACAAACTTCAATTCCGTATAAAGGCTATAAACCTGGCTGGTGAGAGTGGAGCAGCAATAATCAAAGAGCCTGTTACTGTTCAAGAGATCCTGCGTGAGTATCTATACTGAATAAATCTTATTAATCTATTTCCTCTGGTCAAAATTCTAATCATGTACACATGAAGAAAACCTCTGGGACTGACAAGCCTGTGCCGCCTTCTGAGAATACCACCCAAACAGCTCTTCCACTTTGACTAGGCACCCAGTATCTTCTGATTCTGAGAACATTACTATACTGTCCAATATTTCTGAAACATAGCTCTTAAAACAAAATCCTACTTCTTACTTTCAAAATATGGACATTTCACCTCTTGTAATGGCACTGTCAGCATTTAAGAGACACTTTTTTTTAACATTTAGCACTCTGCTGGAAAAGCTGTTATATTACTGCAAAATAACAGCTGCATCGGCTACAGCAAGACATCTATTTAAATAAAAGCATTTATCTGTTCTTGATTGTCCTAGGTTATTAATTAACACCCTGTGTATCACCCAACAGCAGTAGATTATAATTCATTTGACTGGAGTCCAAAAGATATCAAGAGCTGCTAATAGTGGATTCCTCAACCTTGACTCATACGAAGTGTCTGCCAGAGTCTCACTGACAGTAAAATGACTTGGTGTAAATGAAACAAAGTTGTAATGCACCTCAAAACCAAATGGACATTAAGACAGATACTCCAACTGTATGTTAAGAAATTCTTTCTGTAAATGGCTAGGAACAGAATAAGGAACACATGGAGAACATAGAAAACTTTCCAGTGAGGTAGAGGAAAGCAGGAACTAGATGAAAGAACATGCACTAAGGTCTTTTTGTTAGCAGTTAAGTAAGCTGCTACAATGAGACTCCACTCCTTCCACCTCAAAGAAAGAACTATAACTGAACGACTGTAGAAAGGTAAAGGAAATCCAATGATTGCTCTACTTTCTGAGTAAGTCCATAAATATCTCCAAATGGCAATTTACAAGGAGCTGCAGTATCAATATAGCAATAGATTAATCATAGTCTATAATCACTCTTTTACTCCGATACACCCTTTGTCCCATTCCTTCTATTGAACTGATAAAGTTCTCCAAAGAAACAAAGTCCACATAGAAGGCTCACATCCAAAGTCACCCAAATCTGCCATTTCAGACACAAGTTTCACAAATCCTGCTGTCATTGAAACCTGCTCAGTTGTAAATATATAACTGAGATTTTCCACTAAATTTGTATCCAATAGTCAAATAAATTTGAAAGTACTTAGAGAATTAACTACTCCCTAACTGAATAAACAGTGTTTGCACAATTTTCTTATACTTACAAGTGTCCAAGCCTCTCCTCTTTGGTGTTTTGTCTTATTTGTGCTATAAGTAATATTTCAAACCATCAAAAGCTGTGTATTTAATGTACTAATGCTTAAATGCAGAGCGTCCCAAAATCTGGTTGCCACGCCATCTCAGACAGACTCTGGTGAAGAAAGTGGGTGAGACAATCAATATTGTTATCCCTTTTCAGGTATGTATTGGTTTCTAGTTCGTCATGGTTATTTATCATTACTTACCTAAAGTACTTTCCTTTATGCAAGTTCCCTTTGCTTCACTGCTTAAGCAATATTACATAAAGTATGGCTGATGATTTAAAAAACCCTCTCAAACGTTAAAGAAAGGGAAAAAAAATATTACTTTTCTTTCAGTCACAATTTTTTTACAGTCACAGTTTCTCCCATAATCCCTCCTTTTGGGGAAGAAGAAAAAGTAAGTGCTGTAAGTAAGTGCAAGCCCATTCTTGCTTATTGACCATAGGATGCATCTTAAAGAGAGAAGTACACAAAAGCATAAGAATTCAACTAACTACTCTTCTGGAGCCAAGGTACGTGATGTTACCGGGCAAATTCTTTGTCAAAAGTGTGTATGTTCATTTCTGAAAGGCTGACTACAAAAATTAGAGTTTGTACTTAAACAGAGTATCACAATTGGCCCTGTATAGAACCTGTGTGTTTACGAAGAATAGCTTGGGTATTACTGTACATGAGCTCAAGGTGTAAAAAACACAGCATGCCAAGGATTATCAAGAGTGCATGCATGTAACTACATATGCTGCTATGGCATGCGCAAAATTGCTAAAATATACACACAGACAGACCTCACCAGTTACCCTGTCTTTGCATTTTCTACAGCAGTATAAGCAACTATAATGACTATTTGTAAAACACCACATGCATTTTTTTCAGATGCAAGACTATAATATCAATACAGTGCAAGAATTAGTGTGTGAAAGGAAAAGGTTTTCTGAGTGAGACACAGGAAAAGAAATTGTAAATTGCAGATTCTGGCTCTGACAGAGATAGCCTCAGTAATAATAGATATATCATTTAATTTAGTCCTCATTTATAATTTGAAGAAACTAAAATTATTCTGCTGTCCAGGGTTGACATTTACAAAAATGTAATCAATGTTATTAGTGAAGAGTTTTGAAATTCTCATGTAAAAGATGCTGCAGATATGCAAAGCATTTTTTGCAGCAGGGGAACATATATGCACAAATTACTGATATTCTTTTGTTTGGGCAGTAACAGGAGGGAAAAAAAAAATCTATATAAGAGCAAAATCTAAGTAAAATAAAATATATACGTCTTTTGCCCTGCGGTTACTGGGTTACAGGAAAAGTTGCTTTTTCACAAAGATATGTCTAATCAGTAAACAGTTGCAAACCAATACATGGAGTAACTGCCTTGAATTGCATGCTCGCACTACTTCGACATAATCACATGCTTTTTTTTTCTTTCATGTTTCTTATCTCCAAAATTGCTAAAATGGCCCCTTCACTGAGGTCTAGCCACATGCAAAATTCAAGATTTTACATCTGATATTTCTGAGTTATGTACGTCTTAAAAAAATTAAATTAAATAAACAGATATTTTTGCTGCTTTGATGCCTGAGTTGAAGAAAATTTGCACAAAATTGGCAAGCTGTCCCATAAGCAGAAGAACAGATAAAGTTTGGCGTTTTTTAGATTTGTGCTTGTGTACCCTGTATCACCATCTTCCCAGCATAATAACCCAGCTGTTTTGCTTAGAGCAGCCTCATGGCAATATTCCCAGAGATTTGCCAGTTCTTTGCCCTAGTCCCCTCGGTAGTCCTAGTTGACATGTCCTCAGTTCCCTAAGCCAGAGAAAGTATGTGTAGCAGCTAATCCAGAGCTTCATTTACCCTGCCTGATCACTCAGCTGTTGCCAAACAAAATGGATAAAGACCAAGTCTTCCCTGATTTTTCCTCAGTGGGGACACTAACTGAGGTTTCAGTATTTCACCGTCATCAGTTTTCACAAAACTGTACTAAGCTCATCTTAGAGATTTCTAGTGCATTGTCAAATTTAGCTGAAATGAACCAACTGATTCAGAAGTACTTCGAGTAGCTGATGGACAGACAAATCATGTGTTGGTATAAACTCTTGTCTCCTAAAAGGTAAGGCTAACAAAAATGCTAAAATCTATCCACCAACACCAAATTTTAGCCCGAGAACAAAACCAGAGGATTTTCATTCAAGAGGTATTTTTTGCATTAATTAAATTTGTAATAGCATTGAACTGCAGCTATAGCTACAATTCTTAACACTGCAAAACTATTTAGAATACGCAAAACTGAGGATCTTTCAAAAAAAAGCAAAGCAAAGAGAACATTTCACTTTACATTTTGAAAAAGCTTAAATCACTGACCATTTCTATTGAAGAAATGAATCTTATCTACTCTAAGTAGATATGATTGCAATCTTCAAATTACAAAAAGGATATAGGAGAAAATACATAAATACTAGAATTACTGTGAACCCTGAGCTAGGGAACACAAGCAGGCAGAGTATCATCTAACTAAAGTGTAAGTCAGTGTCTTCTACTATTTACAGTTTCTGTGCAACCCTCTGTGGTCACTACTGTGTCATTTAACACTGAAATTCTATTAAATACCTTGTCAAGGTATCCCAGGCTAAATGCTATTTGCAAATCTATTCAAATCTTTAGATTAAAATGTACAGAAAAAAACAAGTACAATGTTATTACTAACCCTTTTTCTGTTGAGTGTGTAAAGCAGGTGGGACATTCTGCTGAAAGGAAAGGAATCAACACATTCTTGTTTTGAAATTAACTATATGGGCATGTGATTGAAGGGATATGATGTGCTATAAGTGGATAAAATTCACAATATTGCTGAGTAATCTTCTTGCCCATCATATATGTGTAAATATAAACATGCAAAGGTATTTAAATTCATTCTTCCCTGGCAGTAAACTCCCTGAAGTTTCTCTAGTGTGCTATTTAGCCGCTCTGTCACTCACTGTTCTCTCTCTCTCAGATTACCTATTACACATTGCAGAAATCCAATCCTCTGAGATATCTATTAGGAACATGCTTTCTATCTGTTTATGCTTTTCACAGTCTATAAATATAAGAGTATATGAAAATCAACACTTTGAACACTTGCAATCTTTCACTGGCACTCATAGCACCTCAAAAAAGGAGGTGCTGCGAGTTAACATATCTGATCAACCACACTCGAACATCAGCAGTAGCAAAGCCCAATTTATAGTCAAGATATTTCTTATGATAAAGATAAAGCTATGGTTTCTCATGCCTGTTTTTGCCAAGACATTTAGGGCCAGATCCTCAATTCACCTCATTACTAAATCCATCAAGAACTACTGAATCTTGTAATCAGTCTGAAAATCTAGCCAAGTATTTGTCTTGATAAATTAGAAATTTAAATTAAATTTCCATATAATTATACCATTTTAAGTAGATTGTTTTTACTTTGAAAGCATTCCCCTAGCCAAAATTTTCAAGCAGGATCCTCATATAATTTTAAAATATACACATATGTGGAAAGTAAAATAGAGTCAATTCTTGTTAAGTTCACCGATGATCAGACATAGATATAGAAAAAAATAAGTAAATATGCAACCACCACATCCTTTAACTTGTTCAAGAATTTCTATACCATCCAGCTGAAGAAGGGAAACCATGTCTTCCTCTAACAGGTTTTTGTAAGGGTTCTATGAAATGAGACCAGGGTGAAGGTACACTAGAACTGGACAAAATAATCTTGTATCTATTATTTCAGAGCTATAGGCCTGAGGTGGCAGCCTAAGCAAATCTGACTGCTGGCTTGCATGGTCTCACTTTCCCTCCCCACCCATTTGAGTTACTCCTGGCATTCATCTAGCCCTGCGCTGCACTGTTTTACCATGTTAATCTGGCAGAAACTTAAAAAAACCTACTGAGATATTTTCTGCTAGATTGAGTATAAATACAGTTAATAAATATGATAAGGCCCTTTTCTGTTTTCTTGGGATTCTTGGTTTGGAGGTGTACTGTGGAAGTAGTACTCAAACAACTTTTGAAGAACTAAATATTATCTACCAGTTTTCCTGGAACCGACTGAGTGACAGTGATGTAAACCACAGATATCTTACTGATTCCCCAACGTCATCCTCCATGGGTGTAGCAACACTGACTGCTTAGGTTGACAGTCACCAAAAGAATTTTTGCAATGCATAAAAAATTGTACAGTAAGTTTCACATCCCAAGACTTCAAGATTATAGCAATTTTTCAAAAGATCTTAAAAATACCTGGGGATAGAGAATCAAATGTTTTAAGAAAGGGAGGAGAAGGGGGGGGGGTGTAATAAACTGCTCAGATATTAAAGACTTCTGTTACTTAATAATAGAGTGAGCCAGATCAACTGTTGGCTTCACAGATGCCTGGGAAAGAGTACCAGACCAGCACAAGTATATTTTTTCTGGATTTGTTCTCAATATAATTTCAGTCTCTTCTCTAACTATAGCTAAGCGGCACCATCAGGGCATGGTGCCACTAAACCACACAGATGGGAGCAAATATTTGTCTGCAAGAAAAAGAAACTGGAAAGTATTTAGAGAGTTTACTATCTCAACTCTGCATATTAAATCAGGCTTTCTAGACTTACAGATCACAAAAAAAAAAAAAAAAAAACCACAAAATGAAAAATTGAAATCTATTACAGCCTAAAAAATTCCTTTTTTTCTCTTCAGGGTAAACCAAGACCCAAAATAATTTGGATGAAAGATGGTCAAACTCTAGACTCCAAAGATGTGGGAATTCGGAACAGCAACACGGACACAATCCTTTTCATCAGAAAGGCAGAGCTTCATCACTCAGGAGCATATGAAGTCACTCTTCAGATAGAAAACATGACTGATAAAGTTACAATAACAATGCAGATCATAGGTAAGAGCCTAACAACATCACAATTAAGCATATCATACAAAACAAAATAGTGGCCATACTGAGGCAATCCAAAGATCCAACTACCTCAGAATCCCTTCTCTGACAATGGTTGATAGCAGATGACTAGGACAAAGCTCAGAGCAGGGCTAACGTGTCACTTTATTTTCCTAGTATATTTTCCCAGCTTGAAATTATCTGTGTCCTAGAGACTTTTGGAGGGAGAGGGATTATCTGTGTGTCCCATAGCTCTTGAGGGATTTTTTTTCTTGCATGATTTTATCCAGTCAGTTTTTTAATCCACATCTAGTTTCAGAATTGAAATATCCTTTAGTAAGGAATTTCAGTTTAAGTGCATGTACAACTACCTGTTTGGTTTGTTTTGAGTCTCTCTCCTGATAATCTCATTTGATATCCATACAGTTTTGTGTCAGAAAAAACATGAATAATCATTTATTCACCTTTTCCATGCTACTGATGATTTTGTAGCCTTTAGTCACACTCTCCTCATTTAACTTTCTCAAGTTTTAGATTCTTTGTCTGTTTTCAAAAAGATGCCATTCCATATCTTTGATCATCTTTATCACTCTTCTTTCTACCACTTTGAGAGTGATAGAAAGAATTTGATAGTTCTGGTGTTCTTGGGAGTAGCCATATTGTCCTCAAGGTAGGAAATACAAATCCTAGAATGGATATACTCTTATCGCATTTCTTCAACAGATGAGGACATTGAAGGTAAAAATCATTGCACTAATATACCTCTACTATTGCGAGAATTAGAAATGACAAGACACAGTCCTGTGGAGTTGGAAAATTCATGTTTAATGCCTCACTCTATTAAGAGTGTCTAGTTAGCTTGAGGCTTCGTGGAGGCTTATTCTCTATTATACAATTTCTAGTCTCTTGTCTAGTGTCATTTTAAAGAAATGCACTGCCAGTGTCCTGGTTTCAGTAACTTCTCTTGGGATTTTATGATATATTCCGAGATCTTGCCTACTCAGATTTCACTAATATTTAGCCAGAGTTTTTCTGTTTTTCCTCATTACAGCTCTATGTAACATTCTTGATAATTATTTTTATTTACTGTCATCCCAAACTTCCTCTAACGTATCAATACATTTTTAGAATATGTATTTTGGCACAAAAAGAGTATTTAAACATAACTCCTTATGCTTTGGAATTGAAGATACAATGCTGACTGTATTCTGCTTAAAGTTTTATAAAATAATGCTGGCAGAATGGGTATGCAGTGGTGCCAACAGCAAACAAGACAGGCATAACAAATTGGAGCAAATACATCTTAATACCACAAGTTGCTTCCACTCAAGAGGACGGCTGCAGTTCTGCAACAGCAAAATAAGTAAATAGCTGCTAAAACAAAGTAAACCCAAGGGACTCAGATAAAGGAGAGTAGTGCACCCTACACACCAAAATACCTTTCTAAAACTGGTTAGTGACTCTAGATTTTAGCACATTGCTCTTACAGCACAGTACCAAGTATCTCCCACCCATTGTTTGGTACTGTAGAAAGGCATAAAACCACATATATGTACCATTGTCAAAGAGTTATGTCATATAAAAAAATGAAAAAAAAACAACTAATCTTATTACACAGATTAAAACAAGTCAGAGTTGGGAGGACAGGCATTAACCTTTTTACTTCTTGGGCAGCTTGCTCAACTGAAAAAGAATAAATACATTTCATTTAATTCCTGGCCCAGAAAGGGCTTGTAACATATGCAGATACTTCTGCAACCAAGGCATCTACTCTGGTTCTTGATACTGTCACTCTTTCATCAGAACTACCTCTTTTCAGTTCTCTCAACAGCACTTTTTGCTCTCCAGTTTTTATATTCTCTTGGCAGGAGAGAAATATGGGTCATTCAGGCACTCTTCCTATACTACTAGTAATGCTTTAGGTGCTGTAGAATGGCATGCTGAAAAGCCAACCCAGCTTTCAGAGATATAAATCATCAATCAGTGATCTTTTGAGGTTTCTGTTCATCAGCTAATTTCCCTTGGCAAAAGTCTACTTGATGAAAGAGTAATGCTTGGAGCTTCAGCCATTATCTTTTTTGGAGTAAGGCAAGAATGCAGGTAACCAAAAGCTCTGCCACTATGATGAGTCACATATCAGTTCCAAACAGGAGAAAACACTTCTATTACTGCCATCACCTGCCCTTATTGCCAAAACAATTGCTGCAGTTTACTCTAGAGATCTAAAAAATATGGACTTTTACTATGGGAATAGAGTATATTTCAAATACTTATAGAAAGGTCTTAGATAATGAAAGTATCTCCAACCTCTGAAAAATATAGTTTCCTCAACTTTTTTCCCCCCTCTACATGAATCAATAAATGATGCCTTCCATTATGCCTTCTGTTGACCAAAGCAAACCTCAGTTCTATATTTTTAATTTTTTTTAACGGGAATTATTTATTGTTCTTATTATTTATTATTTGAAAATGTAAATCATAATTTCTTTTTGAAAGATAATTCACACTTTATCTCTTCTTCCCATTCTATAAAATCCAGTAACATACAAAAATCCTCAAATGAGCTGGTGTTGAGGGTAGAAGAATATTTCCCCAGGATATAAATCCCCACTCTGACACAGTGTCCTACAGAGGAAAATAATTTGCTACAGATGCATCACTAGGATTAACTTTTCCCATCCTCTGTTCACCAGCTAGAGATGTACTAGTTAGTACTGAGAAAAGAATATTCTACAATTCTACAAAGGAATTTTGAGCAGACATTCCTGCAGATTGCATTATCCCATCAAACAACAAAGATCAAGAATAGAAAAATCCATTTAGCAAATTTATCCATCTCTACCTTTTGTAAGATTGTCCTTTACAAAGCCTTACAAGTATTGAGGCTTTCAGTACACTCATTTTCTTTATCTATACCACCATAGGCAGATGTAATAATTTATTAAAAATTTATAAAGGGATTATTTAATACATCATTGAGTTGTTATCACATTAATATAATAGCAGGTTAAGGCTTAAAGTGTTTTTCTGTTCTTAACTCCAAAATTGTTCCCCCTCCCAAATCAAATCTGTATCTATGTACATAAACACATACATAAGAATGAGTTTTAAAATATATATATATATATATATACACACACACATTCCTGAAGTCTAACTCTTCCAGTAGATTACCAAATTAATAAATGACGTGCCATCCCATTGCTTTTAGTTTTGAAGGGAGGTTCCCAGATAATTGCTTTTAGGTAACTAGGAGCAATAAGGCACAGGCTTCAAAAATTTATTTGTCCAGTGAGGCCTCCCCAAAAAGTGTTTTTCCCTTTCATTGCACTTAAGACTGTATTTTTCTTCCATTTATCAATCTCTTCCTATAGGATTTACACCAACCACCATCACCAAGATCTCCACAGTTTTTGACAAAGCATTGCCTAAGCATTCCTTTAAAAATAAAAACAACTGTTGTGTAGATATATCTGTAGGTAAGCACACAGGAAAAATATTTGTAAAACTAGGCAGATACTGTGGAGGGTTATAACAGTAGGTACACTTGAAAATAATTAACAAATTGCTAAACATCACAACATCTGTCTACTATTAGATGATAATACACTTATTCAGGGCTTGTAGAGCTTTGCCCACTGAGACTGTTGCAGTTTTCATACCCACACAGGTATTCATATGTAGTATCCGTAATTGTTCTCTTCAAATCAGAATAGATTAATTGGTTTCTGTATAATGAAAATACACATCTGGAAATATATCTAGATTTTTTTTTTTCCCTTTTAAGTTGTGATTCAAGATAACAACAAATACATTTCCACATCTTCATAAGCAATGTTATTCATTTGACAACACATTACCATTCACTACCTCAGAAACAGGGAAGAAAAAGAAAGAAGGTCAGGTACCTGTTGAGAAACACAAAAGATGGCAGCTTTTTTCTCTGAAATGTCAGTGTAAGAGAGGAAGGAAGAGGATGATAAATGGAATGAGAGCAATGCATTCCATATTCCTTATTGAGCTTCATGCAGTGCTCTAGCTGGCTCCAGTGTTTAGCAGTTTGAAGGAGGACAAAAAGGGTTAAAGCTAATTATAAAGCAGTCTTTGATTCCAAAGTATGCCAGTGAAAAGAGAATTAGCACATTCTGCTTTGACATAGAAAGGCACAGTTCCCCTAATAACAGTTAAATGCTGGTTTATTACTGCTTTGCATATCCTTCTTTAAGGAATTAAATTACAAGCAATCTATAATTACATTCCTTTGTGCTTTGCTCATCTCAAACCTACATCTGTCAGTTTCTTACTATTTTCTTCATTTTTCCAGCTCAGCTACAAAAACGGAAGGCAGTTTCCATTCAGCTATCTAGAATGATCTCAAACTATCCTTCATTTAATCACAAGACCATCTACCCAGGCCTAATGATTGTCTCCCCAACAGGCCCTGTAACTGTGAACAACAACCTAACATATCAAAAAGGGGAATTAGCAACTTCAAGTTAAAACAGACAGGAATATTATTTAATAATTCTAATTTAAATGTTACAGCATTTGACTAAACAACATCCGTATAAATATGAATGATCCTTAAAAGAAGGAAAAACATTATTATAATTTTATAATATATATTATTCTATATATTTCCAGGTATCTTAAAATGGACATAGACTTCTGTACCTCTTCGAGAGTTTGTTCTTTTTCTAATTATTACAGAGAAATGTGACTAGTGGGCAAGCTAACAAGCACTGAGGCAACAGGAAAAAGTCAGGTGTATTCCCAAATGGCCAGCCTTCCTTAGCTGAGAGGAATATATACCCAGTTGCCTTGTTGTTTATATTACTCTCAGTGTATCTAAATGGCTGAGACATTGCACTGAGGTAACAAAGCAAGTGATAAAACTGTACTAAAAGAGTTAATCACACCTATCCAAACAAAAGAAACTTCTTATTCAATTTTAAGGGTTTGTCTGGTTCCTATGTTACTAATTCTACTGCGTTGTCTATTTCTCAGTAGGTTTCAGGCCTCTCAGAAGAGTATTAAGAGGGTATTTGAAAATTTCCCAACTTTCTTGTTTACGGTTTCAACTTCACATAACTGAAGTGTATTGCTATGGAACAATTCTAGATTGCTGTCAAATTCTATTTTTTCCCTGCATGGGAAGAAATGACAAAGCTCTTGGATCTTGAACCAAAAGTTACGGGTTTTTTTCATGTCTCCTCTGCAGACAAGCCTGGTCCTCCTCAGAATATAAAGCTTGTAGATGTTTGGGGATTTAATGCAGCCCTGGAGTGGACACCTCCACAGGATGATGGCAATGCACAAATCTTGGGCTACACAGTCCAGAAAGCTGACAAAAAGACCATGGTAAGAAATTGCACTGAATTAGTGACTTTGTATGGAGTTTAAACTACTACCTGCTCTGGGAACACAGAGACTTGAGGAAAAGAGCTGAATTCGTGACTCTCAGTTCTGTGTCCAAGGTGTCCTATGGCATACTGGAGGCAGTTAAACATTGAAGAACAGAATCTAAGAAGAACCAAAAGGCTAAGTATAGAACTAAATAAAATGCCCAGTAGAAAATATAAAAAGAGAGACCTAGCCTGTCCCATCTCTGGTGGTGACTCAACAGATAGCTCTACTTAGAAAGTGGAATTATATTTTTTATTTGAAATTGTATTTTTCATAAATGCAGGGAAAAAACGAAGGGGAGGGAGGAAGAGTTAGACTTGAACTCAGATGCTGGGCATACTAGAGTATATACTGGGAGAAGTATGTATGCCAGTCAAACTGGAAAACATCTTTCTCATGGAAGTCCCCATAAAGTAGTCATGTTCCGAGGACACATCCTGTATCAGGTTCCCCAGATATGAGTAGGGCTAAAATGTGAAGAGGTTTTTTTTTCCTCAAAATGCAAGTATTCATACATCTATCACACCAGGCAGAAAATGAAAGTAAGAAAATATATCAGCTGATCTTCACAGGAAGCAACATAATATTAATTTTGCAGTCTAGTGTTAAATACCTGTCTACCTGTCTTTTCCTTGTAGCAAGAAGGATCTTTCCATACCAAAACTAGCACCATGTCTGACCTCTCATAGCATCTTTCTAAACAGTATAGTCTTGTTACAGGAATGGTATACTGTTTTTGATCGTTATCGTCGCACAAACTGTGTAGTGTCAGACCTGATTATGGGAAATGAGTATTTTTTTCGAATCTTCAGTGAAAATTTGTGTGGATTGAGTGAAACTGCTGCAACCACCAAAAATCCTGCCTATATCCAAAAAACAGGTAACATATTCTTCAAAACAAAGATCACAAAAGCTGCTAAGTACCAGAAGTAATACACTGGTAAATGGAAAATACAGTATTACTAGATGCACCACTAGAGATATTTTCATTACTTAGTAACTAGCACTTATAAAGTATTCTAGCATCAAGAGCCCTTATCTAGGGAGATCTCCTGTACTAACACAAACATCTGTTCAAAAATACTTAATCAAACACTCTTCCTAAACTATATTATTTTAAGAAAATAATACAACTGGGGGGTTATATTTATATTCTGGGGTTAAAAGTTTAAGATGTCTGTGGTGAAGACTTCCCCCGCAGACATATGGTTTTCATATTTTTAACAGAAGCTGAAAACCCATGATTGCCAGGACCTTTAACTAAAGCATTAAACATGAGATGTGTTTTAGAGTAAAGTGAATTTAAAGATTTGTTATATCATAAATGCCATAGCTTTGAAGCTTCTCTAAATCATACAGGCAAATTAAATGACAAATACCTTGTACACAAGTCAATAGAATTGAGAACACAGTTCTTACTATTTTGTTTCTTTGAATTGCAGGCACTACTTATAAGCCACCTAGTTACAAAGAACATGACTTCTCCGAACCTCCTAAATTCACTCACCCTTTAGTAAACCGTTCTGTGATTGCAGGATACAACACCACACTCAGCTGTGCTGTAAGAGGAATCCCCAAGGTACAGATTACATCAGCTGTCATTGATACTGTTGCAACAAGTCAAGATGCTGCCTTAGAATTTGTGCCAGTTCAGTGTGACTGGAGCATAACATGAGTATATTAAGAAAAAGTAAAGGTCACCCAGTTATCTCCCACCTCACTCATAATTGATGCTTAACCAGAATGCACAGTGCCAGTGTTTTGTGTGGTTGTACACAGAACCAGTGGAGTCATACAGTCAAGGAGACAGTGGAAAGGACAGTCACTGCTTATGGTAACACCGTGCCATTGAAAATGTACCATGTGTACATAAAATTTGCCCACTGAAGAAGGTAAACAACAAAAAAGTATCTTCTCCCAATGTATATTTCGTTCTCTTCAGTCTTTCAAAAAAACCAGCAGCTAATGTAATACACTGTTCCATTAACCTAAATGATACATAGGAACAACCAGTTTTTCTGTTAAGTCAATACATCCACATAACTTTGAGAAGCTGAGTTATTTTGCAAAACTAACTAGAATAAGACCTGCTGTCATGTGTGAAGTTTTGGGGCTTTTTTTTTTTTTTTTTAAACTCACAGGAATATCTTCTCAGTCTAAACGTATTTGTCGAAGTCTCTTTGAAGAGTACAAAGATATGTACATTTTTTGTTAATCAGGAACAAGCAGTAAAAACCTGTATCAGCTAGGAGCTAAATTTAGGTTTCTCAAAAAAGAGAAATAGGCCTTTTGTCTGCAGCGAAGGAATTTACCATGTTATGACATAATCTTGTCATAAATTTAAATTAGTACAATCACAAAAAATGCAGTAGCCTTTTCCCCTTCTGGCTGTTTATTTCCAGCTCCTCTCCCTTCCTCATGCCTGCACAAGGATCTGATAGCTACACAGCAAAACATGTAAGATAATTGCTCAAAGTTCAAATTAACTCAAAAAAAATAACATAGTCTTAATGCAATCATTTGCTGCAGTTCATTGGATGAAGAAGGAGCTCCAGACAAAACTCAAATGTAAAAAGGAAGCATATCCAAGTAAATACCTACAAAATAACACTGTAGAAGAAATACTGGCAACTGTAGGCAAAATCCATCCTCCAGTAGCTGCCTCAGCTTAGATTCATCACGAAATGACAGTGTTAGTAATGATATTCCCTTTTGGTTAACTGACCTTTTTGTGCATCTGTATCTACTTCATTCAGTTTCCATGGTTTTAAGAAGATTCTAGGAAAAAACTTTGTATTTTACAGCTGTGAAATACAGCAGTTACAGGCTTTTGAATGTGAGCATGCTAGCTCTTCCTTCCACATTAGCCTGAAGGATAAAATAGTCCTCATCCTTCAGTACACCTAATACTCTTAAAGCAGCTTTTCCAGATACATTTCTGTACTTGCATTGCCCAAATTAACCTTAACGAAAAGTTTCTGTACCTACTGCAGAACTCTGCAACAGGTCTTTTTCCATGGAGAATAGCTTATGTTGATAAAGCTTTCCAATTCTGAATAACTATAGATTATCAAGCATACCTCAGATATGATCTGTATGACATGAAAAAGTTACCACTTCAAGCACAGCCAATATTCATGCCCTGGTAGCAGTGTTGAAATAAGACGTCTACCCAGAAAGATAAAGAGGCTATAGAAAAAGAAGCAAAAAAATTTGAGGCAGGAAAAAATCCAGCTGATACCTTTAAAGAAAATTAAGCATGGCAACTGGGATACACTGAATTGTATATCATGCAGGTCAAAGACACAAGTGATTCAGTAGATTTGAATGCACTCTATAAAACAGTGCAGTAGGTTTATTTTTTTTAATGGGTGAAGAAACAGAAGACATTAATTCTGAAAGTAAAACAGGTGAATGCAGAGCTTGGTCTTCTACTTCTTAAAGTCTGTTTCTTCACTATAGGTAGGTACTAATGAGCTTGAAATAAACAAAAGCAGTTTGCTTTATATCAGATTTTTCATTTTCAAAATTTCATTTATAAAAATTAAAGGCAGATTTTCAGGTACTAGAAAAAAAAACCACAATGGCTTAAATTCATACAGAGCCAACCACATTATTGCTCAGCTGAAGCCAACAGGAACTTTATTTTGAAATTTCTGAAGTTGCTAACAATATGCTAAATGGTTTGGAAAATCCTTTCCCAGCCCAAACCTTGGCATCACAAGTTGGCCACCCAACATCTGCAGACCTTTATGACACTTCTGCTCTCAAACTATGCATTTTAATTCCCCTTCTGTAAGGTACTTGAAGCATTCAAATACATTTTAATATGCACAATTAAATAACTCCTGAAGGAATGAATTTGTACCCAGTTTGTAGGTTTTTTAAAAAAATTGCAATAAAGTAGGCTACAGACCTACATTCTCTACCTGCTATTTGAGAGTTAAAGAAAATACTGAACACGTGAATTATTAGTTTCGTGAGTTTGTACTGAATGAGGAGAGGTTCCTTGAAAAATTATAACACTGCTGTGTAATACATAGCCCTCATAATGCATAAACCTTTGAAGGCTAAATTAAAGCTGTAAGATCAGCTGTAAGTCTTCCATTTCCTACCTTCTATTTGAAAATTCTTCTTTTGTGTTCTTCAGCCAAAGATATTCTGGTACAAAAACAAAATGGATCTCTCCGGGGATGCCAAATACCGCATGTTCAGTAAACAGGGTGTGTTGACCTTGGAGATCCGGAAACCCACTCCATTTGATGGTGGCTGTTATACCTGTAAAGCTGTTAATGAGTGTGGTGAAGCTGAAATAGAGTGCAGACTGGATGTCAGAGGTAATCAGATGAAACTTATGGATAACACTAATACTGCAATGAAGAATGAGTAACAGATAGCTTAAAAAAAAAAAAAAAAATCATCGTTCCCCTTTAGCTAACCCCGACTTCTTTGGTGTTATATAAAAAGTTTGTTAATTACACGCACCAGCAATAATATGTTTTTCATTCTAAACTGTTATGATATAATTAGGCTACTTGCTAGGCATTACAGGTCTGAAAGTGGGCAATTATTACGCTTCTGGCTTAATATTCCTAGAGAAGATACTTAGCACTGGAATGGAGGTCTATTTACAAATAGTGCATTGTGGATAATTTTATTATCCTTTGTGCCATATTCTGTAATTGAAAGTTTTAAATTAAGTCATTAGCCATAAAAGTTAGTACATGCTACATCACAAACATTTTTCAAGCATTGATAATTTATTTTGTTTGTCAAAAGGGCCAGGAAAAAAAATCTCACGTGTTTATAACACAGTAAGAAATATTGACTAAATATTTTTGGTAAAGCTGCTACTAATGTATCTATTTGTCAATATGAACCTATACAGCAGCACTTTAAATGCTCATCAAAACCAGAAAAACCTGTGAAAGTGATGGGCATAACAGCCATTGATGGAGATCCGTCTTCAGCACAGCACGCCTGAAGGTATTCCTACACAGCACAGAGTTCAGTATTTTACTCAGTGCTAAGTCAGGAATGTGTACACAGTACACCTTGCAGTGCTGGGCATCAATATCCTCATCGGTGTCTTGGCAGCAAGCAACTCAGCTGCATTAGGACAATGATGAACTCAGACTAAGAACTCTGAAATGCATAGCTAAGCTACGCAGCAGCTTATTATGACATGTTACTTTCAGTTCAATGGCTAGCTCCAGTATCTCTGTTCAGTGCTATACTGTACAGTGTAGACAAGGCTCAAAGCTTAACACTATCATATTCTGAAGCTTTCCTTAGAAATATTAAATCTCCTTGGAATCACCAGATAAAAGCAACTACCATAAAGCTTCTATATTTCACCTTCAGCACCAAGTCTCAATTTAAAATTAGCATCCTTTAATGACTGTTTTGTTTTTTTTTTTTCATTCTCCAGCACCTCAGTAAAACTCTGAATCTCAATTCATCTGCAAGTCAAGGTAGGAATCAAAGTAATTCAGATGGATAGAGGAACAATGGCTGTTTGGTTAGATATAAGATTAAACAGCCATTACATATTCATGTTTGAGACTTTATGGAATTTTTATAATGTTGGCAGAGGGGTGTACTTGTTTTGATTTCTGTTTGTTTTTTCCAGTAATCACACTAAGATCACATTCCTGCAAGGCAGTTTATTTGGTTTATATTAAACTCAGGATTTCATGGGTCTCAACCTTTAATATGCTATGTTAATGTAAAAATCTGTAAGAAGAGAATACTTTGTTGACTTTTTTTTCTTAACTCACTATAAGCACTCCCTCTAGGAAACTGTTATTTATTAATATAGACCTAACTAGTATCAATAATCCGTGTGCACTACTTTAACCAAGCAAGCAGAGTTAAAATTACAATGCGTCTAGAAGTGTAATGTACATTTTAGACTTTAAAGAAGTGAAATAGCTATAATAAACAACTGACAATAAATCCTTCTCCCCATTCTCTGTCTCAGCATTGGAATGGAACTTGAAAAGAAGAAAACTGAAGAAATTGATGAAGGATAATTTCAGTTACATTTAGGAGTCCTGCTCATCTTAAAAGTCATTTCATAGATGTGTACTAGGAGGTGGCAGTGTCTTGTAGTGTCCTGCTTACTCAGCATGTTTTCAGACGGTATTTCCTCTTTCCATACATTTGTTTTAGTTACACTGCCTCCATCTCTATGTGAAGAAATTCAGGGAAATCAAGATTAAACTTTCCTCCCATTACATAAATAAGATATGTCTGAAAAAACCCCAATATTACAATTATGTGCAAACCCAGTCCATTCTTAATGTCCAAAATGACCATAAATTCCCTGCTTCTACAGTTCTCTCCATTTTCTCTTCTCAGAATTCTGACATTCTTCATAAGAAACAAGTAGCTCAGAATAATGAGACATTAACAAATTATTTGTAATATTTAGTCACCTTTCATTATACTGATCTCTGCACAATATAAAGTAACTTTCACTCCTACTGCTTTTACTGTCAGTGCTTGAAATACCCAATTCTGTGCTCTTGAGCAGATCTTTGCAGAACCACGTCCACAACACACCATTTGGGAATCTCTGGCTAAAGCTACTGTGCTGCTTTATATAGAAAATAGTTTCTTTGATAATTACTCATTACTGGTTTTCTAGCTTTTAAAAAGACACCAGCATAGAATTCCAGTTGTTAGATGTTTCTGCAACCAATCACAGACATCATACTAATCTACTGAGGTAATTTTGTACATCAGATGAAACCGTGAAAGATGTAACAAGGAAGATTATTTGCACGTAAATAAAAAGTTTCAAAACAAAAACTTGTGATGAATGCAATAAACTTAGTGTCATCAAATATTACTGAAGACTTTTGAAAGTCTACGAATGGTATGTATGTATTTTTGCAGATGATTTTGTCTAATCAAGTGACACAATAGCGTTTCTGGCTTCTCACCTACTAGTTTGAATAGTATTTGGGGTGAGGTTTTTTTGGACCTGCAGTAGTAGTTAGTAGCTTCTGGCTGGTACTTAAAAGTACTTTTTCACTATCACAGTGCAAGAGAAAGAGGGAAGATGAAATTAATCCAGGAAGCATTGTCTTTTGGAAGAATCAACACAAAGGAACTTAAGTAATACTACTCCTCTGCCTCCAACATGCTGGTTGAGATGGGAAAGCATGTGACACAGCATGTTAATTGTACTAAACAAGCAAATACATCTTCATAATAAAACCACTGATGATAATGAGATGTGTATTTTGATTTTTTTATTATGGTATCAGAACAAAGAAGATTACTCCTCTAAAACCAAAGTCAACTTATCCAAGGTTAACATTTGTCTGTTGCACATTGTTATTATTCAACAAATAAATAAAAAATGATGGAAAATATGCAAACATGTTTACATTGTTTTATACTTTCGTTTTCTGAGCAACACTATTATTTAAAAAATAAGGCACATACCACACATAAAAGTCAGAGATGTTCTATATTATACAGAACTTATAATCAGAACACAGTGGACTGAGAGGATCACCACAGCATCTGTGGGACAATGTCTGCTGAAAAGCAGAGACTGAATTGCAAGAGCTTAGATTACAAAGGACAGTTTACCATAAGGAGAGTTAGGTGCTATACCAAATACATTCTATTATCAGAAAGGTGTTTCATGAAGAGAGTAGACTTTCATGCTGTAATAGGGTACAATACTGAAAGAGTACAAAAAAGTCCCTAAGAAAGTGGCTTTTTCTGCTCAATTCTTAGCTGTTCAACATGAGTACAATGTTTCTGGGAAGAGCAGTGCTTCCACAAATGAACACTTATTTCACCTCTCAACTGTGAAAAGCAGTGTACTGCAAACCGATGCTTGCACTAGATGATAGTCAATTATTTTTTCATGAAATTTCATTGTTCAAATGGTCTTCAAGTATGAAATTCTACCACATATATAAAACATAAATGTCTAGTGCTCACAAATTTACTCTCTACTGTTTTGAAATCCTCAAACTAATGACAAAGAAATGCCTCCTCAGAAAAACTGGCTGAGATACTACTTCTGGAAGTATTTCATGCAGGGTAGCACAAAAGAGTTAGAATCTAATTCTATAGGGCCTTCTAACAAAATGCTGTGCTCCTACATGAAAGGCACAAATTAGTTTTAAGTTCCAAAACTTTCAATGACAAGTAGTGAACCAAATCCAAACCCGAATAGTTACAAAAAAGCAGCATACTCTAGTTAGGTTTCTAAAAATTATTCCTAAAAATGTGAATTCTGCAAATTCAAAATACTAACCACTCCTTACACACTGAGATGAGGAAAAGAGGAAAGGTGCACCTGCAAAATCTGAACTTTCTGTTATTAGTTCTAGAAGGGTCTTTAGAAAATTGTAGGCATTTATTGATGTTTTGCAAGCATACAGTATTGTCATTTATTTATCTGTTCCATGGCTGATTTTGATCCTGAATGTATAGTTCACTAATTGCCCATTAATTCCGTGTTGTTAATAAATAAATAAATTACTTTCATCCCAATCTGATTAAAAATACATAAACTGAACAGTTTCTCCCAAACCTAGCTGACTAGGACCAACAAAGTACCTCACAGTTTTCCACCATCACACCTGAAAGACTACTTGACAAAAGACAGTTTTAACTAACTTTTCCTGTGTGGGATCTCCTCTGATGCAAAAATCAGATGGACTTACCTCTAAATGTCATGGCAAATATTCTTACCTAGTAGTTGTTAAGTACTGTTAGAAAGAAGAGTATCACACAGCACAGAAGTAGTCAAGCAGTCATTTCCTTTAGTTACTTGAGATTGCCTTAGTGCTCAAATCCTGTTATTCTACGAGCAAAAAATAATAGCAAAATAAGTTAATGGTTGACCAATACTTCATAAAATAACAATAAAAGAAAAAAAGAGTATGAAACCCAAGTGGAAAAAAAATTCAAAAGCCAAAGCATAACATAAAGAAAACCATCAAGCGTTAATTCTAAAACTGACTAAACGTTTCAAAGATGAAAGATTGGCTCCTTCAAGCCTGTATCAACTATCTTCTCATTTACTAATCCCACTCTAAAGCATTACTCAAATCTTACTTAAAAGCCATAAAATTGAGCTTCTCTTCAGGATGCTCACAAACTGAACTTCAGAGCACTGACAGGACTGGGGCGGGGATGGGCAGAGAGCGGGCGGTGTTGCCTTCAATGCCAACACCTGAATTTTGGGTAGTGGCTGTAGCAGGATTTGAGGAGGATTTAAAATACCACCCCGCTCCAGAGCCACAGGTGGGAGCTGATTAGGATACCTCGCACAGAACCCCCACCCTGTGTGGCAGCCTCCCTAACTCCCGGGGCTGCCCGGTTTTGCCCTGTCAGGGCCTAGGGACGCGCACGTTGGAGGTGTGTAACGGGGGAGCCCCCGGAACCCGTTACCTCCGGGGCCGGGCCCTGAGGTGAGGGTGCAGCCTGCCCTCCGCCATGGCGGCGCTCTGGCGCGGCGCTTCCCGCCTGAGGGGAAAGCGGCGGCCGCGCGCCGGCCCGGCGGCCGTTGGGGCGTTCCAAACGGCGGGCTCGCGCCGCGGCGCTACCTCCCCTCAGGGCCGGGAGCTCTTCCACCCCCTCGTCCGCTCCTGGTCTGAGGCGGGATTGCCCAGGTCTGTCAAGCCTGAAGGAAAATCGCTTCAAATGGTGGTGGGAGCATAGAGGATTAAGGTAAAGCGTGCTGGGTTTCATCCTGTTCCTCTTCCATTTTTAACTCGGCGGCCTTAAAACAGAAGCTGTCAAAGGCTGTGTGTGAATTAACTGATGGTCCCCCACGGAGATAATTAATTCTTCCTGTTAACAAATGAGAAGTGGATCAGTTGGAGCTAAAGAAGGAAATAACGTATGTCCACACTGAAGTCATGACAGTGACTGCATTTGGTGGAGCTTCTCGTATTGCAGCCTATTTTGTATTCTGCTATCGTAAATACATGGGTACTGGTTTAAAACTACCAGGCATCTCCATGGTAACAGCTGCAGAATAAACATGTTCATTGTTTCTTTCCTGAGCATTAGATTTCTGACTGGTTAATAAAAATGCATGTAGTATTTCATCCCCAAGCCACTGTAAGTCCAGGTATATGTTCTATTACTAGAGCTATTCTTGTAGAAAGGGTGCCAACTACTAAATGCATTTTTATAATATCCTCAATGCAGATGGATCCTTGTGTGATCAAGGAAGGGGTAACCTGCGTAACAAGAAGTTATCTTTCCATCAATGTGAGTATGTTGTTGCAGATTAGGTACTGATGCATTTTATTTAGATATTTGAGTTAGGATTAACTACACTAATCAATACTCATTGTTGTAACTGAATCTGCACTAGTATGGTTATGCCGATACAAATACCATAAAATGAAAAAGTCCTAAATTTTCACACATTCACATGTTTGCTAATAAATTGTTACTTGGAAGATCATTCGAATGTTAGGCAGAAATCAAAGTAACACAAAGAAAACTACTTGCATTCAGTAACATGTTTAGAAAAATCTTGCTTTCCTTAGTGGCTTGTAAACTCTAAATGCTGTCCTTGATGGATTGCTTCAGTTTAGGTGATCACTTCATTCACTGCATGACCTGATTTTAGCACAAGCTGATGATCTGTGCCCCTGCTTTACTGCTGAAGTTACAATACTTAACTGATACATTGGGGTGAAATGCAAATTAAATGGATTGAGCTCAAATTGTTTCAACAGAATGTTTAAAATGGTATAAAGTGCCTTACCTGTCATGAGTTTATCTTTCTGTTCCTTCTACAAGAGGGAACCGTTATCTTTATTGACTTTTTCAGATTTGTCTAAGTTTATTACATAAAATTATATATAAAAATTCTACTTGTTTAAAGTTATTACATAAAATTACATATAAAAAATTAAATTCTACTTGTTGAAAATTACAGTGAGAAATCAAGAGGTTCCCATATATTATTGTAACAAAGCTTTTCAATGCAGGGCCAGGCAGATATTTAAGATAGCTTCAGCACACCTCACCTGCAGATTTCATTCCTTCTAAGAAAGGATTATTGTGCTAGCTATTCCAAGGGAAATATACAATTGAGTAGAATGAATAAAAACACAAGAAAATACTAGTTGATCACATTCTGGAAATCAGAAAAGTCATTTATGTTGCTTTTATCACAGAATTTCTTTGAAATAAAATCCTTACATGTGTTTAGGAGAGAGGTTTGTCACTAACATATTGTCTTGGAGCAGGTTTAGAACTACAAGCCATTCCTGTCTCCTTACAAATGAATTTTATACGAACAGTCTGCTGAGATTAAAAATAGCCCCACTGATACCTTTCAAGTGCTTCCCAACCACAGAACTCTATTTTAGGGAAACAAAAGCTGTCAGTGAGATATCCTTTACTTGTCTTTGGGCAGGGTCCCCCAGCAGTCTGCATAAGCAACACATCTTAAAACAGGTTGAACTGGTGAAAGTTTAAAAGAAATAGATAAGAACAGCTTCATTTACTAGGTCCCGATATGGAAAAAATAGTCTAGCATCAGCTTTCTGTGCCAGACAGAAATGTTGACAATAAGCAGCCCTAAAAACACAGATAACTGTCATAGTATGAACACATTCCAGTCATAATTCTGTGTTAGGATAGCTTTACAGAAGATAAATAATCCAAAAATCCAAAAAATGGACTAATCCAATATATATAAAATATCAGTGGATAAGGAAATCTATGGAAATTGATATAAGGTGGAAAAAATAAGTGGTAAGTGTGCCCCCTTTTTCTTCTTCACCACGGATAATCATCTGAACTTGATTTTATATTCATTATGGGTTTTTAACAAACAAAGAATATCATACATAGTTTTCATTGTTTTGCTTGGAAGCATAAATTGTGGGACCCAAATATATGGACCCAGATCGTGGATGAATGTAATTTAATCTTCAGTAAGGTTGCATTTGCTTGGTATCTGTCATAATGCAAATAATTGCCCCAGCAGTCCAGATCTATTCCAGGGAAGTATGATCACAAAAAGTCTAATTACTAATACAACTCTCAAGTACAGTTTTGTTGTTTACTGCTGGTTTTCATATAACAAACCCAGAAAAAAAATGGCCGAAGATTCCAAGCTTTTCTACTGCTTTGTAGGTCAGTTTATGTATATGTTGCCTTAAAAAACCCTAAGTATAGTAGATTTTGATCATAGGAAAGTCCTCAAAAATTTCTACCTGGAAATGGGACTTGTTCTTCCTCACTGATACAAGGGGGGCTAACAGTACTACGTATTTATGAAGCATGATATTTCCTCTTATGCTTTTTTGTTTCCTACAGCACTGAAAAACTTTAACAATTTGGACAATTTGTTAGTCCTAAAACAAGTCTGGTTTAGACAAATTTATTTATTTTTAATATCAGATTAACTGGTTGAGCCATTTCTAACAAGGATTGTAGGGAAGAGCTGCTGGTGGGAGCTATTGCAGAAGAGCTGTACTAAGACTGGAAATCTTTTCTGTTCCCTCTATAGCACTCTTCAGCACTCCACCAAAAATAATTTTATTTAAATGCAAAGGATGTTAGAGTGGAATGAGGCTGAGGGATGAAAGAAGATGACAGAGAGCTTGCTAAGAACAGGAGAGAGGAAGATGACTATGATGGGAATCTGGAAAGGGGCAGAGACCAGCTGAGCAGGAGACCAGGGAAGAACATAGGTCTGAACTGTTTGGGCAAAGAGGCTGTAAGATGATGATGGTCAGAGAGGCAAGAAGAATGTATGAAAGAACACTAAGTGAAACAGATGGAGATATCTGATGAGAAATTGAGGTGCAGAACTGAGCCTGACTGGCTGAAGAGAGTGTAGGCGAAGAATGAGGAAACAGTGAGGAATTCAAGCAGGGAGAGGGGTAAAAAGGGAAGAAGAGAGCACTTTGATACCCAGAGCAGTGTGCATAGACTGGCACTTACTGGAGTTAATAAGAGAAACTGAAAAGGCAAAAAAGAGTGGGAGGAGTGGAAATACAGAACTAGAGTTTTCGTGTACTTGAAGGAAGCAACTGTTTAGAGTTTTACTGGTGTTTTTCCTGCCACCATTTGTTCCTTTTTATGTAAAGCTATTTTGGGAGAAGGGGATTTCTATTTCTATGTAGGTTCCTAAACCACGTTTATCACTATAGTAACTGTTGCAAATAGAAGCAGGACTGTTTGCCCTTGGCTGTTGTATATGATTCTTTGTTGGACTGATGCTTTAAAACAAAATTAGTCAATGCTAGACCTACTATGCTGCAGAAGTTTCAAAAAATTGTACACATGTAAACAGAAAATTAACTTAGGATTTTACTAACTTTGGTGTAAGTGTTGAGCTATTTTTTATCATATCTGAGCACAGAATCTGCCTGAAAGAGGTCCTCTGTAAGTCTGGTTTGTACTCAGCTGCACTCAAACCTCATTTGTCACCATCAAGCTTTTAAGCCTTCTGATACAGTGCTGGAAAGACGGGTCTCATAACCACTGTTATTTAAAGCATCATCGCATTTCTACTATTTTAGTGAAATAGCCACACTGGGAATGGCTGTAGGAACTCAAAGCTGTTGCTTACACTGAACATCTTACAAGAGTGTTACAGGGCTGTACATGAAGCCATGGCTGTGAGCAGAAGCAAAGTAATACCACACAGCTGTTTGTTTGGAAATGTCTTGCCCTTGTAAGAAGCAGACACCTCTGGCTGAATTGCGACTTCCGGAAGAGCAAGAGCCTCTCCGGCAATGCCTTTTGTGTGGCAAGGTCCTTTGCACAAAGCTGCTGCTTCTTGGTCCTAATTCCCACTTCTTTAGGAGCTAGGAGATGATGCCTTTCACCAAAACCTGGCTTGTCTAAGAGCAGTAACATGGAGTTCCTAAACACCACTGGAGTCAGAGTTGAGCAGAAGCCATTTTTCTCACAGAAGGAAGATCTCGACTCAGAGGCAACATCTTCTGACTTTCATCCATTTGGCAATGAAGGGGAACTGGGATGTAAATATTGCTCTTTGTGAGAAGTTTAGCTTCTATTTTCTGTCTAGTTCTGAATTCAGTGGTAACAGGAGCCTGTGCTTGACACAGGGGCATGCAACTGCTTTGTTCCCATTCTAGGCAACTGTTTCTGTATTAAAAATACACCCAGTGGGAACCAAAAGCCCTCCCTCTGGCGTAAGCAGCATGATCTAGAAAGATCTTCAATATCTTTGCAACATAAAGGCTCCTAAGAAGGCTTAGAATCATACCCACATTTTTCCATCCACTTTGATCACTAAGATAGAACTTTAGTTGGAATCAAAATTCTTCATAATGTACATTTACTAGCAATTTAGCTTTTGAATACTCAGATGAACATTTTATTCTACACACTCTGCTATTCTGAAAGTGTCAAAGTAGGAGGGTAGAGATTATCTGAAGCTAGGAATCAGGGTGTAGGAAATCTTTACAATGGTTTTCTTAAAGCAATGAACTCTTTTCTTCAACAGATATCTTCAAAGTTTTTTCCAGAGAGATCTTTAACAATTATCACTTAATAAGTACTGTTGTCGTGACACGCACTGATGTTAAAACCTTTAACCTTTAAAGTGTGGATGCACTCATATTAGAAATTGACACTGCATTCACAAACAAAACAAGGGCATTTTTTTGGAACACAACAATGAAGATCTGCGATCCAGAAGACATAAATTAGTAACCTTAGTTCCACTTTGAAAACTGCCAGGAAGACTAGTCCCAAACCCCAGTGTTTGCAGAGAACACTTAATGGTCATTTTGAAAACTAACTTCCATAAACAAGGAATTGTAGGAGAAAAAGAAACTTGTTCAGGGTAAGCAAATACCTTAAGTTTTAAGGCAAGTTCATGAATCTTTGTCACATTTGTATAAGTGCCTTGGAAATATCACAAGTGGTAAAGGGTTGTCATCTTGAAATACTTAAAAATTAAGACACAGGCTCCTCCTAGTGGTAAAAACGGAAGCATTATTCATTTTGTTCTAAGAATTTTCTAGCACTATTTATTATTACCAGTTATTCTCAGTTAGTCTTCCATTCAGTTCTGGAAGGTTTAGAAGCCTCTAAGTTCTCACTGCCACAAAGGAATTCTTAGCTAAAGATCAAAATAAGTAGGACATGATAAAACACATGCAAATCACTGTAATTATTTTTCTCCTAAGTAAAGTTTATGTACCTCTCAGTGCTTAGGAGTGACGAAGTGAAGGTGGAAAGGACGGAAAACTGCATTCCAAATGACTTATGCATTCATACCAATTTTAAGTCTGACCTGCATTTGGTATCCAGAAAACAGCATTGTGTAGTGGAAACGCTACACGGCATGCCTTTGTCTCAGATGAATATGCTACATTCCAACAGTTAGGAGAACACCTGCCAAGTCACCTTCATCAAGTAAAAGAAAGATTTTGTACATTTCAAAAATTTCTTCAATTTTGAAGCCAAGTCAGTTGCTCTCACCTAAAGAACAGAAGCCCAGTGTCAGTCCACTCGCTGAGGTTGTTACAGATTCTTCCTTGCCACTGAACAGCAAGCGCTATAACTATTCAGCCACACCTGTTGTTTAAAAAAAATTATGTCAAAGGGGACAGAGGGCCATTTTTATTATTGGACTTTTGAAAGTCTTATTCCAGACTGAAGTTTCTCAGCAGTCTAGAGCATACAGCAGTTTATGTAATATTATGATTTTAAGTCACAGCAAGATACACTTGCAAAAATACAGCTTCTACAGGGAAAAAAAAGGAGCTGTATATATTAAATGATACTGTGCATGTGCATTTAATTATTTTAAACTCTGATCTTCCCCTTATAATTTTAAGTTAGTGGTCTGAATATGTTAATAGGCCTGCTAACATAATTACAGTTTAAAAATTAAAATTGTCTACTTAAGTGGGACCCAGTATTGCAGTAAATGGAACATCTATTGTAGACCAAAGTGATGTCAGTCTTAACTATACTTGTAATATAGTAGTATCAAGAATACTGTAATTGCTAAAAATTCAGATACTGCTATAAGAAAATTTACAGTCTCAGAAGATGAAAGAAAATAAATTAAATATAAAACAGGCTAATTTCAGGGTTTGCCAATTTCAGTTTTGCTTTTATATTAGGAAAGGATGAAAAATCCTTTACATGTTGCTTCTATTTGCATGTGTACAAAAAAAAAATTTTCAATATTTTAGATGCATCTGTTTTCCCTATTCATGTTTTTCAGACTTTTTTTTTAAAAGGCAAATTACATGGATGTTATGATAGAAGTAAAAAAAAAAAAACCCAAATTACTTTCAACTGCTTATGTGGAAAGAAATGTAGGTTTTCCATTTATAGTCTTCTCTTTTTCATTATTTCAGATATGTGTATGATGTATTTTATATATAGTTATATTAATTTCAGAATAAGTTGCATCAATAGAAAAGCACAGGAGGATGAAAACCAGTTGCTGGTTGAATGACATTTTATTTTCACATTCAGACAGCTGTACAGTTTCTATAAATAGATGTGGTACTATAATATTTACATCATTTCCTCACCCATTACTAGTGTATTCCATTCAAAATGGTAGATACCCTGACCAAGCCAAAACAGGGTTATTTATGGGTGCATTTACTCAGAATTCTATGTCAAAACATACAATACATCAGTTTGCATCAGAGCATTTTTTTCCAGGTATTTTATATGTAACATTATTTTCTCTAGACAGTCTCTCCTTCCAGCATCCTAAGAGCTTTCCGGACAAGCACAGTACAGTTCAAGAACAAAAACAGGATGCAAAAAACATTCATAATCGGCCTACTTAAAAATAAGGAATGTGATGAATAGTTTTAACTGTGTGAGTTTCATTATCCATTAACACCGTATTTGCAAGATTCCTTGATATACAGGTACAGATTGAAAAAAAGCAATGGCTTAAAAAATTTGGAGACAGCATAATCCTTTGGGCTTCTGAACGTGTTCTGCGGATTGCTATAGAAATATCTTGTGTATAGTTACAAGCCCAAAAAGACATGGGTCTGCTGGGTGCTTCTGCCAATAACGTTTCCAAGTTTTAAATTTCCTTATTCATTTTCTAATCCCTGTGATTAACTGCTTTATGTAGTGCTTATATGCATCTGTTAACTCTACTGCTGGGATATCTACAAATGTTAATCTAAACTCCCATTTGAAAATCCAAACAATCCATGAGGTGTCAGGGTTTTTCACAATATACTGCCTTCAAAGTTTCTCTCGCCACTTCTTTTCCCACTTGAGAAGCAGTCTTCTCCACAGATGGACCAATTTAATAGCCAAACTTCAATTGTCACATAACATTTTAAGACTATGGTAGCTAAATTGTTCATCTCTACCAAAAGGGTCTGAAGAACTATGTGACAAGAACTCCACTTTCATGGGTAAAAATGAACAACACAGAAGGAAAACAATAAAAACACAACATTTAAACAACATGCAGGACCAGACTGCTTCCACTGTGCACATACCAGAGAATCTGAAAGCAGAAGCCTGCAGTTGTAAAGTGATTCATCTGTAACAAGTACCACTAGAAACAAAAAAAAAACCCAACTCAAGCTGTTAGTCATCTTAAGAAAAATGGAATTCCAAAGGAATGGCCGGAGTAGGTCACTCACAGCTCGATGCTGATGCTCAGAACTGTCTGCTTAACAGCTCACATCAAAACTCCATTAAGGATGGATTCAGAAAGAGACTGAGCAGTGAAGTCTTAGGTTTTTCTATGGGGAAAGACTTGCAGGGTCATACATAAATAATCAAGTTCTCATAGAATACAGTAAAGTGAGCTCCAGTAACTGCAGTAAAAATCGGAGTACTGCATGTTAACGTGCCAAAGGGTAGGTATTTCCCAATATTGTGATCAACTGGAAACTGGTCGAGGTGGTTTGCTTTTGTTTTCTGCCTCTTTTCCACGAATGGCAGCCACATAAGAGAAGAGACACAGCACGGAGTAGCAGATCTCATGAGCCTACAAAATTTAGAAAAGGAGATAATGAAATACAGATGCCCTAGTGTTTTACAAAATCCACTGCACATTTTGTATTTTGCTGCATGTCTTCCTTCATGGGACAACTACTCTGGTGACAGACAAAATCAGGAGAAAGTGTCCCATACTACCTTCTAACTGAGATGGATAAAGAAGAAAAGCCTTGTAACAAATATAACAAATATATTTGCTTTTGGTCTGTTGTATGAAGTTACGAGAAGTGTTCTGGGACGGGTTGAAAGTGCTAACTAAGGCAGCTAAAACTAAACATCCAATACTGTACCTTGACTCATGATATGGTGGGATTCTTCCTTATTCACAACTGTCTTTTTATGCTTAAAGGTACAAGGACTGGTAATCCTTGTAATTTTTAACCAACGCTAGTGAATCCATTAATAATACAAGCTTTTTTTTCTCTTTCTTCCTTTTTTTTAATTAAAACCCCCCACAACCCAACTTTGCATATTTCATATGAAGAATACCAAGCAATTATGTCACCTTAAAGCAGAGGGTTTCACATAACATTAGGAAGATTTAGAATTACTGCTTTTAACTTAAGTGTGCTATTATTTAACAGCAAATCCTCTTTTCGCATGCGACTGGCAGCACAATTCAGTGAAGGTAAGACTTCTACTTAGTTTATGTCCTAGTTCTAATATTGGCTATTCTGGTGATCTTAAAGGTTCTTGTCCTGTAAATTGACATTTATAATCTTTGTAGAGGTAATAAGCATAACAACATGTTTTGTTGTATTATAGCACAAGCTAAAACACTTGTGTAAACTACAATTAATTTTCATTAAACTGGCTTTTCTTATTAAAAGATACAGCTGTCTGCTTCTTAAATTATAAATATTCTAAGCATTTTGTTTCTAAAATATTTCTAGCTTCTTCAAGTAATTTTTCTCTCTCACCTCTTGAAGGACTGTGAGTTTCCATGCAATCACCAAATGTACACACTGCACTTCAGACATAAAATAACTGAGGAAATTTCAGTTCTGATGACAATCATTGGCTTCTATTTCATCCTCATAAGTGCATATAAGCCTGATCGTTGGAACTATTATGTGTAAAAGTGCTAAGTATCATTATCAACTAACTGCTGGTGTTCAAAAAATGTTATAAAAACTGAACACTAAACCACAGCAATAACTGACCTACATGGCCTGAATTGATACTTACACTGTTCTCTTGCATCTTCAATGCTCATTTTTATGAGGAAATGGGAATTTTTCATATATTCAGTTAGCAATCATTTTATGCCCAGGAACTAGTTTCCCTTTCCATCTGTTCTGTGGATTAAGGATTGTGTTCTGCACTGTCTTAAATTTAACAGTTCCACTAGCTCTTATTGTCCTGAAGTTCATGCCAAACCAGCTACCTTACATCTTTATCTATCTTAACTAAAGAGACCAAGCTTTCTGCACTACCTGTGAGTTTCTCTAGTTGCATAGAAACAACAATCACCAAGTTTGTTGTCTTCCCTTAAGGAAAACTATCATAAAAGAGCAGCTGGTGTTCCACTGCAGTATTATATTGCAAATCCTGCAATCTCAATATAATTCTTTTCACCACATGACAATGAAAAGATATATCCTTTAAAGAACTACCAGAAGGCATCACAGTTGACTCACCATTGGCGTCTTGTACTTGTGGCTCACCACTTCTTTAGTTTCAGGAACTAAAACCGGACGGGCAAGAGACAAAACAAAAAGTTCAAAAAACGAGAGGAAAAGGGGAAAGAAATAGCACAATGTTCCCATAGGAAAGGGAAGGGATGCACACAGACAGCAGGTGCAGGTACAGGGCACCTCACTATCCCTCACTTCTAGATACTCTTCCTTCTCTTCATTTACATTACGTATGTCCTTGAAGATACTGGTAATGTCATAATAAATTATTCAGGTTGGCAAAAATATTTCGCTGCCTCTGTTTGGAAAACAATAGTAGGTATTTGATGGTTCTTAGAGACTCTGGCTTTTCTCATACTACTTATTCCTGCTAGACAGCAAATTTAATAACAAAATACGCTTAATGACAAAATATGCCTAATGTCTACTACAATAAAACATAAACCAGCAATTCCATAGGAATTTGTCAGTATGCGATTCCCAAAGATTTTAGCCTTTAGATGTTTGAATCCTTCTCTGCTGAATAACACATCTCAAAAGAACTGTTGGAGACTCTGTAGTAAGTTAGTGAAATCCAGAAGAAAAAAAAAAAAAAAAAAAAAGGAGCTGAGGAAGAAAATTTTCTAAACTGGAAGACTGTTTCCCAGCTCTATTTCAAGTTTCTCAAGACATTATTTCTCCTGTCTAGGATGTGTGTGATGGTATTTACTTGACATACTGAAAACGTTCATTGCTTTTGAACAAGTTGCCTTAACATAAAATACTGATTTCAGTTACACGTGTTCTTAACATACCAGGCTTGTCGATTTCTAGAAGAATTTATATATAACAAAGATTAGGGGACTGGTGAAAAAAAAAATCTATTATCCAGAAAATGTCATCTTGCTCCCTTGCACTGCCTCAAACTAACAGAAAGGAAACAGGCATAGTATAGCTAAAGAAAATTTGCCTTTTGTTCTCATTGTGGAATGCATAAAAAAGCAAGTGTGCATTGCATCTGAACTGGTGCCTTTGACCCACACTTGGTCTACAAATATTGTTGTGAACAGATACCATGGGAAATCACCAGGAGAGAACAAAGACCACACTAAGAACATACAGATGGAAAATTTAAAATGTTAAGATCAGTGGAATATCAAGACCAACTTTGAATACTTCTCTTTCCAGAATAGCTGAAATTTGCCATGGAATTTCTGTGTCACAACAAAAAAATTTAGAAGAAGCAATACAGAAATTATGCAAAACCAAATCATACCAGGTTCACAGAGGAAGGGTAAATGTTTTATTACACATACTACTAGTGACAAGAAAAGAAACAGAAGCAGATGAGTTCAGTATGAATTAACTAGGAAAAGTCCACAACAAAACCTATCCATGCAGATGTCATCTTTTCAACTATGGTATGACACAGCTAAACGCTGGAGAGGGAGACGGATCACACTCTAAGGGGCCAAAAGTAGGCAGTGCAGACTGGGTTTGAGAAAGTACTCTAAATATAAACCAGTGCCTACTAGTTCTCATATGTCATGGTATTGTCATTCTTGGAAAAAAATCTAGTGAAAAGTACAGAATACAATTGTAAAAACTAACATAATATTTTTGTTTAGTTTTTCAATTCTCTTTTCCTGGAGTTGGCAGTTATATTAAGGACTGAGAAACAGGGGAAGTGCACACCCAGGCTGCACTGCCCCAGTGATACCAGTGACTAGAGTTGGGGAGATAAGGAGGTGCACATCCAAGCTACCTTACCCGTTGGCACCAGATGTTCCAAATTAACTCCATGTCACCAGGGGATAAAGGTGGGAGTGAGGCTGGTGCACAGCCAAATAGGGTAGGACTTTTACAGCAGTGTAAGTCTCACTGCCCACTGGATGACATACAACTGTTCATATACTCTTCAAAAAGCAGGAAGGAAAAGCTGTAAGAACCTTGTGCCACAAGGGAAGGAGAGAAGGGAAGCCGCAAAGACCTGTATCATCATTGAGAATATGAAGAGAGGGAACAGGAGAGCACCTAGGCAAGGTACTGTCTCCCCACTTCACAGTAAGTTGCCTTGTCTTTAAGTAAAGTACTCCTTCACAGTCCTTCCAATGGGGAAAATTCTCCCGAGAGGACTGAGTTAGGAAAAGTAAAAAGAGTGGGATTGGATTTACAGTCAGAGAAGTCAAAGCACTACCTCTGCAGAATACAAAGAAAAAAGAAGGAAAAAAGAAAAAAAGAAAGAGAGACCCGAGCCTCAAATTAAGAGATTAGCAGAAGCACTTTTCTTCTAACATTAAAAGTTATTCCTGATGCTGTTGAACTAAGTGGATGAAGGGAGTAAATTATTAAGCACCATCCTGCAGCCTTTGGTCCTGTGAATGAAAATATGGCGCTAGCATAGCAGGAGTTTAGGGGACATCACTTTACCTGCTGGAGAATGAAGGTTTTCATAGCAGCGGCGAAGGGGCCACAAGAAAAGTAAAGCACAAGTACGCAGCAGTAACTCAAATTCCAGAGGGAAGAGCCTTACATTTCCTCACTTACTTAAATCTCCACTTCCATTTGTGGGCAACAATTCCTGAACTTCTGCTTGCATCCTGCTTTGAAATCACAATTCCAACTTTCATGCTGCCATCTAAACCCAGCGTTAACACAAACAGACCTTTAATTTCCTGTTGCAATATCACTAAACTTGGAGTGCCCATGCTTGGCAAAATCAAATAAACAAATCTTGCATTGAACTATTTCCCATCACGCTGGAGTACGCATGCTTACCACTCTCTACCTTTCTAAGCGGAGATAGTACTTCAGTATACTCCTACTATAATGAATCTGATTACAAGGTTCACAATGTTTAACACAGCTAAATAACTTCATTCTTAAGGAGCCCATGCAAGTTTTTGCTGAATGCTGTTAGTATACTATTAACAAATTAACATGTTAATCTCTCTTGAACAGGACAGATTGGCGTATCTTCTCATCTTTATAACAATTAAAAAAGCAGCTCTGAGGTAGTCTCATCTCTGCACAAGAAGAAAAGGTTAGCTCCCCTGCAACATCATTCTTCCATTCTTCTTCTTCTTTATTAGCTGGATGGGCAACTTGTAAATCTCACTTGGTACACCTAAATTGGTTCTTGTCTGTGACCTCTATTTTGGGAGGAGGGTGTTTTTAATTTAATTGGTTTAATTTCTCAGTTTTTGCTTGTAGTGTCCAAGTCCCAGTTTATTTTTAATTACTTCTTAAAATTACCCTTTCATAAGTTCCATATCACAATTCTAGCTTTTGCAGTAGGCCCTTGATTACAAAATTCTCTGTAAAAAAATAAGTTCTTTTTCTTCCAGTTATTACAGTCCTTATTTAGGGGCTAAATGCTGTATTACAGAGTCATCAATAGAAGTTGACTGGAAATAACTAAGTCAAACACTGTCTTTCTTCTTGTGCAATATAAACAAACTATTAAAAGAAATACTTCGAGTTGAAACCTCTCAAAAAAATGATCCAAAATTCATTTCTGATCCAAGTAATTTCTTTTAAGTTAATTTCAGAAGCTGAAGCCATTCTTTAAGCTAATTTTATGGCTTCTGAACTCTCATCTTTATAAAACTCGTCAATAATCTTTTACAGCCTTAAGCAATTTCTGGAAGTAGTAAAATGAATCATGCCCGTCAGGGTGAAAACATGGTATCAAAGGAATATGCAACCATAAAGCGCAGACAACTTCTGAACATCTAAACTATTAGAAATTTTTTAGGGTTTAAATACACTGATCCGATCATCTGAACCATGAACAACATTTTCAGAAAATGGGAAAAAATTGTTCACAAATTCATATCCCAAACTTCTGGGAGATTAATTTATGGCAAACAACAAGCAAACTGTAATAGTCAGAAAGGCTTTATCATCCGAATACCTTATAACTTTGAATCACCGAAAAAAGACAACACGTTATTATGGACAAATACATTAATTTCAGCAATCTCATATTAAGAGAGAATCCCTCAGCCAGCACATTCTATTAACAGCACCAAAGAACAATGAGAGTCTTGGTAAAGGGAGCTGCTGATTTTGATTAACAGCCAAAGTATGGATGCTGATCTACTATGGAAAGAACGTTGTAAATTTTATCTTTTTTTTTTTAAATGTTTCATACATACACTTAAGACCTAGACAAACGTCTCACAGATGGGTGGAAGAATAAACCAATACGGGTTTGGGCACTACTTCAAGAGAAGTATGTTGATCAATTTTCTGGAGACCTGCATCTGAAGTCACTCTTTTTTCAGACACTAGTTAAGTATAGTGTGACTGACACTAACACTGAATAGTAACCCAGAATTTTCCCCAAACTAGACTGTAGGCAGATTATATGTAATAGCAATAACTGACCAAAATAGCACAAATTCTGTATTCTCCTTAACCTTTACTTTTCCACTCTTTACCAGTCATGCTCTGAAACAAAAACCACAGGATAAAGTGCAACCTGACAAAACATCTCCTGCTCCATACAACAAAAATGAAATTCCACATACAGCAAAGAGGAAACTTTGCAAGTAACAGTAATTCTTTGTAATGAAACTGTAATGTGTTGAGAAAGATCAGCTATAAGCCCTGCTTAAAAATGTGGTTTCTCAGAAGAAGGAGGAACATACCAAATAAAATTCCTACACACATCCAAGTTTAACTGTTGTTTTGTTTGCTTCAGAAGACTCAGAACATCATCTCTGTCTATTAACAAAAAACACCTAGGCCACAAATCTTACTATGATAAAAATCAATGTGTAAATTTTTATGTTAAGTCACCCATCTCTCAGGCAACATCTCATGTGCAGTCTACATTTCTCTCCCATCTCTGAAGCTGCAGTGCAACTCTGAATCTGAGGACTGGAAATTTGAGTTACTGCCATGTGAGTACAGACCTAATATCAAAATAATGTAATTACCAAATTCCTCCAGGACAAAGACTCCTCGCACAGTATTGCACTTTTTAATGTGATTCAGCTCTATGAAAACCTACAAAAACAGGAGGAAAAGTAACATAAAATTAGTCAGGTTTGTTTTTTTTAAAGTAAAAACCAAAATTAAACAAAAACATCATCACAGCAGATACAACCTGAAGTAATATAGCATACACTACCAGTTCATTTACAGTTTAATATAAAAATAAAGGGTGAAATAAATATTCAAAAGACAAACTTGCCACAATGCTAGAAATCAACAAATAACTTAAAAGTGCTAAGAAGCGAAGACAGCAGAAGATGAAGTACCTTCCGCTCCTTGCAGGAGGAGAAAGCATGGAAGAGAAACGAAGGAGTTAGTAACTCTGACATATCCAACATTGCTACCCCTTCAGGCACTCAAATGAGTTATTGCAAAAAGAATACCAACACACCTGAAATACAACAGAAGAGGGGGACGAGAAAAAAAGCTGGCTCCCAAATTTGGCACGATTTGTAGCCTCTGATCCATCCCAGTTAGTTTCTGCCCCTCCATGCATCCTCCTCCAGCACAGAGGGCAGGTAAGGGGCACTATACTTCCCACCCTGACACTGATCCTCCTAACCTATTCAGTAGTTGAATTTAATCCAATGAGGAACCACTGATCTTCCTTCTCCCTCACAGCCTTGCAGTTTATTACTACAGTTTGTGATACATAACCTGCATACTTACTCTTGGAACTGTCTCCTTTAACAGTCAGTACCAGTTTTCTGCTTTAAGCAGGATGGGAGTTTGGATCCTTCTCTATTGTTTGCTCACTTCACATATGGCTGCTACCAGCTGAGCAGTCACTTAGAAAACAAACCTGCTTTAAACTTTAATTTTACATATGTAAACCCCAAAAGACAAAACAGTTGAACTACACGACAAGGTTTTTCAGTCCAGAATCTAGATGCCAAGAGTGCACGAATAAACAAGTTCTCTGAGCGTAATGAGTTTGTTCAATATCCAGTCGATTTCAAGATACAAAACAGTCCCTTCTTATATGCACATCTCCTAAAGGGTCAATCAGTACACAGACATAAAAGAAGCTGTAAGAAAATGCTATAAGGAATCAATTTCGTATTCCAGTTTCTAATATACTTGCTTTTTCAAGGCAAGAGAAACACTTAAGAGCTACATTGCCCTACCATTCAGAGTAAGTCTATGCCCAATACCTCAGAGAGACCCTTGCAAGACTATATTACAGTAGTCTGGATTGATACTTTCAGTGCCTATACACTTATGACACCAATCTCAGGATCCTGTTTAAAAATGTTACTAGAGAAACTTCATTGTCTTGGAAAGCAGGGAAATGAAAACCTGCAACCCTCTTGAATCCAATAATAGCAACACCCATGTAATCATAGATGATATGCTACCCAAGAAAAGCAAAGGAAGTCAACATCAGAAATTGTGGGTTTTTTTTAAGAAACAGGTTTATCTGTATCAAGAGAGATCAGTAAATGCACCATACATCTGAGAGAAATCAGCTTGATTTTCAAGTGAAAGGTGTTTTATTATCATTTTTATTAGCAGAGAACTAACAGACACAGATATTTTTTGCTCAATATAAAAAACTAAACTTCCACTTACTTAATCAGAAAATCTGAAGCTTGCTTTCTGCATACATTCAAGCACTCAAGAGAAAGGAGACTTAATCCCATCTTTTTTGTTTGCCTGTTTTCACCCACGTTCTTTATCAGTTTAGTTGGTCAAAAATGTTTTATTTTTTGAGGAATAGTTACAGAGTAAACAAGTCAATAAGAGAACACTTTCTTTATTGCACTTGGTTGCCTTTTTCTGTAATATTTTCTGTGAAAAGTTTTTGCCAGTAGTCTAAAGTACAAAATTCAGAAACTCAACAGCAAGGCTCGGGCAAAACATTGGTTATCTGGTAACAGTAAAGCTGCCTAAAAGATTTGACTGCCCCAGGTGCTATGATCTGAGTATAATGTTGAGGAGAGCTGCATTTCCACAAGAGTTATGAGCAAGATGAGAATTTACTGAGTTTGGCACAATTACAGTAAGTTATCCATTTTCAGAAGACATAGGAGTTGATGGGCAATTTCTTGCTATATTGTTTAAGGGACACAGATGCTCTCCTCTCACTCAATCAGAAAACAAGCATAAAGGAAATAACAGTTACTTACCCTAGGGAAACTGTGGTTCTTCAAGACAGAGCATTCAGTGTGGATCCTACTGTAGATGGGCATGTGCCTGCTGCATTTTATTAAACTTCCATCTATTTTTGACACAGATGAATTCATAACAGGGACAGAGTTACTGAGTCCCAATATTATAATGTAATTTGTAGATGTAAACTCAGAATAATCTGCCAATGCCACAGGTACACTTGATTCCTCCCTATTCCAAAGGACCTCCTCTGACCTGCTAGGCACAGATAGACTTGAAGATTTTTTCTTCTTAAACTTATGTGTGCTGCTGGCATGGTGGGAGAATTTGTGAACACTACAGACAACTACTACATGTCAATAATGGGTTGGCCCACCATGCATCTAAGACATTTCCTGAGGAATTCAGAAGGCACTAAGAAAGTATACACGCTGCAAATCAAGAGCCTTCAAAAACAGTTTTATGAAAGCAAGCACCATTCTAACACTGAAGCAGTATATTGTCTTCTCAGGTAGGACAGAATAGACTCCGTTTATCTTTTTTTTTTTTTAAAGTAGAAAGCCATCTTCCTATGTTCTAAATGAATTATTTCTTTGATATCCAACCAAACAGAGCAATAGAAATTCCTTCTTTTAGTAAATTGCTTTGCTGAAAAGAGTACTTGGAAAGGGCCAAACCCAGGACCTCTATATGGAGTAAGGAGAGGAAGATGAAGAGAAAGCTGTGCCTGACGAGGTCCTGTAGGCATTTGTTGGTCAGTATCCCCATCCAAACTCAACAGAAATGGAAAAAGGCATTTTCAAACACAGAAAAATGGCTGTACAATCCTGGTTTTGATCATGCTCTTATACATATTCTGAAATCAGCTGCCTTAGGGAGCAATTCATATAATTTAAATGAAAATTGGAAAGAACAATTCCTCTAGAATAGCAGACCTTTTATTAAGAAAGCAGACTGGTTGATGAGTGTTAGAATAAGAATGCAAACATTCTTTAGCTCCACAGATTATGAAATTGGAGGGGATTTTTTCTTTTTTTGCATGGTGCAACTTGTAGGAGTTCTTTACATAACTGCTACAGTAGTCCATTCCATACAGACCCTCAAATGGCAGACTTTTGATATCTGTCTAGACACTTTGTTTTGAGAAGGAAAACAAGGATATGTCTTAGGTCCACTAAATGGTACTGAATGCCCTTGCCAGCTGGCAATGTAAATCTAAAAAGCCAGGAATTAAACATACTGAATAAATTAAGTGTATTTTCCAGAACTGTACTTGTTTCAATATCCATCTTAAGTAATGGAAGCTCATCTGGCTACAGCCTCATTGGAAAGGGGATGAAGAGGAGGAATAATCTTTCGGCTGGGGGAGACAGCCAACATACTTCCTGGGTCTGACCTGCACAGACTGTCTTCCAGAAAGGATGTAGTAATTTTCATCAGAGACAACAAATTAGAACACCATTCTCTGTGAGGAAGGATATGATAAAGCTAGTACTCTAAGAGTGCTGGTGGTAGCACAGGACTCAGTATCTGTGGTACGAAATTCAACTGGTAATGGTCCTGACAATCGTATAATAACAAATCAGTACTAGGTTTCCCTAAGGTTTCTTTCAGAATGTCATTCCAATCTTTCAGGAAAAAAAAAAGGCTTTAAATTTAAGAACTAGGGTATGTTCTAGGGATTTGGAGTTTTTCTTTTGGACAGATGCATGTCTGCTCACTATGTGCTTAACACTGAGTGTCTTCATCTTGTGAAGATGCCTGTTGCACTTAAGAAACCATGATTATGAGGATGAGGCTACCTTCTTATATATCTCTTCTCACTGCAAATGCATATTTGCCTGGCTGTTTGTTTATTAAATAGAGTCATCTCCATAGACTGTTCAAGTGATGAGCAGTTTGAGCTCAACATTGTTTTTGACTTCTGGCAGAAGAAGAAAAAGGAGAAGTAAATAGAACATTCCCTATGCTGTGTTCTTACCTTAGGACAAAGTAATTTCTATTATGTCCATCTATAATGATATCAAACTGTTGCTTCGAGACCAGGGTTTAATTTTCTAAGGCTTTAGGCCCGCCATTTCCAATAACTATGAAAATTCATTCTGTACTACCAATGAGTTCCTCTTGCAGTTCTTTGTATTTTGGCATATCCAATGAAAAGTTAAAATCTATAACTAAGTTAGGTAGGCTGTTCCATCACAGGGTAGGTTTGAAATACTACAGCAGGTCAGGTGTAGTCCAGGTTCTACCCTGGTAATAGACAGGAAGAAAACTGAAGGAGGTTCACCACTCTCCACTCCTTATACTGGCATAGATGATGTATGGCACACATGGTGCTGCTGTGACCTTGGGAGAAGTATTAAAGATTCTGAGCATGTGTGTTTGAGATGCACGTGCACTTCCAGTGGGATCTACACTGATGTATCCTCCAAGAAGAACAAAGCTTGTGTGGGGAGAAAAAGTCTAGTCAGGAGGAAAGGAAAAAACACTCCACAGAGGACTGACAGAAGCTTTTCTCTCTCTCTCCCCCTCTCTCTCACACACACAAACTCTCTCTCTCTCCCCTAAAAATTGATTCTACTGTCTAGCATAGCATGCATTTAATATATGCAAAACAAAAAAACACAAAGCAAAATAAAAAACAAGGATTAAAGGAAGCAACAGAAAAAACATCCAGAGAAAGGAAGAAATGACAATTCTAGTTGTGTTTCCTCTAAGCCCACAGGATCTGCTATTTGGAAGGAAAAAAGAACCAGTAATTTTTTCTCATTTTTGTGAATTACTGCAAGAGCCACTTTCCCATTTTATTTTCACACTAAATTCTACAGATGATTTCTCAAATTTTAAAACAAGACAGATTAAATATGATGCAGAACATTGCCCTCTGTACCTGCAGTATTCAAACACTGTATCTTTTAAGGTTGACTGCTTATGCCATCAGGATATGTTCACAGTCTGATGCATTATGGCAGTTTAGATTACTATTGATTGCTTTTTCTGTCCCTTAATATATTGGCTACCATTTATTTTGTGCTTAGACAATTCAGAACACCAGAAACAAGAAGTTGAAACCTGTATCAGTGTTTCTCTTCAGTTGATTATACTTTTCCTGAGGATATTTAATTTCAGTTTATTTTTACATGTGTGTGTGTTTGCATGTAAATATACATAAGCTTTTTTATCCCCATCATGCTATCCCTTGTCCTTGTTGATACTCTGGGAAGAGGAAACACATACACAGGCGTGCTGCAAAAAGCTTCATGCTCACAGTCTTCTCATAGATTTCCCTCATACCTGACTGTGCATAAACTTCAGGTTAATTCCTTCCAGTGTGACCTGAAGAAGACCTCCTTCACCGGTTTTCATATCCTGCACAGGGAACTCGCCACCCAACTCAGGCCCTGTGATATGTTAATTAAAAAAACAAACAAAAAAAAACAAAAAAAAAACCAAAACCCAAAAATATCCAGAGAGAGAATGAACAGAAAGCAGTCAGCCAAGTCATGATACGTGGAAGGGAAATATAAAACAATAAAAACATAATTTCAATTTGATGTGCCTAGCAAGAGGACACTACTAACAATAGTAGGGAGCATTTCAGTAGAGTCCACTCAGTAGTAACAGCCTTCTGAGAACCACTAGATTTTTAAGTATCGTAATAAATTTCATCCTGGTTACATGAAGAGATATCGGTGTTGGCTCAGTCTGCATTTATTGTAGTTCATACTGGGGGTTTGTTTGTTTTAAATGTCACATTTCATTTCTGCATGGTAAGACACTGCAATCACATAATACTAGACAGCATAGTCTTCAGTACAAACACATAAGCAAGCACAAACTAGGCTTGCATTTGTGAGCTTGATGACTTTGTATGGCATTGTTTTATGCTTTCAGCAATGAAAAGGTCAACATGGTTACAACAATGACAATTTAATAGAGCACATTAATAGATGACAGTCTAGGCATTTTCATCTAGTTTCTTTTGCATCATTCAGTTCAGCTAGAAAATGCTTTCTTATAATGATTTTTTTAAAATTATCAATTGTGCAGAACCACTGAACTCTGGAGAATGGCTTTCAAACATATTTTTAATACTTAATTCTTTATATTATAAAATACTATATAATTATATAATACTTTAATACTAATTCTTAAAATAGCTTTCAAAGACCCTTTTGTCTCCTCTACTCTAGTGGAAGTCCAGTCCTTCCTCCCCCTCCTCAAATTAAACTGGACTAATGGTAGGAGGAAGAAAATGGTGGTTCTTCCAAGCTCCAACAGCTAGCTGAGGGTTGAACACTTAGGATGCTAGATTTAAACACAAGTAATTTTCTCAGTCATGCTGATGACAGTTATGAGTATAAAATGTAGATCCCTTAAATTTGGCATTAAGACACACCTAAAATATAGGCTTGCACCTCAAAGCATGGCTCCCAGAGTCCTAGCAACCACTTGAAAAAAAAAAAAAAGAAATAGTTGCAACAAAAATCAAACTTGAAAACACGAAACCACAGCGATGTTACCCTGAACCTGCAAACAGACTCCAGCAAGGGAGAAACAACCATCTTACAAAGGTATAAAATAAGTCACCTTCACGTTTGTTGCCCAGGTACATACAGCACCTGCTGCTCTCTGGGACTAAGAAAAATGGAAAATTGCCTTCCCAAGAACTCAATCTCCCAAAACTGCAAATCTACTTTTCTAGGTTTTTTTTTTACTCAACAGGAAAAGGAAAGGGGTGTTTGCCAAGAAACATTTCACCAATATAATTATACTATCCTGTCCCAGATGATGATGCAAAACTAAGAAGAATGTCTACAGTGGAGAAGTTATACCAATAAAGGACATTGGCTTAACTGCACCTTTGGACTTGCACCAGTACAAGACTTTCCAATACAGAAAAGGTTTGTGCATTGAAAGTCTGCAGAAAGCTGCAGATTCATCACTGTAGATTCACTAATGCGAACAAGCATATTTATTAGCCTCCATTCTCAACACAAAGTGGACAACATTGTTCTACATCTCAATCAGGAATATAAGGAGTAGCTAGCCAAACATGAAGAGAAAGTGAAGCTGAAGTTTCATAGTCTTTTCTAGTTATCATTTTACTGGCAGCTAGTCCTCCTTACATGTAACTCTTCTTTATGCAAGTGTTTTGGTTTTGTTTCTATTTAGAGTGAGGTATATGGGGGCAAGCTAATGATAACACTAAGTCTGCTACATACGCACAGATGTACAAAGCTACCCTAAGATTTCCAAGTAAAAGGAGATTATGTTCAAAGAAGTTATTAATAAAAAAGTTTTGTTGATTGCAGATTAAACAACAAATGTTCCCAACAAGCAAAATCCTGTACCTGGTTTAATGCTTTGCTGCCTTGCTGCTGCTCGCTCCATACTGTCTTTTACACAGTAGTATAATTCCCGACACTAATATATAAAAGAAGAGTAATATGATGTTATTTTTCCAAATTACTAAGGGAAGAGAACAGCAAGATTCTATGATTCTACAAAAAGAACAAGACTCATGTGGTGCATAATGACAAAAAGCCTATAAAAGTTCAACCACAGCTAATTACTGGATGGTATTTATATTTATTTTTCAAGTTGACAGAGAAACTATTTCATATCATTTCATAGCACAAGGTAGTGAAAAGTTCATGGCTTGGCACATGCTCATGAGCAATCTAACCAAGTTTACTCAGTTTCCTAGTGTAGAAAAAGTCTCAAAACAATGTCACAATCCTCCCCCTTTCTTTCAGCTTCCAGCAATCAGTATTACTGGTCATGCTCATATGATCTATCTTTTTGTTATTCATGTCAATTTCCTTATGCCATATTCTTCTCTTCATCGTCCTCCAACTCCCTTCTTTAGTATCAAATAATAGTCAAGCCATAATCTCAGAGTACAATTTAAGAAAATTTTCTATCTGAAGCCCAAGATACATGCAATTAATTTTCCAAGTAACTTCTGTAGCACACTGCTTTTGTCCTCCTTCCCTTTGTATTCACACCTGCATTATGATGACCTAGTCTATGTAAAATTAATTTTTTGAAGCAGAAGTCTAATCCTTTTATATATCTCAAAGATAATAACCTTTCGATATATTACATTTACAAATCTTTACCTTTTGTTTGCTGGTCATTATGTAGGAGTTACTGGAGTTTTCCTAGTAGGTTTAAGCTATTTCTTTATATTTGCAATTAATCATAAGGAGAAAAAAGGGGCTTTCATATTAGTGGAGAATGTAGGCATATATGAAATAAAAATCAAACACAGGCCCATGGAGAAAATTTTCTATCTATTTTGTCAGTTTGGGTTTGTCATTAAAAATGACACAATTAACTCAATTACTAAGACATAGTTGTATTTAGCTTTTTCCCCACGAATCTACCACAGTATTTTTACTACCTTTATAAACCTGCAAGCTCACACAATATTTATTAATACTGATGCTTTCCTTCTTCTAACCAACTGTCTTCAGGTAAATGACAATGCATTAACACCAGCTTCAGATACCAGTGCTGTTAAACAGCCATTACAGTTCAGTAACTGGTGCTGGAGAGAGAATGCTATTTTTTGATTAAACATGGAACATGACGCATGAAGGATTTGTTTGTTCTATGCAGTTTTCCCTCAGTATTCTGTGTATTAAACACAATGTGTACCTTCTTTGTGTAGAACTTGTTCAGTTGTGTCTCCTGACCATTCCTCCGCCAGAGGCACAGCACTTTTGTTTTGGGACAGTAAGTCATGTTGATGAGCTTCTCATACCACCAACGTTCATACACAGTTCCAATGTTGCTTCTCAGCACAATGCAATCATCACATACCTGGGCGCACAAAATATTAAATAAGATTTCTAATATTATCTATTGAATGCTACTACTTGCGTTAATATTATTCTTTTCTCTACCTCCATGAAAAATATGTCTCCTGTTGTGTCTGTCCCCGCATGTACTACAAAAGTCTGCTTCTTGATGTGACGGCTGCCACTGGGTCTCACAGGGAGTTCCCGTCCATTCTAGAGAAAAAAAAATACACAATTATTAATGAATTTTGAAACCAATCTCGCCTGATCTTTTGCAAAACAGTCCATCAGGTGACACTAGAAGCATCTGCAACAAATGAAAGAAAAAAGTATTTTTAACACAGCTGATTGGAGGCAATTTTGGACAAAGCTGTAAGCAAGATACTCTAGTAAGTTTAGTTTCAACAAGTGTGACTGTAAGAGTTATCATAGCATACAACAACATTCATGCTGGTACCGTACCCAGTATGGGATAGTGAGGTGTCTGGGTTCCAGTAACATTGCAGTAAACTGGTCTGCTTTTTCCCAATCAGTTGGAAGATATTCTTCTGTCCTTTCTATGCATAAAACTAAGTTCCAAATGTAAAAATGCTTTGAAAAATTAGCTTTCAAAAGGGCCTAAACTTGCATCCACCCTGGTGATGGTTGTGCTAAAAGCTGGCTAGTTTTATTAACTTCAGTGTTAGCCTATATTCTTAATGAGCATTACAGGACATAAGGTTTATTCTGCATGGCAGCTGATAGTGGAAACAGTTTTGTATAGAAACTGATTGCTACAAGTCTTATAATGACCTGGAAACTGATGGAAAACTAAACACTTGTTACAGTCATAGTAAAAATGAAGGTTCCCACCCACAAAAGTGATATTAAGAAAACATTAGGGTTGCATAGAACTGTGGTACTGAAGTGTCACGTTTATACATCTTTTTATTGCAGTTCTAACTGGTAACTGCATAACATAATATTATAAACAGTCATACAATCACTGTCTTTATTCTATACATGTGAAGACAGTATTTAATAATTCAGTTTCATTATTTTTAATATTTTTAAATTAGTGTTGCAGAGCATTTGTAGAAGAATTTTCAGATAATTTTTTTCCTCCACTGTAGCTCCAACAGATACATCACTCATCACTGTTTTACTTACCAGATTGGCAAGTTTGTCTAGAATATCATTTATTTGCTGGCTGTGTACCAATCCAATATGTGATTTTCCCATTAGACGACGCACCTTTTTCCTAATATCATTCTTGTTCACCTGGAAGGCAGATACAAAGGCAGTTACGTACTCTCCTCTGTTCACAGGTGGCAACTTCTATCTCCCATCTCCCAAAATCAACATATCTTGGTTTTCATTGCTAAGACAGCAAAACAACTGATCTCCAGCTCAGTCATGCTAGGGCTTCTTCAGCCCAGCAGTACAAGCAGAAGCTGCTCGTACACCACTCTTCCCAGCTACTGGGCAAGTGATAGCGTGCACAACAGATTTCCTGCCCACTCTTGCACAAGAGCAGCAATTCCACTACCACCCATTTCCAACTACTGACATCAAAAGCCTCAGTTCTCCATGTTGCCACTCATGTGATGAGTCTCATCTGCCAGGCTAGCTTCTCCACCTCTTCCTCTGCAAAAAGTTGATTTAGTCAACTGTGGAGCCCTCAGCACAAGAAATATTAACACAAAGGCATTATGTCTTTCAGAATTCTCACTCTTTCATTATCTGTTTCCTGGTCACTAGGCCACAGCTCTAACATTTCCATATAGTCCTCAAACAGCAGCAGGTTCCTCCTGAAGACAAGCTGCAGGGAAGCTCAGAAGCAAAACATTTCTGCTTCAGGTGTCATTTCAAAAGGCTATTATGAATGCCAGCCTTTGACACTTAAGGCTTCAAGACAGTACACTCATGCTTGAGCGCCGACTTCAAGCTAGATTGGACATTCTTTTTAATCATAATGTGATTATGACCTTAATGCTACAGAGCACACAAAACAAACTCAACCTGCGTCCTTCCTTTGGCAAGAGTTCTTTGCACTTGAAAGAAAGCATTGTGATTTTCAAGAATTTTTTAGGTAAAAACTACTGGACTCTGCTATCCCAAAACAAGAACATAAATTAAAATACCAAGGTGTTGGGTTTGGAGGATTATGCGTCCCTTGATAGCTCAGAAGAATCTGCCTCTCTAGCAACAGAAGGCCTTCCAACTTTGCAGTTTCTACTAGAAGCTACCCTAAGATGAAATACCTCCGTACAGTCTTTAGTCTCTTAAAGCCTTCACTCTAGTTGCTTGAAAAAAATCCTATAAACAAATAATATATACCAAATTCTAGATCCACCACCTTTTATCCCAAAACTGATTATCGGGGGGGGGGGGGGGGAGGACC